>NC_088334.1:49835000-50160000 GCF_036884655.1 Musa acuminata AAA Group | reverse complement strand
AATTCATCCTATAATCTGGTGAGCAACCTTTTGGTGAATGTGGAATGTCAGATTTTAGGAATAGATCCATTGTGCACAGTGCAAGGTCATCTTTTAGATCATCTTCTTCCTTGAAGAAGTGTGATTTGCTTCTCTAGATTGCTTTCTCTGTATAGTTTCTACAGTTCATATTCTATCATCAGTAATTGCTTACTCAAGTTGCTAATCTGTGATAACATGCATATACGAGATCTCACAACTGGATTGGAACTGTGTGAGGCTAGAAAGTGAGATTAATTCTCCGAGAATGTCATAATCAATTTTGATGGATGACTAGATGTAACATGCGAGTCAAATCTTTAACATACAGAAATGTTTGCTGTGTACCAGTCTGTCATTCAACTTTTTCAGCTTGAAATCCGGCGCATGTCCACTGATACTAGTTTTCCTGATGTATCATCTTTGGGTCTGACTTGGTGGTGTGAAGTATCATCATGGGATATTGTCAGATATCAATGTCAAATGTTCATAATGCTTGCCTCAGCTGCCTTTCACATTAGTAGTTGCCAATACATGATATCTTGGATCAGGTATCACAATATCTCATCTAGCAGATTTTTCTTGTCATGTTTTTTGGAGTGATGATTTCCTTGTCAGATTTACTGTCCTCCAGCAATGGTTGAGGGAATGGAATGATGTTCTTTCCATTTCTTTGCATGTTTGTTTAAATTTGACATGTCAAGAACTTTTCAGATTCAATTGGCTGGAAATAGGTTTGTGTTTAAATATCAGTCCAGATGTGACAAATGGTTCATATGCAGTAACCTTGTGTCTCAAAGAAGGAAAAATGTGAGTAATTATATCTTTACAAAGGAATTTTGTTTATTAACATGATTTGATGCATTTTATCATTTATGCCCATTTATTTTCTTAACAAAAGACTGCTTTATTTTCTATTGCTTATATAGTGGAACAGAGGCTTGAAATGACCCCCCCCCCCCCCTTTTTTTTTTCTTTTTTGTGGCACAATTTAGCTGCATTTTCTTCTTAAGAAATAAAGCAGAATCAGTTATGTATGGCCAAAATGTTAAGGTTGTAGCTGTGGCAAGAGTGCCTTGCAGAACTCATAGTACAATGTTGAGCAATTGCCTTGGTATTTTCTGCACCAAGAATCCATTTTTTTCTGGATATCTTCTTTCCTTTGGGGGGCGGCTCGAAATATAGTCTGAAAAGAGGGTCAGAGGAAAAGATCTGTTCATTGCATGAACATCACTGTACACTTGGAACTGGGAGTTAGAGATGCATTTATGGACCAAAGCCATGACACTGGATCCTACAGAGGGCAATCCCCCTGTCCTATGCATGTGATTGAGCAAGTTCTATATTGTGTGTGTTTCCACATCATGTGCAGCTTCCAAGGTTCTTGCAGATCCACAAGAAAACACTGGAGACATTATGTCTCAATTCCCAAAGATCTCTGGTGCCTTGTGATGGCAACCCATGTCCATGAGTATTTATGTTCATCATCATCTGGTAATTGTACAAAAATCCATCAGATATTGTAAATTTAGTGACTACCTTCAAATATTTTGCTCTCTCCAACACCACCACCACCACCATTGTAGTTTATTCTAGACATGTCTGTGCCAAGTTGAAGCAGTCTCCTTCAACTAAACATTGTGGACACTTTGTTTGGTTGTTCATACTGTTCCACATGGATTCATATCCTTTGCAGGCTATTCCACATGAAGCTGTCTCTAGCAAAAAGCTCACAAAACAATCAAGTTTACCTTACTTGCATGGAGTAGTAGGCTGAGGGACCTATCATCTGTTGTGTTGCCACTACTTAGTGAAGCC
This sequence comes from Musa acuminata AAA Group, assembly GCF_036884655.1. NCBI lineage: Eukaryota > Viridiplantae > Streptophyta > Magnoliopsida > Zingiberales > Musaceae > Musa > Musa acuminata. The sequence continues at coordinate 50,158,164 of NC_088334.1, read as the reverse complement.
ATGATATGATCAGCCAAAGTAATCTGGGTCTCAAGTAAAATGGAGGCAGGCAATCCTCTCAAGCTCAGAAGCTTCTGCTAGCTTCAGGTTGAGAAAAGAAAAAAAAATCATGATCAATCAATGAGCTGAGCGAGGAAGGTAAAAATGAGCTGAGTGCAGAATCACATCTTTCTAGGTAAGTAAAGCATATGTACAAACTCATGAGCTCGACCAAGTTTGAAGATGGATTGAGAGATTAAAGAACCCAAAACAACATCTCTTTCATTCATCAACACAAAAACATCAGCAAGAAAAGGGAAAGAAGGAGATGATAGATCGTAGACGATCAATTAACAGAGGCAAATCTAGCGCATCAAACAGGGATAACCCTGTGATGAACGAGGGCACTGAGACTTCGGTTAGTCCTTTGGTCTTCGGAAGTCAACCATCTGCATCATAATACCATTGGAAAATGAGAAGATAGCGTTTTGATGGGGGTGAGAAACAACGCAGATGAGGCATCGAGAACTGCACCATTGTAACGCTGAGAGGCAGCCACCGGCTTGTCGTGGTTTGCCATGGGAATGGAGATAGAGAGCTGCATCTTCAAGTCCGCATCCATGCTCATCCAAGAGTCTTCCATCTTCTGCGGCTTCTCATCAAGGAAACAGTGGAATGGCCTTGCATTCTGTGGTTGCTCCGCCCGCTCCAACTTGGCAGACTTGTCCGTCTTCAGATCAGCACCCAACACAAAGTAGTGCTTCTCCTTGTCTTGCTCCTCGGACAAACAGATTCTGGAGTGGGGATGAGCGCCTTGCATGTAGCCAAAACTCTGCTTTGTCTCCTCAACAGAGCTCATGTCCATTGACCCCAACCTGCATGGCATCTCCCTTCCGGCCCTGCAGGCTTCTGAGAGGAAAGGGTACTCATTCACACCCTCCTTGAATCCAAGGATGTTCCTGCTCTTCAGACAGTTCATTAAGCTTTACAACCAAACCCAGAGAAAGAGAGAGAAAGAAGATCGATGGCGGCCATGCATACCTGTAATTATCAACCGTGTAGGGAGAAGAGTCTAAACAGAAGCTGGCAGAGTCATCTTTGAGTGAGAATCCCATGGCAGGAGGCCTCGAAGAGGAGGGACAGGGAAGCAGGAAATGGTGGGTCTGAGGTGTTGACAGCGAGAGAGGAGGAGGAGGAGGAGGAGGAGGAGGAGCCGCAGCAGCAGCAGCAGCAGCAGCAACGAAGTTTGATGAAGAGAACTGTGAGGAGGTTGGGTTGGTGGCCAAAGACAATTCCACAGGCTTTCTTGAACGGCTCTTCCCCCTGTGCATGTGCCTCTCACAGTACTTGGAGTCTGGGTAGGCCTCCTTGGAGCACCGCCACTTCTTCCCATCTGTTCTCCTGCACCTCCCAGGCTCCGGATCCACTGGTTTCCTTCCATCACCCAGCTGGTAAGCTCCCCATCCAACTGCACGCGACACACAAACCTTGTCTCACGAAACACGCAGAGTCCACAAGTGGAGGTTTTGAGCGCAGAAGACTTACTCGTGGGAGGATTGGGAATGAATGGAAGAGCTTGATGATCCATGAAGAGACTCCTCCTGATGCAGAGGATGAGATCAGAAGGTACGGGGATACCTGAGACCATGTACTTGAAGACAAGGGCTTGAAGCTCCAGCTCTTGCCATTGGGATGCTGTGAAGGGATACCTACTGCCCCCTCCCATCATCATCCTACTCTCACTGCTCTGTTTCAGACCCACAGCTGCAAGTCCAAAACCCAAACCCCACAACACCAACAAGGAGAAGCGAGCGAAGGAAGGAAGGAAGGAAGGAAGGAAGGAAGCTAGTGGATAGATAGTGGAAGAGGCAAAAGCAGCAGCAAGCATTAGAGAGAGTGACAGGCAGCAGAAGCGGCAGCGGCAGTAGCATCTTGTTAACTTCCTGCAATAATAATAAATCGACTTTTGTCTTTTTATGTGACTGCAATAAAGAAGGGGTTATTTTGTTTGCATAGGAAGTGTCATTCAGTCAAGGGAGGGCAGAGAGGAATCATAAGACTGGTGGGGTGTGGGGAGCATAGAGTTTGAGACTAGAGCTAATAGACCACAGACAGATATAACTATTGCTTTAGAGAAGGCTTTAACTGCGTCTGTTCACAAAGCTACTTGGTTTAACATTAATGGTGTCAGGTGCTGCAGCTGATACTTCTGCCACCTGGTGCCAGTGGTCTGTTCTTATTGCGACTGACAGCAGATGGAGGAACAGGCAGGTCAGGGATGCAGTGTGCTCTCTTCACCGACTCTGGCCCCCCTGTTGTTGCTGCTGCTCCTCCTGCTGCTGCTGTTCCTCTGCTGCCTTTTGTTGCTGCTGCTGCTCTCTGACTCCCTGCCACCTTTGCAGAAACCCATAAGCAAAAGGGCTGCTTTGAGGCTTAAAAAATACACAGCAAGAGAGGTAAAATAATTGGACAGCATGTGAGTGACTGAGAGCCACTGAGTGACTGGAGGAAAAAAAGGGTTTGAGTGCAGTGTACTCTTGCTGATGCTCACTCACTTTCTGCTGCTTTTTTGAATTCTAACTCACAGACAAAGTTATTGCTGCTACTCCTTCCTCACCTGATGGATGCCCTTTTCCCATTTCTTTCCCTCCTCTATTTTGTGTTTTCTTTTTCTGATCTTGGTGATACAGTTGTTGATGATACTCCTCCACAACTCAAACCCCCCCCCCAAGTGTGTTGGTCCAATGTAATGCTATCATGTTGAGACAAGGGAATCCAAGGTCTGTCCATTAGTCCAAATGTTCCAAGGCATTTCCACTATTTGGTTTTGAAGTAAGAATTTTAGGCTACTGAGAATACCAAATGTGGATTACCATTTTCTTTTCTTCTTGTTGACAGAAACTAGGCAAATGCATAAGCTTCATGACTCTCAGTTTTCACTTGGTTTGATGTTGTTGGTCATCTCACTGCTTCATGATTCAGGATTATTGATCTTTTATTAGTTGATGCAAATGAAAACTAAAAAAGGGTGAAGTTATATCAGATACAGAGGAGTACAAGTTATCCATCTCTTATAATTCATCAATATAAGCTCTAAACAAGAAAAAGAAAAAGCTGAATGAATATAAGCTTCAGAAATACAATCTATGATCCCAAAGAAAAAATTGGATTCAGATATAACTAACTTTGACACCTCCAAATGGGAAAGTTGGATAAATAAAAGACTGCATTGTGGTGCAGAAGAATGAGTGGCAACCATTTCTGGAACTAGAAGCAAATAGCAGCCTTTTCTTTGTGTTTGTGTGGTCAAATGCTTCCCTTCATTTCAGACACTACATTTCATTTCAGCTATGAAGGTGATATATATATATATATATATATATAGCTACTTTTCATTTCCTTGATCCGAGTGAGAGATGTGACAATCTTTCAATCCAATTAAACCATTTGTCAAAAGGTCCTATGAATAGTAGCTCTGACTTCACAAGGTGCATATAAGATTCTACAGTTTTCATTTTATTTTGGGTGAGCAGAAATCTAGGTAAAGGTAATAAATATAGGAGGAGATATGAACCAAGACCTTATTGCCATCAAGGATCATAATTTAGTTTTTCTTTCCAATATATTCCAACATTCTCTAATCAGCATTTCTTTATTTTGGGATATCAATGACTGACTTACAAAACTTTTAAGAAACAATTTAAGAGACAAAAACTAGAAAAACAGTAGTTAGCACATATTGCAAACAATTAATCTTGAGTAGACCTAAATTCAATTATTTGGATGAATTATATTTTGAGATCCAAAGTGAAAACACATTAGTCTCAAGGTCATTGTTAAATAATCTATATGTAAAATAAATAACATATAGTAGAAGGCAAATCATGATACAAACTACTGATTGTTGTCAAGGTTTTTCTCATCACAGTAATTGACAACAACTGACAAAGTTACTTGTCACTGATTCAATGTTGAAAGTTCTTGAGGGCCACAACCAAATCTTTAGTTGTCTGTCCTGATTGCCTCCATATATTCATGTAAAATGAAAAGATTGTCTAATTAGGAACAACTAATTCACTGTCAGAAACCAGAATTTCTGAAGGTGCAGAGAGATCTTATAATCTGGTTCAGTAAACTCTTGGTGATGTCTGCAACTCCAAACACAAGAAGGATCTTTATATGGAAGTAAATCCTTGCAATATACTTATCTTGTATTTGAGATTCCAGACCAATATATTGAAGAGGCAGCTGTCAATGGGACAAAAACAAATAGGAGTCACAATAGAAAAAAATATAGATCATATGTATATATCTATATATCTATATATATGTGCAGAAGTCTGATACAAGTACTGATGGAATTTGAAGCCTAAGACTGGCTAGCCAATGTCTACTTATACGTCCCATTAAATGGTAGAAACATTACTGACACCTCCCATTAAATGGTAGCAAGCATTGGAAACCCCTCCATTGTCGAAAGCAGGACAAACTCACAGATGAGAGAACATTTTAATTAAGATCCCCCCAGTGTCCCAGGAAAAAGGGAAGGATTGCAGGTGAGAGCAGACAAGCCCTGTAATCAACTCTCATCTGAAAGGACTTTTGAGTTTTCCTTTTGTTGTGGTCAGAGGGGGATGCACAGTTAGATCACATAAGTGATGGGTCTTGCAGATCATTCTTGTTTCTTCTTCTTGGACTTCGTTCTGCACCATGAAATTGGTGCATTTCTGGTAAACATATAAAACCAACTCGAAGATCAAAGTAACAAGGTTCATGTTCATGGCACTAAGTGCTATTTGAAATTTCAATGTAGCCAGCTCCATCCCTCACTCCACTTCCCCACAAGTTGGAGGATGTAATATTCATCCGAGCATGCTTCTGTCTAAACCTTGTATCTTGATTCCTTCTGAAACGCCAACCCCTTTCGGTTGGTAGAATGTTTTCAGGAAAGGGTATCTGATACTTGTTCTAAGCAAAAAAAATGTATACAAAAAAGCTATCTTTCTTGTTCATCTTACCCCTACGGTTGCTTTGAAGGATGCTCGAGTACAGTTTCTGCAGAAAGCATCAAAGATTGCTTCCATGTATCACTCGATACAGCTGTGAATGTCTCCCTCAGCTGATTCTTATAGTTCTATTTGGTTTACTGAAGATATGAATTCAGAAAACAGGAACAAACATATTAAAGTTATATTAAAGATATGAATTCAGAAAACAAGAACAAACTTACTGGTAGATAACGGAGAGGAAACAGTTTCAAATGAGCTACACCAAACAAAAGTGATGCTTTACCTTCCAAGATAAATAAATTGTCATTGGAAACTTAAAGGATTAAAGTTGGTTCAAGAAAGGTTCTGCTAGCATAAAAAAAAAGATTGCATGCACCCATATGCTCCATCTATCACTTCTTGAAGCTTCATCACTCGCTGGAAGAGTAGCAGTTTCTGTGTAGTGGCAGAAGGGAAGCGAGAACAAGTGAAGGGAAGGCCATGGCCATCCTGACAACACCAACAAAGAGAGAAACCCAAGGAACAAACATGAGCTGATGTGGCTGTTCTTTTTGACTTGTGTGTTCTTTGGGTGCCTGAAGCATTCATTAAATCACTCAACCACTTGTTATGGGAATTGGATGACGACAAACATTCGATCTGCTTGTTTGCAATATGAAGTGTTGTAGAACATATTAAATTCATGTACCATCAGTCATGGTTGAATTACGCAAACATATCATATGTTATAATAGAAAACAATGGAGAGTATAACGTAGTGCTACATTCAAACTCTGCAAAAATGATATGAGATAATGGCTGATAGTAGACTTAACTAGTTGATAGTAGAGCAAAAGATGTCATGATATGAGATAATGCGCAAAAACTGAGATTGAATCATTAAGACGAAAAATAATGCATACGAACAAAGACTTTTTACAGACATTGAACGTTATGCGGTCTCATACAAACAAAGAGTAGTAGGATCATAACCTAACAGACATCATCTGAGTTCTTGGATCTTTTGCTGTTTATCCTTCTCAGCCACTTTTCTTGTGTCGTGGTAAGGCTAAAAGACCAGTGTTGTTTGCAAGTATTCCGCTGAGATGTTATAGCGCCTGGAAGCTCAGCTGGAAGAGCAGTAGCAGTGCTAGTAAAGGCGTTGAGAACAAGGAAAGCCAGGATGGGGGAAAGATCAAGTGTTCCACCAAGTGGTGGGATAATCCCTCGGAAAATGTTGAGATAGGGATCACATATAGTGCTGAGAAAAAACAGAGAAAAAATCATAACAAGAGAACACACAAATACTTTGTCTCAGAAATTGAGGCAAAAAGAACATAAAGCCATCTCAAGTAACAGGACAACTAACAAATCTGCATTTAAGCAGTACTAAAACTAATATCATTTAAAGTGTTTTGGTTGAACATATTGAAATTGAAATGACATGGCAACTTCCAAGAGAAGCATTTATGTCGCTGACTTACTAACTCAAATGAAACCAACCTACTTGCATGTTATTCAGCTTAAGGTATGCAAACGATCAAACAAGAAAATATACAACACTATTGAATAGGCAAAGCATTTCATACATATATGCCAAAGAATCACTTCCAGAATACAGTTTCTGGGTGTATTTTCTTGAACTAAATTTAAATTTTTTAATAAGTGAGATTTAAGACATCAAGACTAGGAACAGCAAAGTTGGTCAATTTTAGACACAAATAGCTAGGCTTGAAAATGCCTTTGGTTACATCCTGGAAGCATATTTGCTCCTGCATACCCTTGTGCTCTCATACTTCTGCATAAAATGAATTCTATACAGAACAAAGAGTATTTGCCATCTTTTATTGCCTCTTATACATGTTTCAGAGTTTCTGTAAATGGTTATGGACTTGAAAGCTTGAACAAATGTACTTATTCTACTTGATATAAAAATACTCATAAAGAACCAAAGATTGGAGAAAAGTCTGTTCCCTGTTTCTAGCAACACTCACCCCTTTGTATAATGTCCTGGACAATTAATGACCCCAACTCACTTTTGGTTAATAACTTGATCTAAAAGATAATGCCATATTGATGAGAATCACATAGGCAAATGAACCTTCTTGTGCTACATATTAAAAGTGCTTGCATAGTATAATAAGTTGTCTTGTGACTTGCACAAATAAGTCAACACTTCACTTAGATCCAAAGATGGATGATTTATCACGTCAATTAGTTGTCTTGTAATATGTGTACATGTTACACGGCAATACAAACTTAACCAGAACCAACTTCAATTCCTTTAGAATGGTTATTTGTTTCGCAATGTTTAGTTAAATCCTTTACTAAAGATAGACTAGATGCAGCTAAGATTAGGATGTGTAACAAAGTAGATTACTGCTGTTCTGAAAAACACAGTCCAGTGTATTTGTACATGATAGTAGATTCCCCACACTTAAAAAAGTTCACCCAGTATATCTTAATACTGCAGCCTTCAACAGACAAGTACCCATACCTGACACATCAAATAATTACCTTCAAACTCATTTATGTGATGATTAAAATTTAACAAAAACCTACAAGATGCAAAGCATTAGTGCTGTGTATTGCGTCAGCTTTAAGCTATAACATCCCTTTTGATTCACCTAAACCAACATCAGATATCAGTGACCAATTCAGCAAGTCTAGCCTTATGTGCAAATTAATATACTACCCATCCAAAGTCTGATATCCATTAAACTTACAGCACCACAATGCACAAAGAATTGTACCTGAGAGGGCTGACAATGGCCGGAGGAGAGTTGGGAAACCACGTTAGCACCAGCCTTACTATCAGCAGAGTGTTGTATATGTTCAAGAAGTTGATGATGCCATTGGTCACCACCAGCCCAGCTACTGAGTCTCCCGGCAATATTGCTGCAAAGCTGTGGCCAGAAGGTAAACTCACGAACCTAGGGCTTCTGAAACGCATCTGGAAGCAATAACCAAATAACGCAATCACAAAATTCGCCTTTTTATCAAAGCATACAATGAACATTGTTTGTTCTACGCCTGTATTGACACCATTTTCACTTGAATAATCAAAATGCACCAAAGATTAAAGAAACAGTAAGAACAATAGAAGTATCAAATTCTGTTGTGCTCCTTCTGTCAGTATCTCAGTCAAGCTTCAGAGAGCCAGGGAAAGAACTCCGGAGGGTGCAAAAAGGGGCAGTCATTTAAGGTTCTACGTCGATTTCGATACCGTTACTAGTTATCGAATTCCCCAAATGACTGAACATAGTAAGAAAAAAATAGCGAACTTTGTTGTTCCAAATGGGCTTCGAAAGATTCTTGAAGAAATTCAGGAGCAGCAATGACCTAACCTGGCAGAATCTTTGGAGCTCGTAGTGGGTGGATAGGAGGGGCTTGAAGAATGGATGCTCGGAGAGGGCGGCGGCCAACGTCTTAACGCAGCGCTCGGCGGCGGAGAGGAGGGAGGAATGGGGGCCCACGACGTGGGCCGTCGCCGCATGGTCGAGGCCGGAGAGCTTCGGCGGGAGGAGAGGAAAAGAGAAGGGAAGGTGGTGGAAGGCGGAGGAGAGGAGTCCAGTGAAGGGGGCGGCTCTAGCCTGCGAGGACTCGGCGGCGGTTGAGGGAGGCAAAGGAGCCATCTTTCTTTCTTCGTTTGGAGTCGAGGGGAGATGAATGGGCATTAGAAGGGAGCGGATAACGTTTGTTGGACAACTTATGGCCGTCCGATGGACGAGTTTTCATATTGGACGGATGGATGTTGTAGTGGCGACGAGTTTTTCCATATTTTTTTATATTTAAACTCTTTAAAATAGGAAAATAAGTTATTCTTCCCTCAATTTTAATATATTATATAGAGTGATCAACTTAAAAAAAATACTCATTTTAAAAGTTTTACGAATGATACACTCATATTTTAATTTTTATTTTCTTCTAAAACTCTAAATATCCCTTGTGGCCGTCGATGTCTCTCTCCCTCTCGTTAATATTATCTTCATCGAGGTCCTATTACTTTTGTCTCATCATAGATATCTCTATTTTATATTGATCGTCTTTTAGAAGAAGCTCAAAAAGATTTTAGGACTCCAATCCCATCTTCATCACTTACGAAAAAAAAAAATATATATCATATATATATAATTAATAGTGTCTTAAAAAAGAGAAATTAGAAAACAGTACCATTCAACCAATATCCTTCCAAATGCATTCCTTATAATTATTCAACTACCACTTTCCACGTTTAAAACATGTAGAGATGTGAGATGTCTTCATTGGATTACATTTGAGCCATATCAATATCTCTATCCGAGCGAGTCATATCAACCATTCCTGTTTGTCATCTATCTACCCATTATATTTCGAAGACCAACAATGCGGTATAATGTCCATGTAAAAGTAGTGGTCTTCCCCATCATAGTGATCTCGAGGCTATAAAATATATTCACAATTAAAATTGGGATTATGTAATTTAATATTCATTTTTTTTTGTCTTGAAGTTTTAGTTTGACCAAAATTAATTAATATTACTTTCTCTACCATCATAATTAAAACCCGTGTTTTTACCTGGCTTTTTAATGGATAACTTTAACGGGCCCTACATTTTTCTCGAACGATCAGGCAGGTACAGTTTAATCTTGCCTTCATTTATTTAATCAGGTCACGTTCTGTACCGCGTGTTTCGACTAATCCACCCGCCGTCCTCATCCGATATATCAAGCATACGCGTCACCTGCACAACAGACGTACTCGAAGCTCACCATGTCGGTGAAAACGGGTCGGGTATTAGAGAACCACACCCGTATCCACTTCTAAGCTTATATACACGTCGAGCAAGAGCTACCAATATCGGATTTGGATGGAGGATATTTCCCTCCACTTTCACCCGTTTAAGACCCGGCAGATCGCAGTAGGTGGTAACTCTACCGGCGATGCTCGCATCCTAGCTGGCTTGCGAACACAAGAAAAATGTGGTCGAAAACCAACGGCCACCAACTCCTTAGCGCACCCTGTCCGTCACCCATCGTCTTACCCAGTGCTTCGTGTTTCAATAACGCACGACACGTGTGCTGGTCTTTGAACGGGTGAGAGGCCTTCGTGTCTCGGAGTCTTCTCCTTTTTCTATATCTTCTTCCTCCTACCTCTGAATTGGACACGGAAGGGACTCTCTCTCTCTCTCTCCTTCGCTCTTTCTCTCTCATGGAGGCTGCTCTCCTTCGAGTCTCCATTAGCCCGAAACCTAAGATCCACCTCAGCCCCGTTCGCTCTGTCCGGATCACTCCTCCTCACCTCCGCCTCTTACGGCGGCCTAGCTCAGCTGGTCCCCTTCGCCTCCCCCGCCCGAATGCCGTCGAGATCGGCGCCGCCACGTCCGGCGAACCCCAGCAGGAGGAGCAGGTCAAGAACTCCTCGGTCCTCCTCGAGGTCGGCGGGATGATGTGCGGTGCCTGCGCCGCCCGAGTCCGGTCGATCCTTTCCGCTGACGACCGAGTCGACTCAGCTGCGGTCAATATGTTGACCGAGACCGCGGCCGTTCGGCTCGGGACTAGCGGCGACGAACCGGAGCGGGTGGCGGAGGAGCTGGCCGAGAGATTGGCGCAGTGCGGTTTCCCGTCCAAGAGGAGGAGAACGGGGTTGGGGGTGCAGGAGAACGTGAGGAAGTGGAGGGAGATGGCGGAGAGGAAGGAGAAGTTGCTCGCGGCGAGCCGCAACCGTGTCGCGTTCGCGTGGACGCTGGTGGCGCTGTGCTGCGGGTCTCACGGCACTCATTTGTTGCATTCACTTGGGATTCACGTCGCTCACGGTGAGGAATTCTCGCCCAATACCAAAAATGGAGATCTTTTTGCCTCTGGTGTTGATATTTTGAAAGATGCAGATAAAATTCAGCAACTAAAGTTATTCAATTTAGAGTTTTCTACTTTAGTTGAATGTTTGATATCGTCAATGATGCGTGCACAATGGTTGTTGTCTGATACAGGTTCATTTTTGGATATATTGCACAATTCTTATGTGAAATGTGGTATCGCCTTGGGGTCATTGCTCGGACCTGGTAGAGGTAAATCATAAGCTTACTCTCCTTGGCTCTGCATTGTGCATGTTTTGTAAGGCTTCTCAATATATGTTGCATATTTTGCATCCTTTATCTGAAAGGTGTAAATGATACTTCTGGATAGCCTCACTGCATGCCTAAGATTTATGAAAGCTAGTTGATTGAAATTTTGGGATGACAAACAAAAAATGAAATTTCACTCTGTTAAGCATTTTACAGTTAAGTTCTTTAATGCAATGCTGGTCAACATTGTGCTTTCTGGAGTTTGTATAAGCACAATGCAACTCTGCCATCACCCTTTTTTACGGACAATCACATGATAGATTTTGCTATATCAGCAGATTGCAATGGAAAAAACTTACTTGAAGGGTTTTCTGTTCAACAGAATCACAAACTTTTAACTACATTACAGTTCATGTGTCATTGTTATTTGGTTGCTATGCATGAGAAAAAGGATTGTATATATAAGCACCTATTAGTTGATTTGACTTCTCTTCCTGTTCACTTTCTTCTTAGTTTTCTTTTTGAGCAAATTGCAGTTGTCTTTCACTGACCTGTTTCTTTTGGATGTCTTCTCTGGTTACTGCCGGATGAGAGGTTTGTTTAGGAAACACTTATGGGCTACTTAATGACTTTAAAACTGAGGGTGATTTCGGGTGTTCACAAAACTCACTAAAGAGTGCATACACAGGAGAGAGACAAAAAAACTTGCCTATCAAAGCACATCTAGTTATTTTCCGAGTGCCATTGAAGTGGTAACCTGGATTCATAATAACTCTTAGCAGTTAAAATCTTTTGGGCCTTTAGTTCCGTCACTTTTTCTCTCTCTTTCTTTCTTTTGGTTTTGATTATTTAGACCATGGTGTATATGATGACTGCATCACTTTCTTCTATAGACCCCAAAATTACAGAAATCCATAAGAGTTAAATTTATTCTTCGTTAGTAGGTTTTATTGCATTTAATATATTTTGCATAACTAAATAGTCTTAAAGGACTGGATTATTCTGTTATGGAGATCTACTTCCATTGTCTGAATATTGCTATAAATGTTCCACATCTGTAGAATTGCTTTTGGATGGTCTCAGAGCATTTGCAAATGCCTCACCAAATATGAACTCTCTTGTGGGATTTGGATCCATTGCTGCATTCCTGATTAGTGCAGTAAGTACAGTTTCAGCAAGCGATAGCTGTTGTCTTGATCTTGTTGTTGATCTATTGGATGATGTTTTTGTCTTGTTCATTTGATTTTCTGTTGTTGATAATGGTCAATCATATTTTTCTTATCTTTACTAATTGTGTGTTTCTTTTAACTTCTGCAGATGTCGCTGCTCAACCCAGGCCTTCAGTGGGAAGCATCTTTTTTTGATGAACCGGTTAGTTGTATTTTAATCTTTAAAACTTTGTCCAATGATGAAAAGATTTTGATAGAAATTTTTTTTTGTGCAAATCTGAACTTGGAAGAATTTTGTTTTCAAATTTCTAATTAAAATTACTGCTTTTGAAGAATTTCATTTATAAGAGAAACAAATTTTATGGAAAAAATGTGGAGAAAGGTATACATGTTGTAAATTTTGTGGGTACACTTCATGTTAACTATATGATTCAGTATCATGAATATCCTAACAGTAGAAGTCAAATGCACAAATTTATTTATCGCAGCCACACTTGTCCTCACTTGCTCTCGTGCCTAGCTCTCGTCCCTTGTGAGGTTCTGTGAAGATACACAAATTTTTTGGCTCATACGGGTATTAATAAGATCAAAGTCATGAATGTCATGCGCTTTTGCCAAAATGGCCTCAGTCATGTTTACATGGATCCTCGGTTGGCATGGTTCATATATGTTTCTGCTCTTGTATGTGTGTATATCCAGTGGATGGCACAAATCCATAAACTGTGTTATTGCCTTGGCAAAAACAGTAAATGATGAAGGCAGATGTTGATCCCAGGACGTTACGATAATCCAACAAACTCTTTACCAGTCAAGCTAACATATGAACACATCATGTTGTCCTAATTAAAGGTTGGATTTGACTGAAACCTGTATTTAGCAGTCGTTTACACTTTACATTATCTAAAAAGAAATCTTGTGCCACATTTACCAGAGTTTCATAGGTTTTTTCTTTATTGTGTAACAGCATTCAGCAATTTATTTTTTCTACAATCAAATTCAGGGGCCAAGTCTGATTCTTAAACCACATAGCCAAAGAATGCTGACACTTGTGTACTTACTGGTAATATCTCATTCAGGCAGAGTGTCTTGTAGAATGCAGGTCATGCTTCTTGGTTTTGTACTTCTTGGACGTTCTCTCGAAGAAAGGGCTAGACTACAGGCATCCAGTGATATGAATGAACTCTTGGTAAGCCTTGTTTTTGCTATGTGTATTAGCTCCATATTTATCTGTTAATTCATTTCTCATAGTTGTGCATTTCTAGCAAAATTGATATTAGCTTCATCTTTTGTCTAGATAGTTCATTTGGCATCATTGTGCATTTATAGTCAAGTTGAGAATCTACTAGTCATTATGCTTCTCCTATCATGCCAGTTGCACTTGACATTATCATATCAGTTCCAGCTAGGAAAATCATCATCATTCTATTCCCTGCATAGTCATCTCAATAGGGAGAAAGATGAAGAGAGATTATTCTTAACAGCTCACTTATATTCACTGTAAATGCCTACTTTAAATTCTACAATGTAGCAAGAAAATGATTTAACTTTTAATTCTATCTATATAAAGAAAAAATGTAATCATAAGTCTCTCAGAAAAGATTGTATTTTTGACAAATTTAATTACTTCCTTGCAGTCATTGGTCTCCTCTCAGTCACGATTAATAATCTCATCGCCTGAAGAGAATCCTACATCTGACAGCTTCTTGAGTGCTGATGCAATTAGCATTGAAGTTCCAACTGATGATATTCGTATTGGAGACACAATCTTGGTTTTGCCAGGGGAAACAATTCCCGTAGATGTATGTTTAAAATTCAATTTTTTTCACTGTTCTGCTTTTATAACATATCTAGAGACAGACATAAGACACAAATGTTGCCTCCAACTCATTTCATAGTACGTGTCTTTTTTCTTATTATCTAAGTTTACTTGTTAATTAAACACCTATACCTATCATGTTGCTCTTTCTCTGCTTTTTAACATAGAGGCATCTATAACAACAATAGCAAACTTCTAATCAGTTTATTGGAGTCAATTATCTAATTTACAAGTCTTTGATGATTATTTAACATCATAACTCATACAGACTTAAATGTGAAACTTGATTCTAATTAACCATCTGATTTACAAGTCATGATTATTATTTGACATTATAACTCATCCAGACTTGATTACAGAATGTGAGTCTAATCAATTATCTAATTTACAAGTCAGGGATGATTATTGTGAAAATCAATGGGATTTTTTTTTTTTTTTCATCTTTTGGTTCATAACTTGTCCAGACTTGATTGTTGGTAAACCACATATTTATCTGAAATAATTTTGGATGCAGGGGAAAGTTCTTGGAGGTAGGAGCGTCGTCGATGAATCCATGCTCACAGGTGAATCTCTTCCTGTATTCAAGGAACATGGTCACAGTGTTTCTGCAGGAACAGTTAACTGGGTATGCTCATTCATGAAACTATATACCAACTTTAGTGAGTTGTGCCTAAATCTTGAGCAAAAGACTAGATGCTGTGATCGATATATTTCTATGAAGTGCTTGATTATAGCTAGGGAAATTTGTTTGAAATAGTTCTTTAAGGTACTCTTTTAAGGTTGAAGTGCTCCTAGTTTCTTTGTTCTAAAACTAAGGGTTTCTAGCCTGATATTTCTTGGTTTCTGAATGCTTTTAATAAAATGTTGTTCTCCTTGAATGATGTTCTGTGATTTCTCCATGTTAATGTTAATATAACTTCTATATGAGACCTAGTTGGGTTTTTTATTTTGCAGGATGGGCCTCTAAGAATTGAAGCTGTGAAAACTGGTGCTATGTCAACTATCTCTAAAATAGTTCGCATGGTCAGTATGCAATACTTTCTCAAATTCTTGTTGGAATGTTTTCTTTCCTCTTAATTGAATGCTCTGATTTTTGCAGGTTGAGGAAGCACAAGCACATCAAGCACCTATTCAAAGACTGGCAGATTCAATTGCAGGACCTTTTGTGTACAGTGTGATGACACTATCTGCTGCAACCTTTGCCTTCTGGTGTGTGTTTGGCTTTTTAGTTGGTATTTGATAATCAATTATTGCATGCCTATGGAAGACACTTCTGAGTGGTTCCAGTAAGGATACAAATCTGAATTAATTGGCTTATATTCTTATTTGTTGATTGAGGATGAAAATGAATAAAAATAAGTTCTTCGATATCATGGTTTGCATTAAACAGATATAAATAATAGTTTTTTCTCTGCACATCTTTCAGGTATTATATTGGAACACACATCTTTCCAGATGTGTTGCTTAATGATATTGCAGGTCCTGATGCAGATCCATTGCTTTTGAGCTTGAAACTCTCTGTGGATGTACTGGTAAGTATATATGAACAATTCCGTTTAGTCTA
Organism: Musa acuminata AAA Group; assembly: GCF_036884655.1. Lineage (NCBI taxonomy): Eukaryota > Viridiplantae > Streptophyta > Magnoliopsida > Zingiberales > Musaceae > Musa > Musa acuminata. The sequence continues at coordinate 50,142,605 of NC_088334.1, read as the reverse complement.
CAACTATATCATATCAAGGCCACATGAACAGGGTTTTTTTTTTTTAATTATCTTGATAAATTACCACAGTTATTTATTAGCTTTAGATGCTATATTTCAGATGAAAAGTTGATGATTGCCCCTTAACTTGCATGCAGTTTTAATTTACTTGACTTTTTAAGTTCACACTAGGTGTTTATTGTATATCTATTTGCTGAACTAATGGACTGCACTTTACAGGTAGTTTCCTGTCCTTGTGCGCTGGGTCTAGCTACACCAACAGCCATCTTAGTAGGCACTTCTATGGGTAATATATTTAATTTATTGAATTTAGTTATGAAGATACTATGACGAACTGTAGAAAATAAAAAAAAATTTATGCTCTACATTTAGCCCGAAAATGGTGGACAAATTTAGTGGATTATAGATCATTTGAGATGGATCAATCTCTGATGTGTTCAGTGAACAACATTTGTTTTGGTGCATGAACTTGCTATCGAGCATGAATTGCTGTTTGATCTTGCATGTGCTTTTGTTGTTAATTTTGCATGTACATGCATATCGTTGTTACTCTATAAAGACTGTTTTCTCCGCATGAAGACTTCGACCATTCTGTATTATCTGTTCTTTTTTTATCTGTTGAACAATGTGCTAATGTCCTAGTATTAAAGATCTGCCCATCAATCAATCAAGGCTTCTTGGATGAACTACATTCTATTCTGATAGGTCAATTTCATGAGCAGGGGCAAAACAAGGACTTCTTATCAGAGGAGGTAATGTCTTGGAACGGTTGGCTGGTATAGATGTCATTGCACTAGATAAGGTATTTTTGATGGTTGAATGTTCATTTCGTTTTATAGGTATTATTAAATGAAGGAACAGCATTTTAACATGTGAGAGTTTTCTCTGCTAAGTGACTAATATTTATCCTGTAATCTTTTGTCTAAACTTACAGACTGGAACTCTTACAGAAGGAAAGCCTGTTGTTACTGCTATTGCTTCTTTGGATTATGAAGAATCCGAAATTCTCCGACTAGCTGCTGCAGTGGAGAAGACGGCATCACATCCAATTGCCAAGGCTATTTTGGATAAAGCTGAGTCACTGAATTTTGGAGTCCCTAGTACCAGTGGACAACTGACAGAACCTGGTTTTGGTTCCTTAGCAGAAGTAGATGGATCTCTAGTTGCAGTTGGTAGGCTTGACTGGGTTCATGAACGTTTTCAGAAAAAAGCTTCAACATCTGAATTACTGGATCTGGAAAATCGTGTGGGATGCCTTTCATCTAGCATGGCAACATCATCAAAACAGTCAAAATCAGTAGTGTATGTTGGGAAGGAAGGTGAAGGCATAATTGGAGCTATAGCAATATCTGACGTGCTGCGATATGATGCAAAATCTACAGTTAGCAAGTATATTTCCTACACCATGGATTAACATGCTAAAAGATGCAAAATATTGAATTCTGAGTTTTTTCCTTTTTTGTTTTTTAGCTTCATTTTAAAATAGAAACTTGTTGAAGTTCCTATTAAGAAATACTACTATTCAACTAAAAGTCCTTGAATTTATTATGAACTACAGCATTCTAAAACATACTTAGTGATATTATGATCATATCACAAACAAATATTTGGTCTTAGTTTATGTATAAGATGTTTTAGCATTTCTGTTTATATGCTTAAACGTATTCTGTTTGGTTGAAAGGCTGCAGGGAATGGGAATAAAGTCAGTCCTCGTATCTGGGGACAGGGAAGAGGCAGTGACAAGTGTTGGCGAGATGGTTGGAATTGGAACTATAAATGCAGCTTTGACTCCACAGCAAAAATCAAGTATCATATCAAGTTTACAAGCTGAGGGGCATAGTGTTGCTATGGTAATTCATTGTAGCATATTAATACATTACCAGTACTCCATTTTAGAACAACGTTAATCATGGCATTAATATTATGATGCAACTGTTTTTGGAATTCAGTCTTATACCAAATGGAATATTCTAATGTTTTCTTTATTTCTTTTTGAATTTAAGGTTGGTGACGGTATAAATGATGCACCATCATTGGCACTTGCTGATGTTGGAATTGCTTTGCAAATTGAGGCCAAAGAGAATGCTGCATCTGATGCAGCATCAGTTATTCTTTTAGGCAACAGGCTTTCACAGGTAAAAGATCTAACGGTGATACTACAATTGTATGCCCATTGTTGCATTTCTGTAACAAAGACAAAACATCTTTTTTCTGAATTTCCTTCGCCTAGATAGCAACCAAATGAAATCTCCCATGGAATAGAAGTGTTATGAAGATGAATAGCATGTTACTGTTTTAGGGCATCTTGAAACAACATTATTGACAATAGTAATAGTTTATCAGTTAAGTCCAATCCTTTATTCCACTATATGTTAGTATTTGCTAATTGCTGCTAGTATTTCTTTTGTCTTGCGATGCATGTGACCTTTCATCTCTTTTTAGCAATTGCATCTTTTTTATAACAACAACGATACAAGCCATACCATATGGATCTTTTCCACCAATGAGCCGTGTCGAGGGAAGTATCGCACTATTGTTTAATGTTTGTCTTTCTACTATGAGTGCTTATGAGTAGATTGAAATCTTGCAAAATCGTCTTATATGCTACCAGCAAATGCTGATGGGTCTAGCTAGCTAAATTAGATCATTTGCATGGTAGTTTGTCGTGCAAGTGTGGGCATGGTTCAGATCATGGGCGCTTAAAAAGGAGCCTGTTATTCAACTCACATCTTACAAAATCTGTATCCAACGGCCATAATGATTCCTGGATACTTCAAACCGAAGCACTGGTCTTCCCTTGCTTTTTTGTTTTTATGCCTAATCGAGAGATCGATGCACCTCAAGTTATCTGTTTGTGAGCTAGCTGAGAGATAAAACCACGACAAACACATGGTGTTTGCTGTTTTGCCATGTCCTAATTGCAATATATCATTTTCAGTTTGTTGTTATTTCTGATTCAGTTCAAAACTTGTTTATTTACAGATAGTGGATGCTATATCGTTAGCTCAAGCAACAATGGCAAAAGTTCACCAGAACTTGGCATGGGCAGTGGCATATAATGCAGTTGCCATCCCCATTGCAGCAGGGGTGCTGCTCCCGAATTTTGATTTCGCCATGACACCATCACTTTCTGGTAAGTCATGACAAAACGTCTTAGTAGCATGATCGACGCTCCAGTTTGTGATTGGATATAAACTAATTAGGTTGAAAATTCAGCTATTTAGTTGAAGGAAAAACAAATAAAGTTCCTAGGAAAATTTTGCAGGAGGGTTGATGGCCTTGAGCTCCATTTTCGTCGTCAGCAACTCTTTGCTACTACAGCTGCATGGATCTTTCCCCAAGAAAGCGAACAACTACAAAGCAAACGTCGATAAATGATATCGAGATTCGATGTGGTAAAACCCTACAACTGGAGATTTTTTTTGGTTGTCTTGTATTAGAGCATACATCAACTCAATAGCAGCTATCTTAACTCAATAACAGCTATTGACAGAATAAACCATCGTGTATTTGGATTCAGTGTATGTTGTTCCTCTACATTCCATTCATCGAAAGTCGCTGAATTAAATAGATCTAAAGCAAAATACTATGTATATTTCCATTGTTCCCCTGATAGTTTTGCTGAAATGATTGTATAGAAATTTATAGATGCACCTGCAATTTCGTATTACCTACCGAAAATGTAAATTCATTTTAGCATTTATGTATATATCTATACAGTTATAATAAGCATATAATGGAAGGAATACATGCAAGAGAAGGTTTGTATTTGGGGAGACACGTTTATAACCGGAAGCAACTCAAGAAGATGATGCCATATGGTGCTGCTTGTAGCTTCATCAACCCCAATTCAACACATAATTTCCATTCAAACCCATCTCCCATCTTTGCAAGAAGACTAGCGTAGTATTCCCATACATAACCACTAAAGGGAACTCATGTCTGAATACCCTGCAGCAAATAGCCCGGGGCTTATTTTTCTAAACAGAAAAGAATCTAATCTACATCATATCTGGACAGTGAGAGTCGTCAAGCACAACCACCATGTAGTAGTTTACAATGAAGACTTGGGTGCACCTAATAAGAAGCTGAGGACGACCTTGTTGAACCTGCCGGCGTCTTCCATCTGCGGCATGTGACCAGTTTTCTGCACCACCTCCAACCTCGCATTCTCTCCGAAACGCCTGCACAAACTCATTTGGTTCACGGTCATCAACATATCATCATTGACAGAAGCAGGAAAAGAAGGCTTGTTGGCAACTTACTTTTGCATCTCGAACGCCTTATCCACTGGGAATATCTGATCATCCTCTCCCCATATCATCAGAACTTGCTGCGAGGAACAGGGACTGAGAACAAAAGAAGGTTTTTTGGGCTGATGAGCTGATTGCATGCAAAGTAAAGCTGTTTGTTACCTGGGGAAGAGGAGTAAGTTGGAACTGGTCTTTGTTGGCGAGGGAGATGCCCTTGACGAGTTCTAGCTTTTCCTCCAGCTTATCGCTGAACAGATTCTGCACACAGACAGACATGCATATTTACTTTGGTAAGCTTTTTGGCATAATTTGTGTTTCCTTTTACCCCAAACAAGTAAAAAACAAATGTGAGTAGAAAGTGCTTGCTAAATTAAACAAAAAATAAGAGTAGGAACATTACAAAGATTCTATTACATCTTCATTACGGAAAATAATAGTCAAGATCAGAGTTTACATTTACTCTTTGTAAGATTTAAGATTCTTCACATATACACATCCCTTAATATTCATCCAAAAATCTCAAGTTACATAATGACTAGCAGGTTTTAAAGAGGTACTACTGACATCTCTGATCTAATATTGAAATGTGTGTGTGTGTGCAGGTTCTTGGCCTTTTGTAAGGATGCATATGCTAAACTTAGATTTGTAAGGATGAATGCTAAGATCATGGACTTTGGATGCATATATGGTTTCCTTTGTAATGTGAGAGAACCTCCTATATGTCATCAATACATTGAGATTTGTAGGAGGCTTTGATGTGTGCTGCCACTTTTCTAAGAGAATCAACGCTTTTATCTTCCCATCGACCAATGATCTCTTCGTTGCCCCTCTCTCGGCCGAGGAAGAATGTAGTCCGTTGGTTGGTAGCTGCGGACACCAGCAGCCAACCAACGGTGGGTCCAACCGTTGGACCCACGCTGCCAACCAATGGCGGGTCCAGCAGTGGGACCCACGTTTCTTAGAGCATTTCGTTGATTTCTATGAACATGATTTGGGGACGATCAATGTATCTAATAATCTCATCTTTCTAAGCGAGACTGAACTAATCGATCGATTCTAGGTTTGAGGATGTAAGGGAATAAGATCGAGGGAAGTGGAGAGCGCAAAGATGAACGTTTACCCGAAGCATGTCGCGGAGGATGAACTCCGGCATGAATCGAGGCGGGCGGTGGACGGCGACGCGGACGAGCCTCCTCATATCGGCGGTGGTCCGCGGGAGGAGAAGATCGGCGACGTCTCCACGGCCACCGGCCCGCTCCAGCAGCGCCTTGTCGTCCTCCGGCCCCTTGAGCAAGTCGGAGCTGGCGATCACCACTCGCTCCACCCGGTCCGGCCCCATCGCCCGCGCCACATGGTACGCCACGAACCCCCCGTAGCTGGTCCCCATCACCGAAACCCTCGCCCGGCGCGGCGGCGCGACGCCGAGGGCGTCGAGGAGGCGGGCGAGTGCGGCCGCCTGGAAGGCCTCGGACCGCTGCGGGGACCGGGTGGTGGAGCCGCCGAAGAAGAGAAGGTCCGGCACGATGAGGTCGAAGCGGGCGGCGAGGGGCGCGATCTGGCTGCGCCACTGCCACGTGGCGCGGGGCCCGAATCCATGGATGAGGAGGAGCGGGGGCTTCGGCTGCCTCCTCGATCCGCGGCCGGGGTCGGCTCCCGCGGAGGAGGGAGTGGGGAGGAGGGAGGTCGAGATCCAGCAATGGACGGTGGTGTCGGCGTCGACTGCGACGGTGTGGGAGCGGAGGCCGGCGGCAGTGTAGGCGCGCCGGACAAACACATCCATCAACCACACCAGGCTAAGCCCCATCTCTCTCTCTCTCTCTCTCTCTCTCTCTGCTGCTTCTGCTATTTGGATCCCTCGGGGGGCTTCTTATATTTATAGAGATGGGGAGGGGTGTTTCCATAAACCATAAGACGGGATTTAACATAAAACGAGAGGGGTTATATGAAAAATCTAAGAAGTGAAGGACTGAAAGGAAAAAAAGACTAAAAACATGTTGGATAGTTACATTGGCGGTTGGTTTACGTTAATGGAGACATAGAGATAGATACTCGAGGGAGATAAAAATAATCCAATTTAAGGGAGACATAATGAGTTGTGGTTTCATGTTTCATGTACTTGTTGTTCTTGGAAGAATTCAACTAAAAGACTTGCTTATCCAAACAGTTTGGTCGAGAGTCCTCCAAGATTTCCGTAGAAGGAATTCTCCATGAAAGAATGATCCTGTGCTTGTGGAAGACCCCACCACCCCACCAAACCATTGCCTGCCTCTCTGGTAGGACCAGGTAAACTTCCACTCTGTTTTTTTTCTGTGACATCCGAGCTTCCCTTTTTATTATTTCTCTAAGTTAAATCAATTTTACGCAAGGAAAAAAGTTGTTTGATTGATTCATAAATCTTTCTCTTTCATGAACGCTTTTTATTTGGTTGTTGGTATGAAGTGACTCGTCAACCATCGATCACTTCTTCTTACCTTCATTATCTACCAGTATTTGATCTGATCAATTGGATCCAAAAGAAAAGATTTTGAACCTGATGGAGTGTTTTCATTGTGGGCATGGCGATGGGTGGCTGATCGGATTGATTAACATCGATTTGTGCATGCAAATTAGGTCGATATTTAAAAGCATGCATTAATTCTACTTATTGTGTAAGCAACTTATTGGTAGTCCCACCTACCAATAGTACATGTGATTGATGTTGTCACCTTCTCCGCTACTCCTACCCTCTTTTTTGCTAGTAGTACGTGTGATTTCTCCGGACGGATTCGTTAGGTCGGGATGCAATCTTGTAAGTCACTCCGAACCCAACTCAATGTCAACCATCCGATTTCAATCTTGTAATTTTGATCTGATGTATTATTCACATCTATCCTTGTAGAGTTTAATGCTTTTATTATTTATCAAAAAATTCAGATTGACTATATTCCTGATTATATATAATTAATATTAGTTTATTTTAGTAAATAATAAATATAAAATATACTTATGGGATAAGCAGATAAAGATTTGAGGACTTATGTTGTTAATATAATGTGTTTTGAGGACTTATATGTAAATAGGAAACAGAAACCAATTTTTCTGCCTAATATATGTAAATAAGATTCCACGGAGGAATAATAAATATAAAACATTTTTTCTTCTGTATTTTTTTTACCTACACGTGGAAGCTGACAAGGCGTCAACAACGGGGAGACGGTTTGTAAGGGAGGGAGAGACGGCATTGGAAGGGCCAATAATGAGAGTCCCCAAAACCGCGCTCTCTAGTCTTGTCAGAACCCAACACACGGCGGCGAGAGCCCCCTCGGACGCCTACGCCTCCCTCCTCCGGCGATGCGCCGCCGAGCGGTCCCTCGAGAAGGCCCGCCGGGTCCACCGCCATATGAAGTTGTCTGGCTTCCGTCACCTCAGCCTTGGAAACAAGCTGGTCGGCGTGTACCTCAAATGTGGCGCGATCGAGGACGCCCGGGAGGTGTTCGACGCAATGCCCAAGCCGCATCCTGTCTCCTGGAACGCCATGATATCTTCCTGCGTTCGCTGTAGCAGAAGCCGTGAAGCGGTGGATTTGTATAAACGGATGCTGTGGGTGGGCGTCAGGGCAGACGAGTTCACCTTCTCGAGCGTGCTTAGAGCATTCAGTGAGCTCGGTCTCGTGGCACAAGGCGGTGCAGCTCATGGGTGTCTGGTGATCACCGGTGTAGATGCCACAAATGCCTTTGTTGGTAGTGCCTTGGTAGATATGTATGCAAAGTTCGGCAAACTGAGAGAAGCTCGAGCGATCTATGATAGAGTATGTAGCAAGGACGTTGTCTTGACGACAGCTTTGATTGTAGGCTACACCCAGAATGGAGAGTACAGTGAGGCAATTCAGCTCTTCCGGCAGGTGATGAAGGATGGCTTGAGTCCAAATGACTTCACATTCGCAAGTGTTCTAATAGCATGTGGGAGCATTGGAGACTTGAGGTGGGGGTTATCGATTCATGGTGTCATGGAAAAGTTTGGTTTTAAGCTAGGCTGTTCTTCACAGACATCACTCCTTACCATGTATTCAAGGTGTGGACTGATTGATGACTCCATAAAAGTCTTTGAGAGCATAGCGGATCCAAATACAGTAAGTTGGACAGCTATAATTGGATGCTTGGTATGTAATCACAGAGAAGAGCTTGCTCTTTTGATGCTTCAGAACATGATTAATGATTCAGTTCGGCCTAACGCATTCACTTTGTCCACAGCTCTGAGAGCGTGCTCCGCCCTTGCATTGTTCGAACAAGGGAAGTTGATCCATGCCTTCACTACAAAAATTGGGTTGGATAGCAACAGATTTGTTTGCGCTGCATTGATCGATACATATGGAAAGTGTGGGCGTATTGGAATGGCCAGAATTATTTTTGATGATCTGCCAGGGCTTGATTTAGTTTCTGTGAACTGTATGATCAATGCCTATGCACAAAATGGCCACGGAGTGGAAGCAATTCGAGCGTTTGAGATGATGCAAGTATCGGGTTTGGAACCAAATGATGCGACATTCACCAGTGTTCTTTCTGCTTGTGGTAATGCAGGACTGCTTGAAGAAGGCCATCGAGTGTTCTCCTTCATCATCGACTGCTACAAGCATGGACCATCTAGTGACCATTATGCATGTATGATCGACCTTCTAGGTCGTTCTGGAAAACTGGAAGAGGCTGAAGGGCTGATAACCAAACTTAGGAGTCCAGACAAAGTTCTGTGGAGGTCTTTGCTAAGTGCCTGCAAAATACATGGAAAACTGGATATGGCAAAGAGGGTTGCGAGAAATATACTCGAGCTTGATCCAGGTGACGATGCAACTTACATTCTTTTGTCGAACATTTATGCATCTTTAGGTCAATGGAATGAGGTGATCAATGTGAAATCTGCAATGAGAAGAATGAACCTGAAGAAAGATCCAGCCATGAGTTGGATAGAAGTGGACAGGGAGTTCCATACATTCATGGCGGGAGACAGGGGCCACCTGAAGGCAGAAGAGATCTATAAAGAGTTGGAAGGGCTGATTACAAGGACCAAGGAACTGGGCTATGTTCCGGACACAAGGTATGTCCTACAAGAAATAGAGGAGCTGGAAAAGGAGAGATCCTTGTATTACCACAGTGAGAAGCTGGCTGTGGCCTTTGGGGTCATGAGCAGCAATGACAAGGGAGACATACCAATCACAATATTCAAGAACCTCAGGGTTTGTGGTGACTGTCATTCTTGGATAAAGTTGGTGTCTCAAGTGGTGGGCAAAGAAATCATTGCTCGAGATGCTAAGAGATTCCATCATTTCAAGGATGGGCTGTGTTCATGTAATGACTATTGGTAATCGAAACTGGACTTTGGAGTGAAACATGGTTGAGTTGATTCCTCTCAGCTTATCCTGTTGGATTAACTTAAGAATGTGGTCTGGCCGTGGGGTGTTCAGCGAAACTCATTGCAGCTATTATGACAAGTTGATGGTGCCACTATTGCTGAGGTTATGGTTCCGATGATTTTTTTCTGACCACTGTTACCGAACATTTCACTTCCTCCATAGAAAGAGATTGCTCTGAAACGTGTGCCAGCATCAACTTAGTCAACACAGAAATCAAGATCTTTGCTATGGATGCTGTGAATTTGAAGGTGACTACAGGTAACCATAAAGCAAGTATATAACTTTTATCTTCTTTCTATAATCTGAAACATCATAGACTGAAGGTAAGAGTGTATAAATATAAAAGTATCTACTTCCATACATGTGGAAAGAAAGAAATGAGAATATATTCGATGAGTATAAGAGTTATATGCATCAAGCTATAGTCACAACTAGCTTTTTGTGCTAGAGGGAATGAATACGAAGGGAATCATCTATCCAATCCTATTCCATTCAAATGGTAAAAGCCTCCCTCCAAGAGGGTATATTAGACTTATATTTCTGATGGATCTGTGTCTGGGCGTAAAGGAAGTACGGGTTATGTATTGAGAAATGACACCAGTATTTATGTTTTTACAGGATTATGGGTTCAGAACAGATCGAGCTTACAAAATGAGGCCAAGATAGGAAGGATATACAAAGACACAATTACTCACAGCTAATGGATGAAATATTGACAGAGAGCAAGACTTGGCGTTGGACAATTAAGCATAGATCTTTGGGATGATTGCTTGCTTGTACATGTCGAGGACAGACTCTCAGGATGCTCACTTGTTTATGTTATCGAGTGTAAATTGTCCAGCACTACATGGAAATTACGAGGAGATGGATCATTTACATGTACACGAGACTGCAAGAAAGAAAGCTATAGGGAGATCGACCAGTTGCAGAAGCTCCCCTAATCTGCAAATCGCAACGATACCAATTAGTAGCATCCGCAGCGATCGCGTGAAACCAAACCTATCTCTGCTCTTCAACGACGACGACGACAACAAAAAGAGAGAGAAGGTTGCTTTGTTGGCCTGGAGATGCCAGCCTCATGGCATCCAATATTTGCCAAAAATGTGGGATGTGCAAAACCAGAAGTTATTGCAGGAATCGACAGAATTAGAACACCAGGCGAGTAACCCAAGCCATCAACATGCCACGATGACCCAATCACCGCATGAATCTGTTTGGGGTGGGTTGACTGTCGAGTGGCTATCACAACTCTTATATGTTTCCAACTTGAAATCAGCAGTGAAAGAGAATTACCAATAAGCAACCTGAGAACTGCTACCATATTCCCAAGCAAATTTTGAGCAAGAACCTAAATAGTCCATAAGCCACAAAATGCAGCATGCTTGAGTTGATATAATCACATAAACTGTCTAACCTTAGCAAAATGAGTGACGGGTATCAAAGATTTCACAAAACAATAAGCAACTGGAATCAATTTATAAAAATGTTGCCTTATTCCCAGGGAAGTTTTGAGTAGGAACCAAAATAGACCATAATCCACAAAAGACTGCGTAATTTGGTATGATCACATAAATTGGTTAACCTTGCAAAATGAGTGATAGGTATCAAAGATTTTAGAGCTAATAACATGTTATCCCATTCAATTAGTTATCTTTAGCCTTTCGATCCCTACACTATAAAATATTACATTGACATCCCTATAATTACGAAAGTGAAATATCTAGATTCATTCATCTGAACATCATCGATTTTATCAACGAAAATACAAAAACAAAAAATAAAAAGATAATTTAAATATTTCAGTTGGTGGTGACAAACGACGTAGCTGGGAGGTCACGAGTAACTATTGTGGATGAGAGCGACGAGAGATGAGGATTGCTCTGCATCTGCGTCGACGCTTTACATAATTGCCGAGTAACCCTTTTATCGCTTTGCATCTACGTTGGTGTCAATGCAGTTGCCAAACAACAAAAGGACCGCCGATGCAGATGTCGCACGACAACTACGTCAACACTAACAAAGATCAAAGCGACAACGCTGGACAACTACGTCAACGACAACACAGATGCAAAGCAACGAAAGGGTTGCTGGACAACTATGTTGGCATTGACATAGATGCAAAGCGACCCTCACCTCTCACCACCGCTCTTCTCATCCACAACAACCACTCACGACCCCCAACGATGCTTTCGTCCGTCACCACCAACATCGTCCACGACCACCAACTGAAATAATAAAATTATCTTTTTGTCTTTTGTTTTCGTATATCCATTGGTAAAACTGTCGATGTTAGAAAAAATGGATCTAAATATATCACTTTCGTAACTATAAGGATGCCAATATAATTTTTTTAAGTGTAAGATCCAAAATGCTAAAGATAACTAACTACATGAGATAATATGTAATTAACCCAAGATTTTACAAGCAAATATAATCTCTAATATGGTCCTTGATGATTTCTTTCTATGGACTCAACATATCGACTTGAGCTAAGAACACAAGTATTCCACCATATGAACTCTACCAAGCCGTTAGAATGGGACTGGATTCCCAATATTTTAAGTCCTGAAAATATGCAGAGTATCAAAACCGATTCATATCCACATCAGGAAGCACACCTGCAGCTAACGTAATCAGTTTTTCCAATTAACTTGTGCTTCATGTGTCATAGATTGGACAACCATGAGATGAACAGTTTCATCAGGTAAAAAGAGTCTCATCTTCATAGTCTATACAGAAGCTACACATCAAGTCTAATCATTTGCATTCATATAAACGACAATAATTTTACAAAACAAAGACAATAGGCTCATCAACAAAAAAGAACGAACATAAATATTTCTTCATGATACCACATATAAGAGGAAGAATAGCCTGATATTGTCCATTTTATTATGGAGTCCCATGTTTGCCTACTAAATTGTACTAATTTTATATTCATTCACGGAGGCCAATAACTATGAGATCAAAATAAGAATTTTCAATCAAACATGGCATTACTAACTGCATTTGTCTAAATTGCAGATATTCTCAAGACAATAATTCAAGTCCAAGCAACAACATCAAAGTCAAAAGATCAAACAGATTGGGCTCAAAATAAACATTGCAGATTCCTATTGATGAGTTCAAGCAGATTCAAAAAGGAAAGCTCTTTGGTATAAAAAGAGACCGTCGATCAAGCGGTGAGCACGACAGCGCCACCGGCTGCCTTAATCTTCTTCTCGGCGATCTTCGAAATGAGCTTGGCCTTCACGACGACGGGGCGGTCCGGCGGCAGCATCCCCTTGCCGAGCACCTTGAAGTACCCGAACTGGGTTACGTCAATCAAGGGGGCGGCGGTGCCGTCCTTGGCAGCGGATTCCTTGACGGCGTCGGGGACGAGGGACCAGAGGCGGTCGACGTTGACGGCGGGGCAGTGGAACTTGTTGCGGAGGCGGTGGAAGTAGCGCATACCTACCTTTCCAAAGTAACCGGGGTGGTACTTGTCGAAGAGGATGCGGTGGTGGTGCATGCCACCAGCGTTACCGCGACCACCCGGGTGTTTCCGATGCTTACCGATGCGCCCATGGCCGGCGCTCACGTGCCCTCGCTTCTTCCGGTTCTTCCTGAAGCGCGTCGTCATCGCCGCCGCCCCTCTCCTCCACTCTCCGCCGCTCCTTAGGGTTTGGGTTTTGAAGAGCGAAATGGAAATAAAAACCACGAGAGAGTAACTATTTATACCGATGTAGAATGCCTATTGGCCGTCCGATCGAAAGAGAAATGGCACAAGATTCAAAGCAACGTTCCGTGGGCTTAATGCGCTATGGGCTGCAATAATAGTCCGTCTCGACCCAATAAGAACTACACTCGACGATCGTAATACTACGTGAGAGTCTATAAAGGGTTTCTGATTTAGATTATGCTACAAATTTTAGTTCCAAGAAAGCATGTAAGAAGATATTATTCAATTATTCTTAGTCATGTTTCTTATATCAATAAGAAGAATAATTTTTCTGACTACCCTCAAAAATACAAGTACCCACCCATCACTAATTAACTTGATATGGCTAGGCGTGATAGTTAATTATAATTCAACATATAAAAATTAGTCAAATCGTAAGTGGCTAATTAAAACTCAACATGATAGTTTGATTTATTTTGATAGGTTGGTTAGTCAATAATAATATCGTGTCATATATATACATACACATATACATAATCGAAGATATTTATTATTGAGAAAGGATACGGAGAAGGATAAGGGAGGAAATATATGACGTGAGAGATTCCTCTCAAGTGAAAAAGAAGATAAAATTTTAATATTGTAACAATTATTGATGTCTGAAATAAAAATAAGAAAAGACAATATAACCATAAAGGATGATTTAAAATAAATAAATAAATAATAGTAAAGACCATAAAAATAAACAAAAAGGATATAAAGAGTAGGAGAAGCTATAATAGAGTTTCCCAATAATAGAAGATGATAATGATGAACACAGGGATGACAAAGAAAGAACAAAGAAATTATTTTAGGACCAGCTAATATGTTATCATTGGTGATGGCAATAATAGATGTGATAATCTTAGTATTATAAGGAGGAAATGAGAAATAATAATGAGTTATTTTAGTGATGTACTATGAAAGATTGAAAAAAAAAATAGAACAAAGAGGTATTAGGAGAAAAATATGGAAAAGGGGAAAAATTATTAGTCTATACTAACATTTTCCTGTCAATTTTGAAATCATAAATAAAAATAAAAAAGAAAAGTAGTGTGTGTATATATATATATATATATATATATATAGTAGGAAATAGTGAGTTCATTTGAAAAATGATGTATCAGAAATTGAAGTTTGAGGAGATTATCCTAAAAAAATGACACAAAGTAATTTCTACCATTAAAAAAAAGGAAATATTTTCCTGAATGCAGATGGGTCAAGCATTCATTGTCTCTTGTCAATAATAATTCCTGTTGGACCACTTTGAACATCTTTCTAGCTTGTACTTGAATCAACTTTATCCACATTATTGAATGCTTGCCCAAACTTTGCCCCCCATGTCCATTGTCAGATGCCACTGTGCCTGAGCCCAATGCATAAAAGTTCCACACAAAGGCCAAAGAGGAAAAATGATACAGGCTGATGGCAAGCAACTGCAATCAATCTTTCCCCCACCTTCATTAGACTTAGATTTCTTGTGCTCAAAACAGCTGCCTTCCCCACCTCAATAAAAGAGAATTATCACACCAACATGATTGCTTAGATTGCTCCATAAATCCATGCATGCTTGTTTATTTCAAATGATCACTTTAGAGGAATGCCACATTTCCACCAATGTAGATGCTAATGTCAAGCTATTGGACCCAAGATGAGTGGTCACAAATCTTCATAATGTTATGTTCTCCAATAGTTAGACCAAATTGTTTTAATCTAGGCAGCATTAGATTAGTTTAGTGAAGCAATTACTAGGTTTGTTTATTAATCTTGCTACACTTGAGTTAGGCAGGTGTAGGCAGAGCAGTCAATGTTTACTTTGTTCTGCAGCATCTTTTTGACCCTTCTAAACTCACATTTGAATGTAGTGCACTTGACATAATATAAGTTTTAGATATGAAATTAACAATCCATCTCCTTTCAGACAGGTGAGAAGTGATGCCCATCTGCTGTCCCAAATGCACTCATTTCTTTTGTATCTCTATCTGTCATGATTAAGTAGATGTCCCAGGATGCTCTGTTTCCAAGCTTACCATGTTGATGATTACAAGTCAGATGCTTACAACTCCAATAATGGATTGGAATGAGACTGCATGCAATGCTGCAGGCAGCTGATTGAGTAGCTGCCTACATCTGTTCCTAGCTTACCATGTTAATTACAGGTTAGATGATGGCTGGCCACCATTGCTGTTAACTCCAAAAGTGGAGAAGAATGAGATTGCTTGCAGCGCTTGAAGCAGAGGCAGCTTTAATGGCTTCTTGGATTTTTCTGCAGAACCGCTTGTTGCAGTGATGAGCTAGTTTGGAAAGCTGCTGCTCTCAAATGCCCTCAGTGTGTCCATGGATAGACCCCAACTTCTCTCCATGCCTTGTCCTCTTGCAGCTGCAAAGTCCATCTGCTACCAACCTCTGTCATTTGACTCGAATCGGAGCTCATGAACATATCATACATCTACAGGCCATCTCCTGTGATCACAAGTAGCACATGAATTGGCCATTTTATTTTCGACAATAATCAATCTTATCCCACCATAATCTTAGCAATTGTGTAAGCATAAAAATAATTCACAGGCTTGAGCCACTTGATCCATATTTAATACTGGCAGCCCCCATTTAAACCCAACCATGAGCTGTTTTCATTTGACTGCTATAAAGAATTAAAGGACGGATTAAAATATATATATATATATATATATATATATATATATTTAATACATGAGACTCCTGTTAATATGAAATTTAAAAAGGATCAATATATATAATTTTATATTTAAATATTTAAAAATAGGTGTATTTGAAATATTATATATTTTTATAATTTTTATTTTGATTATAATATCAAGATTTACTCATAATTATCATCCACCTCTCTCTCTCTATATATATATTATATATTTAATATAATATATACGTACGTCAAAAAGAAGGAGAGTTACAATCTCCAGGTCTGCAGTGGCAGCTGCAGAGTGTTGCATATCCCGGAGCAACAGCCCTGATCGCGCCTACGTGGATGTCACGTGCGGTCTGCCGTACGTTGGCTCGCTCCCCCACCCCCACTGGCGCTGCCTAACCTACAATTCGGATTCGGATCAGATCCATCTAGGATCCAAATACGTGTGATCCGTGATGGAGATGCAATTGACTAGATTTTGATTCGGTAACTTCTAAGGATCCGTAATGAAGATCCATTGGATATTGGGTTATCGGATTTATTCCCTGACGCCCCCCGTTATATATGCTGCGATAAATGGATGTTACGGGATTCGTGGTGTTATGTCGTGATAACGGACCGTGAGGATCATTGGCGACCGTTTTATGTGCTCCTTATAACGACTGTGAACGGCGGTGGAGGCGGTGTCCATATCCCTCGATCCGGTTACTTGCTTTCCTCCGCCGTTCCTCCGCATTTAAACGTGACGGCTCGCTCCTCCATCCCTTATTGTTATTGTCGTATAGCTAAAGGCGACGCTTCTTCTTCCTTCATCGCCTATCGGTAGATTGTTATAGTGCTTCTGTTACGCTCGCACGAGACTGATGGCGGCAGAGGAGGGGTCCGGTGCACCGCCGAGCCCGCGGCCTCGGTCGCCGCCCCGGTATCCTGACCTCTGCGGGCGCCACCGGTTGCAGGCGGAGGTCCAGCTGCTGAGCCGAGAGATCAGCTTTCTCGAGGTAATTTTTTGTTGTTGCTGCTGCTGCTGCTGATGGTTTTTTTTTTTTTTTGGCTCCTGAAGGGTTTTCTTTGGTCTTTTGATTCCATTTAATGCCTGTGAAGATGTTGGCTTTGTCATGTGGTCCTGAGAGTGAGTTCTTAGATGGGACAACACAGTCATAGTTGAATCCTTTTCATCAGTGTGTGGGGGATGCACGTGCAGCACAGTGGGAGCGTGGAAGTCGATAACAATGTCAGATTTTTCCCCCCCTTTTCACTCTTTTTTTTCGTGTTGAACAATAGATACTGGTCAAGCTGAGGTTTTGCATTTTGAGATGAACCAAAAAGATCTGATGATCGGTAATATCTCGTTGTTATTGGTGAAATGTATGAGAATATTGTTTATGCGAACTTGAGTTGCAACATTGCACAAAGAACAAAGTGAGTAGACAAAAGTAAGGGAAGCGCCCTGTTTGTAAGTACATTGTTCAAGAGTTCTTTCTCAGTAGACAAGAAAAACTATGGAACCCCAGTTACTGCAGGATCTGCTGGTACTTGCCAAAACAAAAAGTGTGGCGGAAGATCACCCTTCTCTGTGTTGGTTATCTCTCTGTGGGAAAATTTAGTGCACTGAAATAAATCTTTTTGAAAAAAGTTCTAATTTACTCTATTTTCTCTTGATATAGTAGCTTTCTTGAATATCTCTAATATAAAAAGTATAGGGGTTTTTCTATGTGCAAATTTTGCAGCTTTTTTCTAGATGTCTTCGTTTTTCTTTTGTTTATATGCAAGGGTTTTAGGACCCTAAAATTTGTTGGTTTCTTTTCTTTTTTGTTTTGTGTGTGTGTGTGTTGGGGGGTGGTGGTGGGGAGCATCCCTAATCCATCATGCTCCCCATCCAGCATGATGTATTTGTTGGTTCATCGTTTCTCAAAATTACATTTTTCTTGTCTTGTGAGGAACGGATAGATGCATTTATCATTGGCCAATTGTTACAGATACATAATGCTGAACAGTGTCAAGAACATTTGCAGTGGGGAGCATCCCTAATCCATCGAGTTCATAGAAGAAATAGCAGACCTTGCATGTAGATGAGCAGGATAGTTTCCTCTTAGCAGAACATGAAACACCAGCATCCTCAAACTTCTCCCTCGATATGCTTGTATCCATAGAAGCTGGCCAGCAAATGTGCACATAAATCTTCCACTTGATATGTCTGTAACGTAAAAACTATCAAACTACATCTTGTAAAAGAATAAAAACTGCTGTGGTTATTCAGCAGTATAATTCTGTTGTTTGTGCTCTCCATAGTCCATAACTTGACACCAATACGTGTTCTTTCTCTTCTTTCTTTTACAATCAATTTTTCCCGCGAAAAAAGAGGACACATGATTGTTGTTATGAACTTCTCGGAGTAATGACTGTAGATGTAATTTCTTTATTTTTCCTGTCACTCAGGTTTTCGTATGCAGATATGTTCTCTATGATGCCTTTTTTTATCAGAAGTTCTTGAATATATGTATATATTTTGAGAAACTAATTACATCTTTATTTAAGTAGGAGGAGTTACAGTCAGTTGAAGGACTCCAACCAGTCTCTGCATGCTGCAAAGAGTACGTTAGACTCAGTTATTGTTTTTCTTCTTTTGCAATCACAATGATCGATGGTTGAGATGGAAAACACGTAATAGTGATGTTATTTGATATTATAACAATGTCCCAAATCATTTGAGGCATATTTTCTCTGGCCATCAACTGCATTTACCAGTTCTTATGGAGCCTACCATGAGTTAATAAAGACCAAATTCTTTTTTATTTTGTTACCTTTAATATCAGCAGAGCAAATAATTGCTATCATGATATTGGCAGAATTGATGACTATGTAGGGGCAAATCCAGATCCCTTAATCCCAATGTATGGCACTATAAACTCACTCTTTATATTGGACTTTCCTTTTAACATCGTACTTACAACATTCTCCGTAAATCAGATTTAAGAAGAGAAACAAACACCGCTGCATTTGGAGGTGGCTTCGGTAATTTCCAATTCTTTTAAATCTGCAATTTCTTTTTTGGTGAAATGAGTTCCAAAGTTTAAGTGTCTTATTTATTAGCTTTTCATGCATACAATATTTTTTTCCATATTGACCGTATGGATAAGCAACTATAAATTTTAGGACTACCAGAGAAGAGCTTATTCATGTTATTTAATCCTTTTTTTGAGTTTTTATAAGAAGGTCACTTGACAAATTTTCATACTGACCAATTGTTAATTAACATGGATAATAACTATTGTTCTGTGTTTAATTATATAGTAAAAAATCTTGCTGCTCATTATTCTTGTTGTAGGTACTTCTTTATGTGTCATGTGCTTGTCTTATCCCAGTAGCTTTAAAGCTTAGGTTGTAGAACCAACTCTTTTAAAAACCACGTTGTGTGGTAATTGGTGTTAGATTGTGTATGTGTATTGGATAAAGAGCACTATCATCATAACTTAGGTACTGTTCTTGAAGATATCATCATAGTTTGTGTATCATGGCAATAAATGTTTATCAATTTGCCAAAATATTTGTTGCTAAACATCATTCATATCATCCTTGTTCACAAAAAGGAACTGAAAATCTTGGAGGAGGGGAAGATCCATCTCCTCTTAGAATGCAGTAGTATATGTAAGCATGAGGGATCTAAGTTCTGTCCGAGTTCAGAACAATGGGTTTGGTGGACATGTGAACAAAGGAAGAGAAAAAATGCACCAAAACAAATGCTTTTAATTATTTACAGTATATAAGCATGACGGATGCGGAACTGCCTGGTGCCTAAGAACAAACCAATTGATATATCCCACATTGATAGTTAAAAAAAGAAGTGAAATCTTGGAGGAGGAAAAGATCCATCTCCTCTTGGAATGCAGTGGTAAATGTAAGCATGGCGGATCTATGTTCTGCCCAAGACCAGAACAATGGATTTTGGTGGACATGTGAACAGAGGAAGAGAAAAAAATGCACCAAATCAAATGCCTTTAATTATTTAATCTATATAATAGAACAATGGAGTTGAGGTACGTGAAACTGGCTGGAGCCTAAGAACAAACTAATTGTTATATGTCGCCTTGGTCATGTGCAAACATGATGGTAAGTGAACTTTACAAAATCCTATGTTGATTTCTTTTAGATTTGTCTTGCATCAGTGTTTGAACATGGTTGAGGCAAGCAAAGAAGCAATATCTTCTTATACAGATAAAAACTGAACTTAATAATTTGCTGTTTCATTCTTCAATTTACTTCTAAGAATGAATTTTGCTATGAGGTCAATATCTGCTTTCTTCTAGCATCCTTTATAACACACACACAGATAGAGATATACACACACACACACACACACCTTTGTCATATTAGTGATCCTCATACTAACTATAGTTGTTACTCGTAGCAAGCTTAAGTAATAACATCGAGTAAATTTGCTTTTCATATTGCTAGCCATTTAGTACATGCACCGAGAACTTGGTCTTTCCAAGTTTCTGTTTCGTATTGCTGAGATCTTAACATAGGGTGTTCATTTGTGAGCAGAGCAATGGTTTGCTGCAACCCAACAAGGACTTGCTGCTCAGGTGATCAGTCGTGCCGGCGGAAAAGACCAAGTTGCACCTGTAAACAGAATTGGTCCTGCCCCTCATGTTGTGCATGCACACAAAGAAATTGCTGCAAGGTTCCCTGCTCCAGATTACAGTGTGCCGTCCCAACTCTCTCGTGTCCTGGATATTCCTGTGGATGTGTTTGCTCTTGCTCCTTTGGAAGAAAAGTGTGCCTTTGCCCCAGATGTTTGTGTTGTATCAGCTGATGAATATGTGAATAGATTAATTTGATGCTCTTCTCTCAAGATTTCTTTTACATGGGTGTTTTTTCGCCTTTTTGGAATATTAATAATTGTTGTCATCACAGAATGATGGTGTAGTAGCCACTGTCATTCCCATAACAAAAAGTACTGAGTTCATTTTGTTGCCAGATTCACATGATAGTTTCATAACTTGTTTGGACCCAATGCTTATTTTAGAATTACTTTGTAATTCTATTTCTACCATTGCTTTAATATTTTCTGTGGTTAATATTTTCGTTATTAAGTTAATTTCTTGATCTTTTTCTTTGTGAATTAGCTAACATTTAAACATAGAGCTGGTATTTTTCTATACCTTCAATTTATCGTACATCTTGTAACTTCCATGATAATTCGATTGGATTCGAATGTGATCTTTTATAGCCAAGCAAGATCCGGATTGAAGAACAATACAATGTCAAGATCAAGCTTAATTTTTATTTACATGAAACAAGTCATCTTGGTGACGGCGATCGATGTAATGAAGGAAGAGGGCATGGCAGGCCTGGTCGCACTGCTCAGCGGCGGCCCCAAGTGGGCTGGCTACATATATAGATAAAGGTGCGATGAATGTGCATGAACGAACCTCGGATGATGTAGACGAGGCGTGGTGCACTGGAAAAGGAGGGCAAGAGAAGGCCTTTTGGTTGTCTCGTACGACGATGTGCAACGTCGACAGATTGGAGCTGCTCATTGAACTGGTCGAAGGTGTCTGTGAAGCCAGCCAGCTTCAGAGGGCACACACGCCAGGTGAGCTCAAGGGTGTTAAGCCTGTTGATTCGGCGTTGGCTGATCACACGACCAAGATGGTGTGCGCTCCTTGCCGGCTGAGGCCAAGTTGGGTTCGAGAGCTGTGGCAGAGGAACAACAACTCGGTGTTTTTGTAGAACCATGAACGAGGAGATGGGTGGTGAAGACGAGTGCAGAATTTGGAGGGTTGTACGGAATTTGGAGTGCAGAACGAGGAGATGCGTGAGTTGGGTTGCGAAGACCAACTACTTCGTGCGAACATCATGTACGGCAGGAACAGCTCGCTCCGGCGTCAGTGGTGCAAAGCAATGGCTGCCTCCATCCATTATCGTTTCTCTTTCCTTCCTCCTGTCGGCAAAATATGGCCGGAAGAACGAAAACGAAGATAGTTTGAACATGAGACGCCAACATCCTCAAAACTTCTCCCTCGATATGATTGTGCGCATAAATCTTCCACTTGATGTGTCTCTAACGTAAAACCTATCAAACTACTACTACAACTTGTAAAAGAAGAACGACAGCTGTGGTTATTCGGTAATATACTTGTGTTGTTTGCGCTCTTTCACAGTCCCAGCCCTCGTGATGCGACACGTGTTCCTATTCCACCACAGCGACAGGCGTCATTTGTCAATTGGTGATAGTTTCTGTTTCGTATTTCACCCGCGTTGCTCTCGCCTCGTCCTGAAACAGCGGCACCGATATTATACACGTACAGACTTCACACGAATGACGTGGCTCGGGTCAATTGCGGGCGCCACCATCTCCGACCAACGGAATCACTTTACAACAGGCGGGTGCTTTGGAACCAAGTGTTTTTGACATAAATTGCATTACATCTGTCGTTGAATATAGTGTATTCAACTGTTATGAATTTTGAGATAACACATGTGGCCATGTAAACAATGATCCTTTACATATGCAATTATCCACTCAGAAAACACTGTTGGGCCGCTTTTCACTACAATAAATATTAACTAATTTAAACTCCTAATAATATATTATACATATAATAACAATAATTTTCCTTATAATAATGTTTTATAAGTAATATCATTTAGGATTCCAATTAATGTCAAATAATATCAAATCAACATATACTGTATATATATATACAATTAGTTAATTAATAATCATGTAGTCATTGTTTTAGTTGGGCGCGATTTCCGTTCCATCTCCTTTCTTGGCCTTATTTATTGTTTCTGTTCACCGCACGCTTTTGACGCTTCGACGCGAGCTCTTCGTGGGATCTGGACCGTCTTGAATCGGGCGGACCATGGCCGACGACGAAGCTTTCGCGAAGGCCGTCGAAGACGGGCTGAAGCTAGCGAAGCGGGTCTATGCCGGGAAGGACCAGCGGTTCGCCCCGCCGGTACCGGCGCCGCGGCCGGCCGCGGGAATGGAGCGGTCGCCGGAGTCGCCCTTTCTACCGGCGGCGCCCATGGTGTATGCGGTGATCGCCGATCCGGCTATCGTAGACAACCCGGACATTCCCAGCTACCAGCCGCACGTGCACGGGCGGTGCGACCCGCCGGCGCTGATCCCGCTTCATATGACCGATATTGGGGTGGAGGTGGACTGCATCCTCGATTCGGCCTTCGTCGCCGTCCGCGGCCGGTGGCGGGTCCACTGCGTGATGCGGACCCGGAGTTGTGACTGCCGTCTGGTGGTCCCAATGGGCGAGCAGGTAAGGAAATTTGGCTTTGATTTATCCGGCGATTGGTGATTCCATCGAAGCTGTCGCCAAATACAAAGGTTTTATTTGGTCTTCATTGCACTTTATGTTAGAACGAGGATATATATTTTGTAAATGATGAGTTATTGCTTACGTACAAAATTGCCTGCAATAACTCCGATCTCGAGCTATGTTTGTTTGTCGTTCGGCCAAGCTCGATCAGAAATATGAATCCTTTCGATCAACAATTCGGTTGATGAAGATTAGCGTTTTGATTAAATTGACACGTGTGGCTTAATTAGAGAATTGAGCTGAATGCTGCCAAATGGGAAGACAAGTTGATGGGTTGGTGATAAGTTGACGATGACATCTAGCTCGGCATCAAGCTTTTGTGGTACCATAAACACAATGAGCAAAAAGAAAAGCAAGAAAAAAAAATACTGATAATTTTGCTTCTTATATTCTCGAAATTGGCAATGCAATCCTTCAGGGAACTAAGAACAAGTTGAGACAATCATTAATACATGTATTGTGTGGTCACAAATCTTTGTTAGATGCTTTACTAAGACCAAAGGTGACTGGCGAATGTTATGATTCTCGTGGTTTCTGTTGGAGGTTTGTCTTCGTGAAATTATTTTATCCTAAAATAATTAGGTGGTTTATACTGATCTTACAGGATTAAGTAAACTACAAATATCAAAATTTGGCTGAAAAAGATGGTCCTCTAAGTTATCCTAGGTGATAGTTATTGTTCAATATTTTCTTTACCAAAGGTTTTTGTTTCCATATTAAACATTAAAGGCATGTAAATCACTTGGTAATAAATAGAATAAATGAATACTCTCTCTTGTAGAAATTAAATTATTGATTGTTTAGGCACATTCCTATGCATATAATTTTCTACAAACTTTTCATAGTTTCCCGTGAAATTCATGCCTTCTTTTATTGACTGGCTTTTTTATTGCCAATATTTTGCTAGCTTTTTCTTTCTTCTCAAGCTAAGTGTCTTTTGGCCACCAGGACTCAGTTCTAGGCATTGAGGTTGAAGTCGATGGAAGATCATACACTACCCAGGTGATTGAGCTAGAAGATCACAACATAGAGAACACTGCTAAAAGTGAAGGTGGTGGCTTCCTGAAACCACAACTGCTTTCTTTAACAATCCCCCAGGTGATTGACTCATGCATTTTGGTCTCTCACTGATCATCTATTCTCTTCTAAAAGGATATTGTCAATTCCATGTGTGATCAACATCTATATTATTTCCTTTTTGAAGGTTAATGGAGGCTCAGACATTTCCATTAGAGTGAGATGGTCTCAAAAGTTAATCTATAAAGATGATCAGTTCTTTGTTACCATACCTTTTAATTTTCCAGAATATGTCACTCCATTGGCGAAAATTGTAACAAAAAAGGAGAAGATTCAACTAAATGTGAATAGTGGTACCGGAAAGGAGGTTGTGTTGCAGAAATCAAGTCGTCCTTTGAAGGTGAAAATATGTCATATGTTAGTAACATGCAGAGGACATGAAAATAAATAGCTCTGTTAAAGGCATGCTCTCTTTCCTTTTCCAGGAAAGAAGTCGTGAAGTGGGGAAGTTGAACTTTCTGTACGAGGCACTCGTTGAGGGTTGGTCAAACCAAGATCTTGAATTTTCGTTTAGTGTAAGTACTATTTTCCTGGAGTTTTCATTTTATTTAAATTTGATCATTTTTCTAATGAGCTATGCATCTTCTAGCTTATGATTACAAGCTAATGATTGAGTTATGAACCAAATGAAGTCTTTGCTTCCACAAGTTTTTCTACTTATAGGTGTTTCTTTGCCAAAAACAACACAAAATGACACAAAATGCATGACTGCGTGCCGAGTAAAATTTGAAAATCGCTCCTTCTGGTATTTAAACTTATGGCTTTTTTAATGGTAGAATAGTTAGATCTGGAGTATTCTCTCCTGGATATGTAGATTTGCTTGCAAAATTCATTTTCCAATATTTTTTAGTGACGTTGCTGTATATATTTGCACATTCATGTAACTTATTGTCTATTGTCTACTGAATGTATTGTAGTTTTTTCTTTACAAAAACTAATAGTTAGATTATGATCTTAGTTCTTGAGGGATTTTATGGGTGTAATGAAAAAATGACAATTTTATATGGAAGAACCAATGAGTAAACAACTGAGCAAAAGGTATTTAAATGATAGTAGTAGGAATCCTTACCCAAGTTACTGGAAGATTTAAGATGTTTAAACTGTATACATATATGACAAATGAAAAGGAGGATATATAAATCGACATGTGTACCATTTTACATGCAAAATTTGCTAGAGGTAACATAACACATATGAACGTAACACCTATAAGCTTACTCTTTTTCAACACATGGATTTTATCCAGCATAAGAAGGATGTACATAGCTATGGCTTTGGTGATCAATCACTATGCTGAGGTTAATATAAATAAGACTCCTGAAGGTTCTGTAGCAGTTATTTGTAATTTTATTTTAATTCTTAGGTAATAAAACAACAGTTTTTCTGTTTAGTTATGAGTATTTCATTTCTTGTCACTTCCATATTCAAACAGGTCTCCTCGAACGATTTGTTTGGTGGTATACTCCTAAAATCCCCAACAGCATATGATGGTGACCGGAGAGATATATTCAGTCTGTATCTTTTTCCAGGAAGTAACCAGAAAAGAAAGGTCTACCAATGTCTCTTCTGCACATCTTTAGCAACACTCTTTTATCCTCAACTTAAGAAATAGATTTTTCCTTGTGCTTGCAACCTTGCATGCCATTTTAGGTTTTGAATAAGTGCACTGCAAGATTTTAAAGCAAAAGTTCTTTATTAACATATGCATAACAACATTTAATATATCCTGTAACTAGGCTAGCTATTTTGAAACAAGACAAAGGTGATAGATATCTGTAACTGAAAAAGCCAAGCCAAGTACTTCAAGTAAGTTCTCCATTACAAATGTTATCTCACTGTTCTGATTGGGTCAGAACTTTAAAAAATGCTTGTCTTCTTGATGGTGTTATCACTATTGCTTAATTTTTTTTAATCAAATATCAAATTTTGTATTGACCATAGTGGACACTGAACCAAGAAGGTTCTGTTGGAGAATAAATATCTTTCTTGGCTGTCAGCCTACAATCACTTTATCTAAAGCGGTCACCCAATTCCTCTCAAAGACCTGATGTCTACTTGGTAATTAGTGAAACTATAACTTTAAACAAGCCTTCATTCTGAATTATTTAGTGTTGGTTTCTTGCATCTTTTCCTGCCATTTAGATTGTATAGTTCCTGGCAATTGTTAAAGCTGCATTTCATGAATTGAGAGTCAGCATGTGTTTGGTGTCTTAAAGAAAGCATGCAGGTTGAGGAATCAGGCATTGGTCTCAAAATTTTCCATGTATAGACATAGAGTTGATGAAATTTGTTAATAATATAACCAGTTATTAATAATTTCCTTATGCGGAGATGCTTAGGGATTAGTATGTATATTGACATAAATAATTTTCTATAAATACTTGAATAATTTTTATACATATGTTTTTTATATGCTGGACATCTAAAATATATAAAATATTATTTTAATCACCTTATCCATGTACATCCTAGCTGTATCCCTGTGTTTATATTATGTCACATGTGTATCCTATATCCATATCCATGGTTCTTAGCTTAGAAAGTAATTTATCTAGAACATTTAGTATACAATCAGACTCACTGAGCTTGTTAAACTTTTAAAAGTTGGTTCTTCCTTCAACATTTTTTCATTATCTTTATATTATTATCTTCAAAATCCCTGGTTCTTATACATTATGCCCATTTATTTCTTTCTGGTACCCTAATTCAAATATTTCCTTGCTTCCAAAGGAATTTTTGTTGCAACTTAAATGATCTAAGCATTTTGATACACTAAAGGTAGGTGCATACTATATGGTACCTATACATGATAAGAGTCCACTTGTGAATTCAAAATGCATGTAGATATTGTACGCCAGGTTTTTCCTTTTATGTGAATATGTTCAACCAAGTTACTGTCCTAACTCTGAAAATTAACTTAGTTTATGCAATAGGCCTTCAAAAATGAAGTTGTTTTTGTTGTGGATATAAGTGGAAGCATGCAAGGAAAGCCTATTGAGAATGTTAAGAGTGCATTAACTACATCCATCTTGGAGCTCAGACCAGGAGACTATTTTGATATAATAGCTTTCAATGATGAGTTGCACTCATTCTCATCCTGTTTGGAGCCTGCAACTGAAGTTGTGGTAGAAAATGCTATTCAATGGATGAACAAAAATTTTGTTGCAGAGGGTGGGACAGACATTATGCATCCATTAAATGAGGTAAATTCTTGACCATAACAAGTTTGATATATAGCTACATGTTTGTAACCTGTTGGTTTCTTGTCTACAGCCACAGGATGAATTTAATTTGTTCTGATGTCTACATTAAAATTTCTATTTCTTTTTGTTTCTTATTTATTTCATTTTTATTAACACTGCATTCAAATTCTGTGTAATGATTGTTCTCTTTCTCGTTGTATTCTTATAGGCAATTGGTTTGTTATCAAGTGCACAAAATTCCATTCCACAAATTTTTCTCATAACTGATGGAGCTGTTGAAGATGAACGCAACATCTGTCATACTATTAGAACACATCTGGCAAATAAGGGACATATGTCTCCTCGAATTTCTACTTTTGGCATAGGTAATGGTTCTAGAAAACCTGAATATTCATCTCTAAGTTAAATGTTTCTATGTAATTCCAATAGCTGTTCCTTTGTGTTTCATGCAAGTTCCTTGTCGCTTTGGATCATCGAAGTGTTCTAGGGGGCATATCTTTTAGATGGGTTTTCTCTGTTTCTATTGTGTGGCAACTTGCATTTTATGTACTTTATTCAAATGGATGAAAAGAAACATCTAAGTTTCAGATTAACTGCAAATGTAGCTGCAAATCTTCTCATTTTCTTAGAAACAATTTTTGTGGCTGCTCTTGTTTCTCTATTGCTTCCATTACTACAACTATTATATGTTACTAAGAATCATAAAGTCCACTTCGATCAAATATATTCAGAAGTGATCATTCGAACTAGCACCTTTGTATTTTGTTTCTAAAGCTAAAATGTCACCAATTTATTCAAATGG
This sequence comes from Musa acuminata AAA Group, assembly GCF_036884655.1. Taxonomy (NCBI): domain Eukaryota; kingdom Viridiplantae; phylum Streptophyta; class Magnoliopsida; order Zingiberales; family Musaceae; genus Musa; species Musa acuminata. Next base: position 50,114,179 of record NC_088334.1, on the reverse strand, counting down.
ATCTTTCAGACCTACTTTTAAAATTTTACCACAGTATCCTTGCCTTTTGGTAGATAGTGATACATGGTTTCTATGCTTCTTTTCCCCTGTGCACTAGCTTATGCTTGTTATACCTTGATTGAATTGTCAATCTCCATCAACTAATAGTGTGTTGCATAATTATTCTATTGTTTATTTTAATCACTGATTATGGATGCATCAGGTATTTGCTCTGTACTAACTTGGACTCTTTTATTTTCTTGTCACACTGAAAACTTATATTAGGTTCTTATTGCAATCATTACTTCTTGAAAATGTTGGCATCAATTGGGAGGGGTCAGTATGATGCTGCATATGGTGCAGGTCAGTTGCAATTTTTAATATGTTAAAGATCTTCAGGCATCCTTCTGTGAAAATTAATTGTTACATACGTAAGCACTTCTTTAATATTCTATTTATGATTTTTAAGGTTTGTCATGTATGAGAAATCTATTCAATGTTGATTTGGATGTTTCATAAGGCTAGGAGAGTGTGCGGGACTCAAAGGATAAACCTAGGGTAGCCATTTAGATGTCATTTGTGCATGTACAACTTGGTAGATGATAGTGTTACCGAGGAAGTAATGATTCTTCATTATAGGTGCAAGAGATCTTGAACAGAGGCATGAACTGTGATTTAAAATTTTAAATAGTCATTTTCCTATACTAGTGCTTGGAATTTGAAGTTTGAATTATAAAGTAGGATGCATCTGGTTTGTAGCAAGCCCTATACTTACTAGAGATGGTTGCACTTATTTGCTGGACCTGTATTTGATAGACCTAATGATATGGTAAATGGTTGAATGAATGTTTCTATGGTCAGTGCCTCAGTGATAGAACAAAGAAGACCTCCATATAAGTCTGTTCATTTGAAAAAAAAGTGCATTTTAAGATGGCTTGTGAACTTGCATGATCTCCTACAATGTTTCTGAGAGTCAACTGTCCAAATGGCCCCTAAGTTTTGACCACAGTTTGTACAGCTGTACAGCTAAGTTAGACACATGACATAGAAAATGCATGATTCATTATGTCTATAGTAGCCTCTACTTATTTTATACCTGTGGTGTTTAAGAAAAACGAGTTCAGCCCAATGTACAAGATGCTCATCATGCCAGGGTTTGGTGAGGGTAAACGTGCAGTCTTACCTTGTTTCCATGACTGGAAACTTAATCTCCCAGGTTGCAAAGAAGCAACTTATCATGGTAACAAGTTTTCACTCTCTGTCTGGATGAGAACATGTATTTGTGTCAGGTTTCAGGGCTTAGCTTTCTAATGGCATTATGATTGTATATTTAGTTAAGTTCTCTGGTGACATCAGTTCAAATAGTTTCATTGACCCTTTTTTATGTCAAGCTAATTGCACCTTACGTTTTCTATGTAGATCTGATTGAAAAGCATATGGCAAGATGGTTTCATAGGGCTTTGTCCACTATGCTTGCAAATATCACTATTGACATCTTCAATGATCTTGATGAAGTAGAGGTATGTTCTGGAACTGTGAGCTCCTAGCCTCCTGCAGCTGCAATGTCAACCTTAACTGGTAACATGAGGTTAATGCTGTAATCAATTCATCCACCAGATCAGTTTACCACAAAATGCCACTTTCCTCTTCATTGTGATTCTTTTGTGCTCTAGATCAAGGTCCCCAATACCAGTCCAAGACTTGTACCAATCACAATCGGACCAGCATAGATCTCAGTGTGTGAGGTGTGTTGACACAGGACACCCTCAAATGGGTTGGTATGGAACAAAGAGAAAGAGGCTGAGAAGGAGAAGGAAAGAAGGAACTGAAGGAGGAGGAAGAGGGAGATATGGCTATGCATGTCATATAAGGAAGCAGTGGCAGTGACAATGTGAGGAGGCAATAGTTATAGCAGACATGGAGGTTGCAACATTGCAGCTGAGGGAAGGAAATAGAGAGAGAAAGGATTCCAGTTAACAGTAGCTTCCTTGAAGGGAAAACTGTCAAGAGATGAGAGAGAAAGCATCATTGCAGCTGAGAGAAGGAGACAGAGAGATTATTTCAGCTATTCAGATTAAAAAACTATAAAAAACTTGGTCTGCAGCCCACAACCTAGTGGGAGTGGTATACTGGTCCAATCAAGGATCTTCGTTTTGGGTACCAGACCCATTTTGCTGATCTGGTCAGAGTAGTACATGCTGGTTAGCACTGGTGTACTATGCGTCAATATGCTAGGATGTATTAGTGTTTCAGAGAGGAAGAAAAGGGAGAAGAAGAGGAAGGGATGGAGGAAGAGGAAGAAGGAAAGGAGATGGTAGAGGAAGAGGAGGAAGGAGGAAGAAGGATGAGAAGGAAGAGGGAGGAGGAGGAAGAGGCGTTCTCATAGGCAGCTGTGCAAGGCAGAGGTGCGTGGCGAGGTTGTGGCGGAGGCATAGGCAACTGCACATAGCGGAGGTGTGTGGTGATGTGCACTACGAAGGTTTGCGGTTGTGCACGACAAAGGTGTTGCATGGCGACAGTATGCAATGTGCACAAGAAGATTAGGGTTATCACACAGACAATGATTTCCTATTTGCATGGGCAGACCAAACTAGGGATGGTCCATGTACCGGTTCATGCTCAGACCTGTACGTATCGGTCCGAGCATAAAGTCAATCCTTGGGTCCAATAGATATCGGTCTGCCCTTTTTTTTAACCTTGCTTTAGACCATATTTTCTTTTATTATTTATGCATGCAACTTGAGGTAATCATGACTTTTTTCCTTGTCAAATTAAATTGACAAAATACAACTCAAAGGTTTGCCTTTCTGGTTTTTAAAATCTAATTGAGTCTTGGATGGTCCATGCTTTACTCGAGAATAAATGCAGTATCCTCTTCATCACAAAGTCCCATTGCTTGGAAAACATTGTTACTTTTGACTGCTTTCTATTAGCATCCTTTCACAACATGTTTAACTAGTGAAACATGTAGATACTTCACTAAATCCAAACTATCAGATAGTTCTAGCTTGTTGAAGGTGGAAACTTACATCACTGCCAAAGTAGAAAGGTTGGCTAATATAATTTGATGATGGTCATGTGCAATGTGATACCATATCCTTCATTGCTGACCTTAATTATTAAGGTTCTCTTTTGTTTTATGACTCTTGAAATTTGATCGAGTTGTCTTGTGGAGTAATATTCTTGTGCCGTGGGGACTACTTATGTAATCCTCTACCATAAGTATTGATTTTAAAAATTGTGAGCATCAAAAACGACTTTGCAAACAGGTCAGTTGTTTGGACCAACAGAAGGTCTGATTTAAACTTCATTCTATAATGTCAATCATGGTGAAACATGCCATTTACACAATCTGGGTGGTATTTGATACATCTAGAATTATTTTGCGTTATCATTCTCTGTCTAGATTTTATCTCATTATCAAGCAATTTATGATTTACTTGCGTGTTTTCTTAGGCATATAATCACCTTAAAACTTGTTTGCTTTCCTCGCAGGTATACCCTACTCATATTCCAGACCTAATGCGATGTCCATTGATCATATCAGGCAGATGTCGTGGAAAGTTTCCGGAGACTCTTAAAGCTAAGGGAATCTTGGCTGACATGAGTGACATTATTATTGACTTGAAGGTGCAACATACAAAAGATTTTCCTCTTGAGAAAGTAAGATGCTTATGTTTGATCTAAATGCTTTTAATTTCTGTTAGACATCTTACCTCATGTCAATTTGTTATCAAAGATTAAGTATGCCATACATGTCCATGGGGTCTTTGCCACCATATGGTACCTTGTTGGTGTGGTACTGCATGATGCCCATGCTGGTCATGAGCCAATGAAGCATGCCATTGTATTCAGTGCCTGCACCTACCCACAATAACATGTGATAATGGTTTCACACATATTGATCCCGGCCAGCATGGGATGGCATGACACCAGCAATTTCAGTGCAATATCAATAAACTCTTGTTCTGATAACATATTATGCATTGATGATTAGCACCAGTCTCAGACCAAATGGTCAAGAACCAGTCAATATTAGTTTTTTGGGTGATACCAGGTGACGTATTATGCCGGTCCAGTAGATTACTAGATAGATGTTGGACCAAGATTTGGACCCTTATCAATCAGAATCCATAAGTTCAAATTATTATGACTGTCAACTTCACTATTATTAGAACTGCCTAGATATATTTATGCTCGTGTATTTGACTTTATATTCAAATTGAGATTAGCTGTGTATGCAGGCCACAGATTATTGGTATTGCAGATCTGAATGATATTCTTTCCTTAAATGATTCTTTTTACAGGCTTTTTCTAAGCAACATATTGATCTTCTTACAGCTCAGGCATGGTTTTCTGAAAGCAAACTACTTCAGGAAAAGGTTTGTTGTTACCACACTTAGTATGTCATCTGCAACAGTCAATTGCTGTATGCATGGATCAATTTAGAAGTTCTAAAGTGCATAACTACAAAATCTTATTCTGTTCTTTCAGATAGAGTTTTCAATATATTTGATTCTGTACTTGTATATGCTTTGACCAGAATGCATGTCAGATTCACTTTTCCATATAGGTCATCATTTTCCTCATCTCCAGTAACATCTACCCACGTGTATGACATGTGCTGCTAACTAGTCTTATTTTGGATATGTTGCATATCTTGCAGCAGAGGCAAACCTGCCCTAAATTCTTAAAAGAAAAATAGACCTGCATTTATGTTGGATGTTTTTTCCTTGTTTAATGTAATGTATGAATCAATAGATTCACTATTTGAGGGAAGTATGCATTACAAAGAAAACAGTGGTGGGAAATTAAAACTGACCATAATGTTTTCTTTTGTGGATCTCAGTGGTGGGAAATTACCAATGCAGTGACCTAAAATAGTTGAAATCTCGTGGCTAAATTCTAGGAAATGCAATGAATAATTCACATAATAGATAAGAATTTCACTCGAACGACTTCACAATTCCTTAAGAAAGACCATTGCATAGAAAATGTTATTTTTAATTGATTTAACTAGCAAGCTGCTTCAACAAAATCATGCATGACCCTACGACCTCATGTGGAATGGCTTTCTTCCAATGTCATCAATTTTAGACTACAACGCACTGACAAATGCATATCTTGCTTTAGATATGGAGATATGCAGGTTCATGTCAATCGTTTTTTCCTATGCCGAAATTCCTTTGTTTTTTGTCATATATTAAATTGGAAGTGTTTAAATATGCTGAAATCTTTAAAATTCTAGTTTATCTTTGAAAAATGAAAATAAGATGATTTCTTCAACGTAGTCAAGTAGTCTTTTCTGTAATTGGCTGTCATAAAATTTGGTATTACATCTGCTCATAAATAGCAATGTCATGGCCATGTATACTTTGTGTTTTATTTTCTCTTTCATTATATAGGTGACTAAATTAAGCATACAGAGTAGCATCCCCTCAGAGTATACGTGTATGGTCTTCCTTCAAACTGACACTGGAAAGCAGGAGGCAATAAAACAGGTACTGCAGCTGTGCTAGCATATTTTACCACATGCAAGGCAGGTATTCACCTGTCTAATAATAGTAGGTGATCTGATAATAAAAAATTTCAATCCAACTTCCTTGAATATTAACTAGAGTTGGACATTATTCTGGAGATTATGTTTGCTTTGGCTGAAATTATGTTCTTTATAAACTGGTGCATTGGTATGCCTGCCCAGTAAGCTAAATAAGCATGGAAATGACTTCTAATTGCAAAGAAATATTTGCTTCATTTCTCGACTAATATGGTAAGGCTTTAACATGCATACTTGTGATCCTTCAATTGGTCATTACTGCCACTGTAAGAGTATTTGTTTTCTGGGATTTCTGAACATCAAACAGTTTCTGATGATGAAAAGTTTGTGGAGTCAGATTCATGTATTTAAGATATCTTGATCATTTTATATAAGTTGACTCAAATCTCCCAATATAAGGTTGCATCATCAATAGCCAAGAAATCCGGAAAGAAACCTCTGTTATTGATAAACCTTGATCGTTTTACAAGTCTCAACACTAAACCATCGCATTTTGAGACTTACAATTTCAACTTGTTGTTATTATATATGTTCCAAATTCCTATGTAAAAGAGAGTGTCTACTCAATTCTCTGTGACTTTTGAATGCAATGGTAGGTTCATCATTAGTGTTTCCGATTGAAATGAGTTCTAAGTAGATCAGATACAACATAAAATGAAGTTTTCAAACATCATACTATTATTGTTTGCCTTAACCCAAAACCAACCTAAAACTGGCATAGGATCTCAGCACCATAATGTCCAAATTATCTGATAGATGTTGCATGACTGTAACAGGTTAAGAAAAAAGATTCTCGGAAGCATGCCAATCCAAAAGAAAACTTATCAGTTTTGGTACGCAGAACAGCCATTGGATTTGGAGATATAATTGCAACCACGGAAAACCATCCTACTGGATTTGGAGGGCTCAAGGAACCTGAGACCTTTGACGTCTACAACAAGGCTGTTGGCTGCTGCAACGGGATAGCCTACTGCTGCTGCTGCCCGTGCTTCATAAAAACATGTTCTAAGGTGAACGATCAGCTTGTGATTGTAATGACACAGCTCTGTACAGCTCTTTCATGCCTTGCCTGCTCAGAGTGCTGCACCGAGTTATGCTGTGATGGCTCCGAATAGTTAGATTTCTCTGGCCATGCCATTGTTGTATATTTTGTTATTTATGTTGCCGGTTACAAGAACATTAGTTCCAGGATGAGTTGTATAATGCCTTGTATTCATGCTTGTATGTTGATATATAGCAATTGACTTAAGACACGAGGAAATGACGATAACGATTCTTTGTATTTGAAGATGTTTTTTCTCTTTTTATTTTTTGTCGAAAGCTATATTAAATTTTTGAAAAGATTACATCCATCACCTTTGGCTGAAGAGAGGGATGGTTCTCTCTCTTAAAAGTTATCAACTATCAATGCTACTATTTACACATCTTAATACAATGGTAAGGTTGCTTTTTTACAATTTGAGAGATCAAGATACTATATATAAATAAATATAATATATATATATATATAATTTCTTAAAGTTCTTTTTTTTTTTTACATAATGCTCCTTTTTGGTTTATTTTGGCAGAGCGCCTCAAATTTAAAAGATAAACTTACCTATGTTACTCGTCAACGCCACTCTCACTCCTCCGATCATCATGGTTCCTATCTTTTTATTATGATCCATCATTAGCGGGACCTCATATAGGCGGTAAAAGTCCCTTCCCCTTTCTTTTTTTGTCATTAGGATCTCTTTTCCCACTTCTATCACCGTTCAATCTACCAACGAGAAGCCCTCCTCCCCCTTCCTTTGTTCATTGACATCCATAGTCCTTAGACGAGAAGCCTCGCCTTGGCCGCCCTCCTCTTGCCATCTCCTCCGATGTCCTTGTCGACTAGAAGTCAATCAACTCTAACATTCCTTAGTCTTACTGTGAGGCCTATCACAGGGGTGTGGGGGGGGGGGGGGGGGGGGGGGGGGGGGGGGGGTTGGGTTGTGGGCGCAAGGGTTGCTTCGTCAAATGGGCCAAATTCGTAAATGTGATGTCAACATGCTATAATATCGAGTCAGAGCACTATCGATTGAGGCTAGCTCTAGCGTAAGCTAGGGACCCAAGAGCATTGGCCATCTTGACGAGAGCCAAGGTAAGGAAAAAACCATAGTCATATGAGCTTGCTAACACCCTCAAGGTGGGAGGAGGTGACGGTGACAAGGTGAATACAACAAGGGTCTCGCAATGTTAAAGGTGGCCCACAATGCAATGCAATGCAACAAGACAAAGACCAAATATAATTTCATCTTAAAAAATAATAATAAAGAGCACTCCGCGAGAATAAACCAACAAAAGAGCATTATGTGAGAAAAGACAAAAAAGTTAAAAAAAATTAAGAATTTATCATTATACATATATATAAATAAATATAAACTTGAAAAATCTAACAAAGAACTTAAAAGGTAAATTATGTCAACTATTTTTTGCAAACTCGGAGGAGGAGGAGCAAGTTCATGTTTGTTCAGGATGTCACCTAAAACTTTGGAATTCATCCAAATAATATCTTTTTCAACAACTGGATACAAGATACCATCGGTACACTTAGCCCCATGAAATGAAACATCACTTCCGGTCTGCCATATCATCCATAAGGAAGTAGAAACCATAGTCCTCACAATTAGGATTTAACACTATGGTCATAATAACCCTTCCCTAAGCCATACTCCTTCATCTAAACTCGAGTTATAATTTTTCATCACAAAGATATCACCAGATGGGGCCAACTCTTTCCCTTCCCATTAGCCATTGAAATGGCCAAACGGAAATCAGCTCATCATTTTTTCCCATCTTACAAACTTCAGAACCATCTTAATATTATATACATTGTATTCAAGTTGTTCTCCGATCCTTTCCTCAAAACAAAGAAAGGAGTTTTACAGAGCTCCCATCGGTTCAATTGATATTATTAAGCAACTAAACACAGGACAGTGTCCAACATATTTTCTAGCCAAAGAAACAAACACACAGCAACTAATGTAATTTTAGTAACACAGATCGATAGAGTTCTATGATCCAAAATTTTCATCGCTGTAAAAGCCTCTTCACGAATCCCTGCATTGTGTTACCCATCCCTGCCCCGACTGCCTCCGCTAGGTATGCAGCCTACAGAAGCAAACCAGCTCAACGTGAATGATGTGGTCAACTTCTAATGTGACAAATGAACTGGAAGCTATAGGTGGAAAGATGGAAGGATAATACTGTAATACCTCTTGAACAGTTTTCTGAAAGTCGAAAGCATCCTTTATACAGCGGTCTAAAAACCTCCATGTGTCTTGAAACTCTGCAGAACAATAAAACATGCCTAGCTTTGTTGGAGATGAAAAGTAACAATATAGCATGCAGACAAAAACATGTTGAGTATCTTCAGCTGTTAATCAAGTGGCATTAGCAGGAAGAGACATGAGAGGAAGGAGCAACTATGGGAGAGGCCAAAGAAAACCTCACAGCAAATGATAGTCCAAAGAGCACCCAAGTCAACACTTTGTGAACCTCAATGACCAAAAGCATGCATAGATTGAAATATGCAAAGAGATGGTTGAGCGTCAATTGAATCAACTATTCAAATGGAAAAAAGATCAGTGCAATGACCTTAACACTATCTTGTTGAGGGTCAACCTTCGCCATATGATGTGATTACTTTGCTTTATGGAAAAAAAGTCTAATCATTTTTTAAATAGTTCTTTATCCGGAGGAAGTTGTTCAGTCAGAAATGATTATGAATAAATTTAGAACAAAAAACATGAGAAATTTAACGAGTGAAAGAACTGAACCTAGAGAATGATCAGTCACCATATACACTTCAGTTGTTGAGTAAATACCCCCAAGTACTGTTCGCTTCACATACCAATCTATGTCAGAACCTGAATCTCCAGCCGCATGCCATATCTCATCAACCAGTTCAGCCCGTTGCTTAAAACTGGTTGGGAGGTTTGCTGGTTGTGCCTGAGAAAAACTAAGGTAATGAGCTCATACACTGATAACTTGGTCAATAGAAACACAAACTTGCACCTGGATACTTAGCGCTTGTGGCCATTTTGATATATAAGGTGCTTGCATCTTCAACCGGATGCGAATAAGCTTTCCGAGACGATTACTAAGTATCAAATCTTTTAGTTCATCTCCTGACTCAACTTTGTCTATAAGTTTTTGAAGGCAGTCATCCATGAAAAACTGAAGAGATGAAAAAGAGCACACGAACAAGATTAAGAACAATGTGGTATACCATACAGGTAAGATAGTGGCATAAGCTAGAGAAACTTCTGAAACTATGGTTGTCAATATCTCCTTAAAGCAGAGAATATACTGTCAAATTTTAGTACAATTCGCACATAAAGATTCAACTGGGAGAACCAAATTTTATCATTATCTCTGATAGTTGGGTGTCATGGTCAAATCTCATTTCATGAAAAATCTTAGAGGTATCTTAATGACTTTTGCAATATCTTCCTGTTGTAATATCCATGCTAAAATCTTCAAACGATGTTAATGACACAAAGGATACTAGTACAAGCTAGCTGAGACCAGTAGAAATTGCAAACAAAATATGCTCAGAATCAAAGAACATGAAAGAAAATTAGATTTAAGTTCTTGCTACCTATTACTTATTAATACAAAGATATTATTAAAACTCAAAGAAACAAGCTTCATGCAAAAGATAACTAGTAAAAGCTGTTAGATGACTACAAGGCCTGCCAGTAATTCCAACAAGAGAAGTATACCAAGATAAGGTGCTTCAGAGGAAAAAACTAACCATCAACAGATGAACTAAAATTTATCCAATACGGAATATCACATTCTCATGATGAGTGTCAAGCATGATTAACTTTTGAAGAGTTAAATCAGATCAATTAGAACCTAAGCATCTTCAGCATCAATGACGTTGTCCTCAAAAATGATTTGGGAAAAAAGAAAACGAGAGCATAAGCATTTATTAAGCCAACTCACCACCATTAACATAGTGCAAGTCAACTGTAATATATTGAACGATAATGCCAGCATGAACTGACATTCTACACCAGAGCTACAAAACCTGTTTAACATGTCGCTAATAATGATTAGTCGAATATTCTTGACTCAAGTAATTTTATTTTAAACTTTTAATAATCATATTGCCAAAATTCTATGCCTAAGAATGTTGGGATAGACTTCCTTGAAAAGGAATGTTAGTATAAAAATTCAATCTACACAATGAATGCCCCAATCATCGGAGATATGTTTACATAAGTACAAAAAAGGTTCACACTCTAAAACGTATCATATAAGATTCTATACATCTAATCCTAGGTACAAAATAAATTTCCAACTGAGATTGGAAGACTGAACTTCTTTATTTACGAATTAAATATGAGATTTCCTCATGTTGATCTCAAATAGGGTTGTTCCTCATTTATTTAAATACTATAATAAACCCAAAAAAAAAACTACTCGGACAGAAAAGTCATTCGGCAATAATTGAATCGGCATGAAGAACCACATGTTAGAGCATGACGTGCCAGTGCCGACAATTTTAAACTATGGCTACATCAAACTTTTGATTTGTCTCAGCCAGTATACAGGGAGTGCCTTGATCTAGATGTTATCCAACTCTTCAAGAACAAGAAAACAGGTGTACATGAATGTCAATTCTATGCAAGCATAACCTAAGCATTGAGGCTATTTTATCAATCAAGAACTAGCTGGCAACCTAGAATTATGAACAATAATCCCAATTTTTTTTTTACCAATTACAGTCCCAGAAACTCTGCAACCTAATCCGAAACCCAGATATGTAGTTTCCATTCAGAAATTCAAACTTGCAATTGATCCATAAGGTTCAGTGGAGTTTCATAACATTCTAAAACAAATAAGGCACGGCAAAACCAAATGCCATCTACAACCACGAATCAGCTCTAATTACTTGAAAGAATGTACAAGAATAGCCTATTTCAGAAGTATCAAACAGAAAAGGGTGAGGTAGGCATTGATCTCAGACCAATCGACAAAGCTGCGTCTGTTTACCTCAACAAGTGCGGCTTCTTTACGAGGAATCGAGCCGACAATGGCCGGGGACACGCCCGCGTCTCTCGCCCCAGCGATCATCGCGGACTCGCTCCATCCCATCCTCACCTGCAACACCACAAATGTCACGCGAGATCGAGAAACGCAGATCTTAGCACACAGTCAAGAAGCACGCGCTTGAGTGCATCGAAGGCTTACGACGTGAGGAAGGGCCGCGCGGAGGACCCGAGCTTGCTCCTCCTCGTACTTCCCCGCGCCATCTGTCGTCCTGGATCCGGCCCTCTGCCGGCGGGCCGAGCCATCATCCTCCGAGGTATCTTTCTGCTGCCGCGGCTGCTCCTCGGAGGGGGCCGGGGGAGGGGTGGGAAGGGGCGGGGCGTCGGTGGAGAAGCAGCGGAGGGCGGAGGGTGCCGCTGTGGCGACACGGTGGCGGGACGCGAGGGCGGAGAGGAAGCGACGAGTGGCCGCCGAGCTCAACATCGCGCAGAGAGAGAGCGAGAGACGTTTGAGGAAATGACCGAGTGAGCGAGTCTGTTGGTTTCCGCCGCTGAGGTTCACGAAACGGTGTGCGCATAATGAGGGTATGGTGCGACTGAAGCATTCGCCATTGGTGGTAGACGAAACCGTAAACGAACGGTGGATCAAACGGTTTTGCGGTCGGGGTGGGCAGTTCGAGCTGGTCATGTGGCTCGGATTTGGGCTTCGATCCCCGACCTCCCACCACGGAAACCCTCCAATAATTCCTAAGCGGGCCCTTCGTTGTTGTGGCGGGGCCCGCCGGCGGCTTTTCTACTTGCTAGAGCAGTAATCTCCTTTCACCTTTTATCTCCAGATGTTGATGCTTGATACAGTCATTTCATACAGACCAACACTTCCTCTTTCCCTGCTTACCAAAGTGCCATTATGGCTTATACAAAGCTTTTGATTCACCATTTTTGTTTGAGATTGGTGACGGGAAAGATAGAAGAGAGAGAAATGATAATATCCAGACGAAATCAATCTAACTTAGTTCGGATTCATATCCATAGAAAGTGTGACTACTCGATGGTCAAGTCACACGAAGACTAATGCTGAATGGGTTTACAGTCTTTTTGATGCTCTAGTTAGTTTTAAAATAAAAAATAAATTGATCTTAATTATTTTGACCCGAAAAACTTTTTTCAATGTATTTATTGTAACAAAATTTGAATAAAATATTTCTTCATTATTCTCTTTCTGATTAACCTAAAAAATCACTGCAATTGCATACAATCAATATATTTCAGATAATTTGGACATTTGGTATGTTCTGTGCAAAGGAAAGTAGTGATAAATTGTGTAAACTAGTGAATAAGAAAGCTATTTATTTGTAGCTGAGACAGCTTTTAGTTAGGTTTAAATATGAAGGGTTCAAACATCCCAACTTCTCGAGAAAGCCTCAGTGACTGATTGAACTGAGGATTCTAAAACTATCCTGTGGATGATACCATCTCTTCTTTGTGTTCCTGCTGTTAAATTCTTTCCAAGGGCATGAGTTCAATCATTGAGCATACAATCTTTTTGCCTATTTTCCATAAGAATTCATCTTCATAAATTGTTACAAGTATTTTTTATTTTAAGATACAAATAATATTGGCCCAAAAGATGATATTTTGAACTTAGCTTAGCTCCAACTCTCATCTTTCTTGATTTTTCAGGAGCAGCTTTTTCTTGCATGTATCAGCATAGACTTCAAAGCTTTCTCAGGAATTTTAATATATGGTAGATGGTAGAAGAATTGGATCGAGTGTACATATCTGTTCTGGTTGACCAAATCTATAATTTCCGTTTACCCATCTCTGTATGGTGATCCCAACTCGATGCATCTTTTTTGGCTCTTCATGATGAAAGATAATAGCATGGATTTCTTGAGCCAAGAAACCCCAAACCTTCGAAGAGGAAAAACTGGGATTTAGTTTGCGATCATAACTATCAAAATTTCTCTTACGCAACAGATTACACTGTTCTCATGCTAATTAATATCATCATGTGTAAACATGGTGTGATTTCCGGCAGCTCCAAGCTCTCTGATGCCTTCATTTGATTCCACGTTCACGACACAACGATGCCCGGAGAGAAGATCCGGTCACCGGAGTACGGCGAGCTCGATATCTCGGTCGGTCTCGTGGCTTCTGACCCACAGTTTTCCTGGTACTCGTCACTGACGATCTGCTGGTATCTGCACTCCATGCTACAGAACGCCTTCTCTCCTCTGCAACAACGATTGCATCTCCGTTAGCATACCATCGTATGCTATGCATCTAATTTCACAGAAGAGAAAGATTGGTTCTTGATCATCCAAAGAAGTAGATGATCCCAATCTCTTCAATTATCTGAGACTAAAAGATGTGTAATTTACCTATACATGTAGATATCCTTTCCATGGAGTCTCTTCCTACACAGGTGGCAGTGGCTAAGGAAATCAGCCACCTGAAACCCCCCAAATTCTCCGGGCGTCGGCGGCGACAGGGACTCGCAATAGAAATCCATCACCCGCTCTCCTAAATCTCCACCGCCTTTCCCTTTTTCACCACTTCCACCGCTGGAGCACAGTTCAGATACCTCCGGACACCCTCTACGCCGGCTAGTCCTCGACGGAGTGATCGCGATCGGCGACGTGGCCGTGCTAACGATCACGTTAGCGGGACTCCCGCCGCGGGTCCTCTCGAGGGCCGCCACGATGGCTAGTCCGACACAGTCGGGCTCGAGCTTCCTCCAGACTTTAGGCGACTGGGTGTTACGTTCCGGCGAGTTCACCTGTGTTGGGGTGGCGTCGGCCAGCCGTGCTCGATCACCGGTTAGTATAGGGTCCGGTAGCCGCCGGATTAATGGCCGAGATTGATGCACCATCTTGGCCGGAGTTAGCCCAACCCTAGATTCACACCCAGAGAGCAATTTGGAGGAGATTGAGAATGGGGATTTGTGCTCGCTTTTTATAGGCATCAACGTCTCCAATTTAGTACCTACTCAATTATTTAGTACTAATTTCTTTATTATTTTAATGGGTGAAAAATATTGAATTATTGAGCAATCATTGCTCGCTGAAATATATGCGGTTGGACGACGGGAGCAACTCCGCTACACGTAAACTAATTATATAGGAGATTCCGAACAAGAGGAATCGAGCCCGTCGGATGAAGAGATTGGACGGTCAGGATTGGGGATCCTGAGGTTATTGGATATCGAGAACAAGCCTGCGAAAGACTCACATGGATTTCGGGGGGCCAGACGGAGGTGTCGGAGAAAGACGGGAAGTCACCTCCGCGGATGGAGACCGGGTAACCGGGAAGTGAGGGGCGCGTGCCGGTTGCCCACGATGGCGAAGTGGGGAGGAGGGCGGAGTCGAGCGACGGCCACGTGGCTGTGGATTCGAAACCCCTCCAAATCCACCGTCCGATCAAGAACTGTGGGTCTGCCGGGGCCGCACGTGTACCACATCTCGTGCCGCGCGAAGCGCTGTGGGCCAACGTGCTTCGCCAGACGACGAAGTGCCAGCATTGTCGGCGGGGCCCCCGACGTTGAGGCCTGGCCCCGCCTCCACACCTTCGGTTCGTGGCTGGGGCCGGCTCCCGTGGCTCGGCCAGAGACGAAACCATGATGAAGCCCCTCCGATTGGTCCGAGTGCAGGCCCCACACCGTGGGGCTCGCTGTTTGAGTCAACTATACGGGATGCCCAACCCTGTTGCGGCCGGGGCCCATGACAGCACTCGAATAAAAAAGTGGTTACTTTCCGGGTGCGTAACTGAGTGGACCCTCTCGGAGGCATGTGGGGCAGACTGAAAGCGACGTTGTGGGCCAATGAACAGGGAGATGAGTGAGTCAGTGCGTTGAGTGGGGATGGTAGGTATTCTTGAGATTGGCCGCTTCTCCATCCTGTGGGACCCAGTGTGGCATTCTTTTCGTCGTTACTGTTCTTTTTCTTTTGTGGGTCCCCCTCCCCGTGGGTGTGGTCGATGAGCAATTCGATAGAAAGTTCTTTTCACATATATTATTTTGGGATTTATGATGGTATTTGAGTGTCATATAATAGATCGTTTTTATCTTTTTAGAATTACCAAGGTTTCATTTGATGCAGAAACTGTGTAATTACTGAGCTTGGCTCGGTGTGCGATTCGATTCTGATGCAGAAAAACAATAGTAGACAGCCCTGTTAGAGACGGGCTGAGACATCATAGCTTCGACCAGCAAAAAAAACATTGGTTGGAATACGTCCGATGCTTCACTATGAATCTGCTGAGACCGAGTCATCTCCAGCTCCACCTTGCAAACTTTCTTCCATAATGATGGCATTATTGGATTAGTGGGTTCACGAAGAAGACAACTTAGCAGGTGGAACATCACTTTCTGATGCTCTCGCATTTGTCGTACTTAATTGTGTTCGCATTCCCATGTTAATCTCAGTGTTATGCAGATTACGACGTTCGTCTTTATTGCGAATAAAGTTAGTATCATGGATTAGTGGATTAATCTTGCCCAAAACCCTCTTCTTTTTTTTGTTGTGGTGGCAGACAATGGGATCGCATATGTTCTTGTGCTTTTATGGGTTTATCGAGTACATGTTTGATGAGGAGGAGAACATTCCTAAAGGACAATATGCACATGGTTTGCTAATGAATCTTGTGAAACTAAGATCTCTACCGCACCCATGAACAGATGTCTCTTGATCTCTTCCAAAGTGTAGCACAGCAGCATGGTTCTAAGTTCCAATAAGAAGACTGAACTGGCCATGCAGATGAACACAACTGAGAAGGGAGAAAAATAGTGCATCATGGAGACAGAAGAAGCTACTGAGATGCTATCTGTTTTACTTCTTAAGAGTGAGTACGTCAACACCAAGGTGAATGAACATGAACTATCAGATGCATCAGCTTTTACAGAATGTGTAAAGCCAAAAAAAAAAAAACCACTGTTTCTTCATGATCAGAAGATGAATATATTTTCATAGATCAGGCGAAAACAAGAATAGATACCAACTTTTGTTGAATGCATGCATGAGAACGAAGTTCCACTCATTTAACACCCAAAAAAATTGTTCCTTGCCATCAATAACAAGTGGGACAAATTTAAAAAAGAGACATAAGATTTTTTTTTTCATACAGTATCTTTTTTTTAACTTTTGACCTTTGTACAATCGTGATCGTCTTGGGCTCTCATCTATCGTCTTTGTCTTTATTCTTGTTCGGTGCTCTCATCATCATCATTGTTTGTCATTATTGATGAAAAAAATAGATTGATGAAAATAATAGAAGATAAGAATAATTATCGAAGAAGAGAAGAAGCTTTATTTAGAAATAAAATAGCTTTAGCTTCAATACATTAACATGTTCCCTCTCCTATTTATACAAATTAGGAGAAGTGATTTCTCTAAATAGAATAGAGGATTTTTCTCAACAGAATAGAGAGGAAAGATGACTTTGTGAGTAGAGCAAGAGCAGATCGCTGCTACTGTTGCGATTGCTGTTGCTATCAGGGTATAGGCGTTCCCTTCGTTCTCCTTAAGTCCACCGTCTTTTGGCAGATCAACGAAGGCTACTGCGGTGAGGACAAAGGCGAAGCTTCGCTTTTCTCAACGACGTTGGTTGCTAGCCAAAAGCAAGAGCGAAACTTCGCTTTTCTCACTACTCTGATACTATGATGAAAATAATAGAAGATAAGAACAATTATTGAAGAAGAGAAGAAGCTTTATTTAGAAATGAAATAGCTTTAGCTTCAATACTGTATTAATATGTTCCCTCTCATATTTATACAAATTAGGAGAAAGGATTTCCCTAAACAGAATAACAGAATAGAGAGATTTCCTCGTATAGTTAGGG
Source organism: Musa acuminata AAA Group (assembly GCF_036884655.1). NCBI lineage: Eukaryota > Viridiplantae > Streptophyta > Magnoliopsida > Zingiberales > Musaceae > Musa > Musa acuminata. The sequence goes on along the minus strand of NC_088334.1, from coordinate 50,096,782 downwards.
AAATCTTATCTTCTATCAATTATCAAGGTGTCACTAAAGCTTTTACCCTCGCCCTTCGTCTTTACCATACTCTTTATCATTATTATTGTTTTCCTCCTCATCTCTATTTCGAACACCTCTCAAAACGTCATCTTTAAATAAGGTGTCCTCAACCACCTCTTATATTCCAAGCCTCCTTAATTAAGGAGCATATCATTTCTCACTTTTGTCTATTGTTTCTCGTCGTATTTGCCTCTCGTCATCACTTGATCATGGGAGCTGAGTAGTTTGGAAAGAAGGTACGGGTGACACATGGCACAATAGGCCATGCGATAGACGAGGGGAAAAACACTGCAATGATTATTTTCTTTTCCTCTATCAAAATCAATGACGATGATACATCGGAAAGAGTCGATAATCAATGTCGCAAAAGGGAATGAGGCCTCGCAATTACACGCAAGTGGTATTGTGATTATCTTTTTGCCCTCGGTTTTATCCCCCACCTCGATACTCTTGAGCAATAGATGATCACATGGAGGGGCCTCGTGACGGAGTGGAGGCAACGGACAAAGATTAAGAGTAATCTTATATTTTTTTAAAAAATAAAGGATTCACTATAGATAAAAATGAAAACTTCAAATTTTTTTTTGAGAAATTTACCAGAGAAAGGTAATCTAAGATTAAAAAGAGAACATTGTTAATACCATTATGTAGGAAACACAATTATCATAAAAAGAAATGAGAAATCGGTATTGCCGTGATCAATCTATTCTCGTACAATAACAAATTGGTTTGTGACAAGTTTAGAGAAGTAGAAACCTTCTTCCCCGGTGGAAGGACCCAACAAGTTCCCTACTGATATGAATCTATATGGATTCCCAAAGTATGCTTAACACTCCATTATAAGTTAGCACCAGCGAGTGTTACATGGATCAAAAAACGAAAGAGGGGAAACCATCAGAACTAATTCGATGAGCCATCTCCTGTAAATTTCATGTTCAAACCCACAAAGCTTTTTGTGGCTTTGGACTGCAATGGCTTATATTTGATCATGCAAATAAACACCATTCTTATTGATCTTACGCACCTAATAGAGTAAACAAAAGGGATTAATGGTTAGAGCATAATATAAATTGAATCCTTTCCGAATTGTTTAAACCTTTACGATAATAATAAGACATTATCGGATCCAACAAGTTCTGATGACATGCGAGCATCGTCCCAGTCATCAGCCACGTTATCAGATAACTATCCAATCAACAACAACATGCATGATTGGGATCAAACCCCTCTTTACCTCACTCGAATACCAACCGAAGATAACCACATCTTTTTCATTATAAACGAGTACCCTACGCTGATTGGACTGTTTGAGCGGTCAACGAGTGAGAACACCTTAAAAGAAGATTCAAGGATAAAAGTGGTAAAGGATGACCCAATGTGAGGTCAACCAAACACATCAATGGAAGCGGAATAGCCGGTGACGGCCACATATAGTGAATTCCAAGTTGTAAGCCTCACTCGGCCTGCTGCTGGGTTCCACTTCTCTTGTATTCTGTGACACCGCTGGACACACGGACAACGAACGACGCCAACTGCCACAAGAAAACTCGACAAGGCGCTCGCTACACCGGCCGCCGCCGCTGTTTCCGCAGATCTACCCTGCCACGTCTCTCTCCCGTCTGTAGTTGTCCACGTGGCAAAGACATGTGGGACCTGCGTTCATACGGCGCTCGTAGTGGATGGTGTGATTCCGGGGCGACGGAGGTGGAGTTACGTAACTCACCGTCCAGAAGACAAGCGTGCCAGTAACATCCGACCGCGTCTCCATGCGGCCTTCTTCTGTCTCTCTCTCCTTTTAAATACGCGCCCATTCTTCCCGCCTCATTTGGAAAGCCATTGCGAATCGATCCGAGAGAGAAGCGTAGGACGTTACGGAGGGAGCGAGAAAGACATGGAGAAGGCGGCCACCGGCAAGCAAGCGCAGTCATCGTCGTCGTCACCGCGATACAAGGGAGTGCGGATGAGGAAGTGGGGCTCGTGGGTCGCAGAGGTGCGGTTTCCCAACAGCCGGGAGAGGCTGTGGCTCGGCTCCCACCCCACCGCCGAGCAGGCCGCCAGGGCCTACGATGCTGCCGTGTACTGTCTCCGTGGCACTCGTGCGGCGTTCAACTTCCCCGACCAGCCGCCCCATATACCCTCGGCGGAGAGGCTGAGCAAGGAGGAGATACGGGCGGCGGCCATGCAGTTCGCGCAGGAGGAGCCGAGGCGGCCTGCTGGGGAAGCACAGGAGAGTGGCGGGGAGAATTCGACGGAGGCGGTGGGTCAAGGGAAGGGGAGCTCGGTGACGACGGCAGTAGAGGGATTGATGATGGAGGATTCTTTCGTAGCAGCAGCAGCACTACCGGAGTGGTGGACCGAGGAGGATGAGGATGCTTGGGGTGCTGTTGCTGCTTCTACCGATGACATATATAGCTCATCACCTCTCTGGAATTTCTAATATTAATTCTCAGTCCATTTTATTGTGTCTAAAAATGGAACTCGAGAAATAAGTTTGCAACATCATCACAAAAAGTTATAGTCGTCGACAATAAACTATACGACTGTCAGCTCTCTTGATAGTCTCTGATGAGATATCCCAATGATTCAACTGTTGAGACCAACGGGCTTAACTATCATGATGCTTGGCTTGTGGGCCCATGATATCTGGAATTGCCATGTCAGCACCATTCCTGTCATTTGACTAAGAAAAGGTTGGGCTCCACTTTGCTTAGCTGGGTTAATTCAGAACCCAAAACAAAGTTTCGCATGGCAATTTCTCAGAAACATAATTAAATATCTGAACAAAAGTACTACTGCTATATATATATACACACATAAAAGAGCTAAACTAATATTATAATTATCATGATTAATTTGATTGGAGTCAGGCACTTGTGCATCGGTTAGATGATAATGAAACTCCAAGTAAGTACAGAATAATATTAGTTCTATGGAAGCAACATCAAACTAAACAACATCAGTGATATTATTATTATTATTATTTCAGATGGAAACATATACTTGGTATTTCAACGATGTTTACCGTCGTGAATTCAGATTGAATTTAAAGGAAAAAGAAAAAGTAAACCCTGTCAAATTTCTAGCATTGAATTCTCATCAAAATGACGTAAATGCTGAGCCGATGTTAGTGTGCACACAGCGAACGTTAATCAAAAATAGTTTCAACGCTATGTGATCGATGTACACGGACAATCGTTCCGTCCAACCTCGGACACGTTGACTTAGCTCACCGTCCAATAGATGTACGGATGCAGCATCCGACAGCTGACCATTCAACTCGTATCATCGGACGCTTGTTCAACGTGCGTTCTTCTCGAAAACATTGGTGCCGTGTGCCCGTCCACGTACGTGCACGGAGCACTTGAAGTTAGTTAGTCAAAACCACAAACAGTTGATGGGTCAACAAAAGATGATCGATCATTCAGGTGGTAAGTAAGATGGTCAGCTCGAGCACGCAAGCGACAAGAAGACAACAATTGATCGTACAGAAGCTTCGAATCCATGTGGCTGATGACACGGACGATGGCAAGAAATGAATCTCGTCATAGATCCATATTAGCAGGAGGACGAATTTAAATGACAATGACCCAAAAGGCCGTTGTAGATCCTTTTTAATGCTCAACTGCAAGTTTAATTGGTTGTATATAAAATATTTTGATGATTCAACTATTTGACTCTTTAGGTAGTCAACAGCAACAACATCAATAATAAGAATGAAGAATAATAATAATAAAGAAAAGATAGATAGATAGAAGGCATGTGTCATGGTCACAACCAGTAGAGGGGTGGCTGGTTCGAGGTCTGACCCAATCCAACATAATCCCTGTCATGCTGGCAGCAGACGATGGTGGATGAACTGCATGCTCCACTTGCTAGAGCAGATCAGTGTCTTGCGTTGGCAATGGTGGGGAATTCATACCACCAAAACGCAGCTGTCAGTTCACTACCAAGTATGACTCTGTCATTTATGTGGAGATGGCAGTGATTTTGATGTTTGGGCAGCCAGAGCATCATTAAAGAGTCCAGGAAATGAATCACTCTGCCACATTTAAGTAGATGGTGCCAAATCAATGCTTGACCAGTTTTACAATTAATGCTTAGTTTTGGCATTCATCTAACTTTAGGATGTATCATCTCAAATAACCAAAAAGAGACAACTACAAGAATACAAATGTTTGTGTGAGAATGAAGAGAGAGAGAGAGAGCCAGTCTGCAGGATCAGTTGTTGGTACCACATCTTTTAATCTTCCTTCCCCTGTTTTACTTCTTACCCTTGTATGATAAGAAGAAGAAGGGTTTGGAAGGAAGGTTTCTACACTTTGGGGGATTGGTGGATGACCCCCATTTGTCTGCTGCACCTCTTCTCAGTGCTGGTGGTGAAGGGATTGGTGGGAACAGACCTTCTCAGAAGTAAGGCCATGCCACCTTGAGTCTGTCTCATTATACCTCCTCTTCTTCCTTTCTTTCTTTCTTTCAGAAGTTCAAGGCAATTCCCTCTTTAGTCTGTTATTATCTTCTCTGTGTTGGGATATGTCTCCTTTCTCATCATGCCTCCTGCAAGATTCACCTTTTTTTATGGAAAAATGCCTCTATTAGGGATGTTGTAAAACCTGAAACTTTCAATATTTCTGCCCATATCATTTTGATTGAGGCAAAGGATATAAGAAAGGCTTTCATCCACTCCTTAAAAATTTACAGTAGAAAATGTGGGTGGTTTTACCTATTTCTCTGTTTTGAGCAAGAATAGTCCATGTAGAATCTTATATCTTATATATAACTAGGTTATCAATTTTACATCTTTGTGATGATGATGATGAAGAGAACTATCTGAAAATTGTTGTGATGTTGGAGAGGTTATAGTTCAACTTTTGTTGTTTAAAAGAACATGCACCCCTTTTTTTGTGTTACAACTAACAAGTGATTTCGTGCATGCAAAATTAGTTAGGTCATATACTTAGGCACATCTCCATGATGATTTGTGCCAAGAAATTTTTTAAGATAAAGAAAGAAAATCAAACACTATGTCAAGGCTTGGTTGGCAAGAACATAAACATTCAATTTGTTGTTAATTTTGTATAGTTTCTGATATTGTGTGACACTACAACTTCAGTTTGTATGATGCACATACATGTCTAAAAGAATGTCTGCTAACACCATGGGGAGACAAGCTTAGTCTCTTAACCTCTAGTCTAGACCACATATCCCAGTATTCTTGGTGGGAAAGTGTCAGTTGATTTTTTCTGAAACAATATATAAGAATTATATAGGTTAATATATTTTCATATGGCCAATTTGAGACAAAGCACTTCTTCTTCACCGACTACAGCTGTAATTTAGTCTTTCATCTCTATATACTTGTATGTCCCCTGATAGACTGCTATTGTTGCACTGAATCTAGCTGCCAAATCCAAAGTTTCATGCTAACATGTAATGATTTTTTTCTTTCGTTTTCTTTTTTGATTGCAGTTCATTAGATTTTTATTTTTGTAATCTCAATATGCCTTTCAATATTTGAATTACTAATCTAGGTGACCAGGTAGTAAATGATCAGAGAAGTGATACATAACCAATGAAAAAGAGAGGAGGATGAAAGGAATAAGAGTTGCAGAAGCAAATGGAGATTTTTCTGACAGACCGTAGGTCCTATATAGTTCGGTCCCGTGACAAAAGTTTACAGATCTAGAATCGTTTGATTGCCTGAACAGCTACACACCTGACAAAATTACTAGGACACCATATCTTGTCAGAACTCAGAACTAATAATATGCTGAAGGTAGAAAAGTGATTGTTAAAATTCATATGTTCCATTCCTGCAAAAAGTCCATATGCTTGATTACTGGAGAAAAGGCTACCATAAGGGCAATTTGTGGTGAGGAACAAATATGTAAGTTATTTTTCTAATGAGGATACATTTTGATTTGGTCCTCCCAGCAGGATGATTGGATTAGCAAAGAGTTTAGGAAACCAAATTTTCTAACAAGGTTTAAGAAAACCTGCAACTCATCCACATTTTGGAATATCATTTATGTTCTCTAACATTCTCTAGACAACATCAACCACCTTCATCAGTATCCTCTGTTTCATCAGAGTCTGTTCCTACATATCTAGACAACATCAACAACCTTTGTCATTTGAAAATCTGTTTATAAGAAAATGAAGTGAAGGCACTACTTCCTTAATTTGAGATTTTAAGGTTCATGAAAAAGCACTTTTTGTTTCTAAGATCTTTTACCTAATCATTGTTGCCAAAGTTCCTGGACTCATATCATACAGTGTTACAAGAAGAATGATGTCATGAATGACATCTAGCATAAAAAGTAACTCAAATTTCTTTCGAAAGTAGCAGCCACTAGTTTCTTTTCCCAATTACCGCCTCATGTTCTCTTTCATTGTTAATCTTGTCTTCTACTGCATAGTCTTGAAATATGGAAACCTGTTAGGCTTACATTAAATTAGGTGGGGAACGTTTCTGAAATGTTCGTTACAGTATACTTCACAGAGATCATGAATGAAAGCTCATTTTTAGCTTGGACCTTGTGCAGTGGCAATCAACTAGGATTGGCAACCTCACCAAGGTGACAACTTCCTTGACCATGCTTTCTGTGATGATCTTAAGAAGCTAGGTTAAAGTTGAAACTAAATCATAGAAGTTAAAAGGAAAACATCTTGTTGCTAGTAAACTGATTATTGCTTGATAGACTGGGAGGGGGATATAACAAGTGAGTTCAAACTTTTCTTATGATCTTATGAACAAAATTCTTGTAAATATCACAGATAAATTCCTCACTACGACTCTTAGCTAGAAAAATACAATCCCAAAATCATACAAGAAATTTGAGGAAATAAAAAGACGTGCTTCAATGGCTATAATTGTTCAGAAAATCTGAAAAATTCCACATCCGGAGTCTTCTTGTTGGATTAATCAAACCAGATTCAGATGTGGTTAGAATTGATCCTTTTGAATCGAAGATCACAATTTAATCTCAAATGAAACTTTATTGTATTAGAATGGATAATATGTGATATAGTTGAGTTACCTGCTCTACATTGATTGAGTTCTCTATTTTTCTTTTAATCAAATATTCAAATGTCTTAATCAAGGTATGCTCTGTGGTAATCTGAATTTTAAGTCCAGTAGTGTGGCTTATATATAGTCATCAATTTAGTCATTTCACATCACATCCATCACAGTCAGTAACAAACAACAAAAACAAAAACTTTGACATCTCAAAGAAAATGAAACTGTTCCCTGTTACATTGTATTCAACTCTTGAACTTGCCATTCTATATCTAAGAGAGCACTTTATTTGGGTCATGATGAAAGATTTCTTTGAAAATTGTGAGTCTCGTTACACTGCAATCTCCAAGAGAACCTTGAGTTTCATTTTATTGAAGTATTGATGAAATAGCCCTTGTCAAAAATCATCTTTCTCGCTCTGAAAACCATTCTTCTTACCAATATCCAATTTCTCCAATATCCAAGCTGCAAGAGAAAATAAAAACCACAAGCAAAAGACAATAAGTTTCAGCATAATGTGTCAACCGAATAAATGAAGGTCTTTCTGATGATCATGCTGTCTGTGACTTAAATCACATGCAGAAGACTTTGTGGCTAGGCCACATGATGACTAATTTTTTGCAGCTAAAATTCAACGTATGCCAATCTCATCAAATTTTGATCTATCATTGTTTCAGCAGATATTGAAATTCAGAAGATAGATTTTTTTTTCGTGGCTTTCAGAAAAAGTAAACAGTCAGTAAAAGAATTAGGCTTTGTATTGATTGTGTCATGGATTGCAATTGATCAAAACTGATCTAAACCTTTGGAAACATCAATTTTTTCACTTACCTTGCCAAGGATGTATCTTGCAAATAATCCTCCACTTGAAAATTGTCATCCAAATCTTGCTGAGAAGAGGAAGTCTCCTTTGTATTCCCTTCGACACCATCATTTATCCAAGATGGTATATCTAGGAACTCATCAAACACATGAAGCCTATCTGCACCGACTCCACCCTCTCTCTCCTCTAGGCCACCTTCCATGCTTTTCAGGAATTTACTCCACCATGCTGTTGTTGCCAAATTCACTTTATCATTCCACTCCATGTCGTGTTGTTCCCCAATTGAATGTATCTCTGCCATCTCTTCATCATCCATCGCCAGGTGCAGCGGCATGGATGCAGGGTCCAATCGAACTTGAGAGGCTTGTTTGGAATTGTTTGAGACAGCCGGTAATTCTATACCCAACATGGCACTAGGAGGAGAATAAGAACAAGACGATGATGAAGCTTGTGATGATTCAATTGGTTGTTGATTGCGGTGGTTGTGGCGCAAGGAAATGTCGATATCCTTGAAACTTTGAAGGTTGAGGTTTAGGCCTAATGGCTGATCAGGCAAAGGAAAATTCAGGTTATCAGAGATGGACAAAGGTGTCATCGATGGACAAGCCCACGAGAAGGAAGAAGGGAAAGTAATGGGCGAGAAAGGAGTGCCATGCAAGTAGTTAGTAAAGTTGTAATTCGGCAGATGATTTGTAGCGTTCCTCACAGAACCCATCAGCTCATTCGATGTTTCTTTCGAGGGCGGTGCAGAGAGGTTGAAATTTGATACTGGTGCCGAGTTCTGTTGTTGTTGCTGATGTTCATTTGCTTGTTTAATGGCAGCTCTGTGCAATCTGAGGGCAGCTACAATCTCTCTTCGAGCTTCTGCCATGTTGAACAATCTTTCTTGGTAAGGCCTGGTTGTGTGGAGTCTTCTTCTCACTTGTTTCTTTGGTGGCCTTGACCTTGGTAATTGTTGTTGTTGCTGTGCTCCATGAAGGTGCTCACCATGGCTGTCAAGATCTTGGAAAACACCACCTACAACCTCCTCTTTCGCTGACGATGGATCTGTTGAAGCTCTGGACCTCGAGGAGCTCAGTTGCTTGACAAGACTACGAATGTACGCACCGGAGAGATGCGTTTCTTCTTTGTGGTTTGGCTTCTCCACCTCCACGCTTCTGTTGACGGTGTGCTTGAAGCAGGAGTGGCTCCTCATGTCTCTCAATGGTGACTAAAGTACAAGGCAGTTTCCTAGTCCTGGAAGGCAACTAAACAAGGCCTCATGGGGTTGCTATAAATACTAAAAGACATTGTTGCATTTGCTACTGTTTCTGCAGTCAGCAATGTGCAAGCATCCTCAATTCTCTTGATGTTTTAGCATCTGAGTGAGGGTAAAATGATTGGCTCATGATCCTAAGAATCTACAATGTGCCATTTTCACAAAGTGAAAATTGTACAAGTGGTTAATTTGGATTTAGCAGTATAGATCTTATGTAATTGTTGGATCCTTCAGTTTGGTGACTTCAAGTATTCGTCGATAAGCAAACTAATGTTGTCGATTAGAAAACTTTTAAGTCTGATTGTGTGGTATTACTCTTATTTTTATGTAAGATTTCTGTTTCATTCAGCAAGAAAGTTGAGCTGTTCATAGACATGGTTTTTACTTATTTCATTCTTTTATATTGAATAATGCTACATAAAAGGTTTGCCTTCAAAATCTTTTGTGATGCCAAACATCATGACATAGAAATGAAAAGTGCTGTATCCATGGGAGACTCCTACTGGTGTCATCATATTTCACATCAACTAAAGATTTAAGCATACCTTTTTGCATGTCAGAATATATTCTCCTTCCATAGCACAAAACTTGCTGGTAGAAAAAAAGCATATGAATTGAGAATCTTATAATAATTTAGAATGCAAAGGACTTATCAAAAGACAATTCACAAAGAAAAGAAAGTGAACAGTCTGAAGTGAGAAAGTCAATAATCAAGATAATTTAGGAAGATCAAACCCAATGCATTCTCATGTGAATATAAGAGTCCTAATGTTCCAAACATATATTTATATATTCCATTTCTCTCTAGTATACAGAGAGAGAGAGATGCTAGAATGCCTTTGGGACATCAACCTAAGAATGTAGAACTGATTTAGTGACATTAATAACATATATTCTTCAATCAACTAAATAATACCATTAATATGCTGTGATTATGGCTATATATTGCAAAAGAATTATTGGGGAAACTTGGAAATTACAAGTTCATGGGAACCAACCATGTTGCTTCTCCAATCACACCACAAACCCATTTACTTATACTAAGTGAAAACAAATGGAGAAAATAATTCCACAACTTAGTTTATTTAAAATGACAGTATTACATGTTACAACACAAAAAAAAACCTGAATCCAACCAAATGCAAATTCGATCCGTCGATCGGTCGGTCACGATCCGATCGAAACAAGTTTTGCTAGATTTTATTGGAAATGGTGTGAAACCGAACAAGCTCATGGATCTTGTGTTATCAGAAATATTGATCCGGATAAAATAATTTTCTTCACTATGCTATGAACACAATAAATTCACATAACATACTAATATTATATTACATAGAGCTATCTATGTAAGCAAGTAGTTGAGGACCCATTACTGTGGGCTTGTCTTGGAAGGGAGAAAGCACAAGGGAAGGGGACCATCATCACTTACTGATAGTGGACCCCAGAGCTGGAGTCCATGTGACTCACCACCGTAAGGTTCGAGTGGGCACCACAGAATGAGGGGCCCATCCAATCTAAACACTACGTGTTCCCTTCTCTCACTCACTCTATTCATTGGCTACATGCGTCTGTTGTGCTTACTCCCTACGCCGTTCTCTTCTACACTGCCCCTTTCTTGATTGGATTTGGATGTTCTTTTGATTAGACAGAGGGATGAATAAACATAGAAAGAAATATATATATATCGAATTATATTGCTATATAATAAATAGATGACTAGCACTATATTGTTGTTATTGTTATGATCATTTTGACAATAAAATTACATTCTAATTCTAATTATTATTATTATTTGATGAGATGGATCGTTTTGTAATGTTGAGCAGAGCTATAAATAAATGTTTGATGCAATTCTTGGTCAGACCGATCAATCATTTGACTTCATGTACCTAATTGGCTAGAAAGTGTGGCTAGCACCTAAGGTCCTAAATGCACCTAGTTAATTGAGTTCAGTGCATTTCTTGCTTCTTTGTTTCTTGCGTGTGTTCTGATGATGATCATGGGGGGAGGAAGAGATAAGGAAGGAAGGAGGAGATTGAGAATCCATTCATGCTTTTATGTGGAAGACATATGAAGAATGGGGGACCGCTTGATGGCGGTGGGAGGAATGCACCACCACCCAAGTTGGCTTGTGGAAGATGACAAGAGCATTTGTTTGGTGAATTGGTTCGGTGCTCTTCCATTGCCAACAAGCATGGACTCAATAATGCATTTTAAATAATAATAATATATAATTTCAAATGTTGGAATCTCTAGAAACCATCATATTTTATATGTTTATTTATATATGATCTATTCATTAAAAATAATATACATATAGTGAGCATTAGTTATTTATTAGATTGATCTAAAGAAAATAGGACGAGAAGTCAAAGAGTCAATTGTAACCATCGACTCAATATAATATTTTATTTTGAATATTATTGTATTATTATTTTTGGGGGATGCGGTCAAAAAATTGAAATTGACTTAATATGATAAAATACGAAGAATGTTTGATTCATTGATTTCACTCTTAATACTTTTATTTGGTAAGATTTGTATGTGGATTAAGTTAATAGGAGCTCTAGTATTAATTTTTAAAACCCTCATTATACATTCGATTATAAGAGATTAAATGTTTTCAATGATGAATTATTTAGATTGAACAACGTGTCCAAGAGAAGGGGTAGCCAAAACAATAATCATATCACTTAGAGCAAACATAATAAAAAATATTTAATATAATATAAACATAGTTATGGGAGACTTTATGGTGTGAAGTGGGGTAGCTGAAGACATGAAGATGGATAAGAAAATATATTTTAATTTTCTTGACTTGATTAAAAAATTATGCTACACAAAAAAATCATAGGAAAAGAAAAATTAGATGTAGCTGGAATATATGATTGTTGCAAATTTTCCTTCGTCAATAAATTACTTCTAACCTCTCTCTCTCTCTCTCTCTTTCCCCTTGACAAATACAACTCACACTCCCACCTTTCTCCTCGTTTGGATCAGATTGACCATAGCCTTTGGCTTTAGTCTCATGTTGGCATCGCCTTTGTTTTCTTGTAGCCTCCTCCAACAGCGTAGCTTCATAGGCCTTCGATAAACCGTCATCCCATCTGAAAAGACTGTTATTCATAATTAATAAAGATAGGTAAAGATTTTATAAATATTTTAGTAAATATATTTTTCATAGTTAATAAGGATTATATTTATAATTAGCCATTTTATCCTCTTTTTTTACATCGAATATTTATTTTTTATTAATTTAATAAAAATATCTTTCTCTCTATTAATAATTTTCGATCATAAATATTATCTTTGACTGTTGTTGCTGTTATCTCTTGTTACCATCACAAACAATATTGTTCGTTGTCTCTTGCTCCCATCACGAGTGACTAACATCACTCGTGCCTTTTTCTTTCCTCATCTCTTTTTGCTTGTCGAAAGCCTTAGTGAGTAGAGAGAAGAAGGAATGAAAAGAAAAATGATAATGGAGGAAAGAGAAAAGAGGAGAGGGTAGTGCCGGGATGACGACGACGACGATGATGATTAGAGGCTACTAATGGAGGGAGGGATATTTTCATTAAATTGATAAAAACAAAATCCATAGATAAAAATCAAGTATGGGATGCTATTTGATTAAACCCTCAAGGTTTTTAAGTTAAAATGTCCTTTATAATTCAATATATTTTTCTTGTTCTTAAAAGAACTTGTTGATGTTGGACTCATGTGTATCTTTGTTGGGCCTCCACATGAACTTGCCTTCTCGGTCCACTATAGGAAGTTTACAGTGGCCCCCATCTGACGTGGACGATGAGATGCCCTTTCTTACAGGCTTCGTCATCAAACGCGTAAAAGGACTCTTTTCATTAGTCGTTGGATGCCCCGGAAGCGGGTTCCACTCAAGGAACTAATAGTAAAGAGACCTTTCCCTATATGCTGGTTCGGTCGAGACACGGGAGGCGAACTCTTCCACCGCCACCACCTCCTCCTCCGCCTTACACGCGTCGCCTCGTTGCGTCTCTTCGAAGCTGCATCTCCGGCGCTCCATTCCCGTCGTCTTTCCCCATCCGACGAGTGCCGAATCCGACGGTCCACGTTTCGCTATTCCACCCTTATATCTACTGCTCACCGTTCGCGTTGCTGTTTCCAAAACTCAGCTTTTCTTCCCGGAATGGAACTGTTGGAAGCGCCGGCCGTGGTTTCCGCCTCCCTCGCCGGCGCGCTATGGGCGTGGCTCGTAGCCCTCTCCGTGGCCCTCGGCCTCTATCGCATCAGGGCCGTCGCTCCCAACCCCGACAACCCCCACGTCGTGAGCCCCGAAGCCCCGCCGGCCCTGATCCAGCTGCAGTTTCGCCTCCTCTCACTCTTTAGCCACGCCGAGCCGCCTGGTGAAGGACAGCCCGGCGCCGAAGGGGAGGTTCATACGGAGGGCGTCCAGGAAGAGGGCGACGGCGAGTTGGAGCAATAGTTTGGCCCAGTACTTTAGCAGTCATATTTGGCCCAAATAGGCCCAAAAGAGACCCAACCCGTTTAAATTTCAAACCCTCGTTTCTGCCGACGGTCTCTCTCTCTCTCTCTCTCCTCCAAAGTTAAAAGGGAAACACAGGAAAGACCACCATCGATACAATGGCCGCCCTTCGTGAGCTCAAACCATTGGAAGATGTAGCGGGTCCTCGAGATGAAGAAGACAATAATGATGTTGATGCAGATGAATGTTCTTCGGAGGAGGAGGAGGAAGAAGAGGGAAAGTTGGATTGCGACTTGTGCGGGACGGATGATTCCGAGGAAGATCCTACGTTTGATGTCCTGGAGGAGACGCGATCGGCCCTTTCAAGTATCTCTCTCGAGAAATCCAAGTGTCGGTAGGGGTTCTTGTCTCGTTCGATCAAAGAGATGAATGTGGACTCCGTTTCTTTTCTCTGTTGAAACTGGTTTTGGCACATACAGGAAAACGAGAAAAGGGGATGGAGAAAATGGGTCGGATTGCCCCATGGTGGAGATTCCGGAGCTCGACGCGAAGGATAGGAAATGTTTCGAGGTTGTCGAGAAGCTTATCAAAGGTCAGTCGGATGCCATTCCACATATTTTTCTTCCTGTTCCTCTTGTATTTTTTTTATCAATGCGTCTGAAAGCTTAAGCCTATAGTTTTATATTCTTGACAGTTCCGTTTTCATCCTCTATATTTTGAGACACTAATTGCCATTGCATATTTTATGTAGAAATAAAGAAAAAAGGGGGAAATTTTCTTATAACATAAAGAGAAAATAGTTGATTGAACATTCGTTGCGGTTTCAATCTAACAATTGTTTGCTTCTCCTTCATGTTTAGTCATGTTGAGATTTTTCTTTAATTCAGTTTGAAACCCCTGTTTCAACAATTTGTAGTTTTTCTTGTTTAAGAACTTCTTTGGACTCATGCCAACGCATTGTTGCTTTGATATTCTATATTCCTTCCTGGGTAATTTCCATAGTAATTTTGATATTCTTGAAGACTTCAAAAGGAACAAGTTTTGTCTTTTGGCCCCAGCAAATTTCTGCACGTAAAGATGTCTCTTGAGTCGTACTACTTCTATGTTAACAAAGAGTCATCAAGATTTGCTCTATTGTGCTAATTGTTTATGTACAAATGATTTCGGATAAATTATTATCTTCCTTTTGTTGAGACAATACCTAATGTCTAGTCGATCTTCTTGAGATGACAGATGGCCAGATGGAGAAACTTAAAGTCGATCAGTGCAAGGTCTATCTGAGGAAATATGGGCTGAGGTTAACAGGAAAGAAGGACACCCTCATAGGGCGAATCAGAGAGCACCTAGAGTATGTAAATTTTAATATAACTATTATATCTTTCACTATTAACTTAAGAATTTGTTGGAAAGTAAGTGTATGTGTGCCATGTCCTATAACTGATGGTTGGTCACCCAAAGAACATATTATTTGGCACACAATGTTGAGTCAACAATCTTCGATTAGCATAAGCATTACACACGAACCAGTTGTCCGCTTCTAAGTTGTTTTATCTTACATAATCAATTGCAGGATCAAAGACGGTGGTGGAGAAAGAAAGTATCCGATTTCTAGCTTTGTGGTTAATTGCAAAGGTAAGATTCATGTTTCAGTGCAGTAAAGCATTAAATAAAGCACATTTAGTGGTATAATGGCTTCTAATTATTCTAAGCAAACAACGATAAACTAAGATAGCATAACTAAGTGGGTACAAGATTTAAGGCTATTGTTACTTGATTAAATAAAACAATATCAGCATCTTTTTGCTGATCTATCAAGCACACATTTGATTAACAATCAATGCTTCTTTCTCTATCTATAGGTGATGCCTGCACTGGGGATGTGGTGATGTTTGAGCAGAATGTATATGAAATGTAACATGTCTATATATACTCATGATCATTTTTGAAAATCTCAAATATTAAAAATGATTCTTCATTGTTCATGCTCCATTTCTACGTATCTAACTCATATGTTCGTTCTGCCCGACTTTATTTCAGGTTTAGCATTGCATCAAGAAGTGCCACAGGTCCCCCTTGTGGTATAAGGTTAGTAGCCGGCAGGATTGTGAAGGAAAGCTATGGCGCAGCCAAGCAGCAACACACGTTTACAGTATGATATAAACACCATAGTAGAGAAGTTTCTAACCTTTATCAACCACTGCATAACATCTAAGAGAATGTCACTGTCATTCTGGGAGTAGATTGAGGTGCTATGGAGCAAAGGAGAAAAAACACTACCTCTTCTCTACCCCCTCCTTATCAAGGGAAGAAACCTCTACCGTTTCAAGACAATGAGGCAGGTGGGTGTTCTCCAATGCACATAACAAGAAACACGAGTGTTGCTATAACAGATGGTCTAATTTCTTGATTTGCAGAGGTGGGATGATGAAGAGAATAGGAGAAAAGTTTTGCAGGAGAAACATGCAAGAGGATCCTTTGCACGATTTTCTCGAGATAATAGGATCCAGGAGAAGATGCTGAAAAAAGACAGATTGGACCGGTAAAAATTTGACTAAATGAAGGTTTCTTTTTTCCTGTGACTTCAGTTTTTTTCCCCCCTGAGATTTTAACTGAAGTTTTCATGTAGAGGACTATTAACTAAATGACCTTGCATTTTCTGTAACTTCTTATCCTGGTTCCTTGAGGAGATATTTAGGAAAGAAATAGTTTACATACCAAGCAATTGAGTAAATCCTTTACTCTTGAAATGACCTTAGAAAAAGTTAGATTTCAATTACAAGAGATTGAATGGTAATCTTTAAGTTGAGATATTTATTTCTTATTATTATATGTTGTTTAAGAAGCTTATTGGTCAATCATTTTTTCTTTAAGTTAATGGCATTTTCTTGATCTTTTGTTCATTTGTTATTACAGGATTCAGAAGAAAAGTAGTAGTAAAACGGTAGGAAAAAAGGGAATTCTCAGCCAAGTTGATCCATTTCGAGCAGCTGTTGTTGAACAACATAAGCTTCAACATGGACAACCACCTCAGCAGAGTCTAAACTCAGTCGACTTGAATTTTATGCAGGAAACAATCCTCAAAGAGATGCCAGTAAGTGGGCCTGGACCTCATCTATGGATGAGGTTTGATAAACCAACTACTACAAAGCATCAATCATTTGCTGTTCAACTGCACAAGATTCAGCATCTACGATCATTGCAGCACAATCTAAATTCGGTCGAATCAAATGATCCGAAACAAGCAACAAGTTTCAAGGAAAATCTAGAAGAATGGCCTGGACGACATCTGAATATGAGGTCTGATAAGCCTATCATGCCTGAGAATCAGAACTCTTTTCACCAAGGTTCGAAGCAAACTTCAGGTGGCTTTCAGCATCATCAGATCACTTGTGGAACATTGCATAAACAGAATTATCTCCCGGACATGCACCAGTTGCACCGTCATCACCAGTATCGACTACCTCAACAGAGAGCATGCTCCTCCCATCACATGCAACCTTTGGTTAGTGTGAATTCTTTCCACCAGATTCCACCGAAGAGGCAATATCCTATAAGAGACAGAGAATCATGTCGCTTCTATCGCCAAGGAAGGTGTTATTTTGGAGTAGAATGCAAATATGTGCATGACAATTAGATTTATGGTGACCAATTTCTTCTTTGGCATTAGCTTTGTCAAGATAAAAATAGATGATTGCTAACTTCGTCCAAACTCATTTCTATGAGTCCATCATCTATGTTGTTTGATTCTGCAATGGTGTTGCAGGAGCACTTGTGCTGAACTTTTACATACAACAACATATTGCCTCAGATCATTTGTCCTGCGATCAAATGTTTTGTAACCTGTTTTATCTTTTTGCCAATCTTACAAGGCAAAATTAGTTCGTGTGAGAGAAGTGACATCAGTAGAAACCTTCTGAGCTGACGACATATACGAGGCGTCCATCGGATAACCAAAAAATAAATGTAAAGGCTTGAATGCTATTTAGATGATGAAATATAGGTTGACTAGTAGACTAAATAAGGTCACAAATCCTATTAAATTGTTAGTACATGTATGCTTAATTTTCAAAAACTAATGCGCGATTAATCTTTCGCTCTCTTCGATAATATTTTGCACGAAAAAGGCAAAGCATTACATAACGAATAGTTTCATTATCTCCTTTGAAGGTTGAAACATTCATGCCATCTGTAACCAATCCTTTCCATGAAAAGACAAAATACAATGCTTTCCATGAAAAGACAAACAATACACCACATGATAGTAAGCAACACAAAAATGATAAATAAAAAAATAATTTTAATATTCTCTATGTTTCAAATGACTTTACCGATAAAAAATAATTTTAATATCTCACATATTAAAAATAAAAAAATATTAAAATTATTTTTTAATTATCATTTTCATATCAATCCAATATATAATATAATGTATTATATTCTCCATCAATACATTTAACGATGTTAAAATAAATAAAATTATTTATTTCACTTGTATAAATAAAAAAATCTCAATATAAATCTTTTAAATACAAAAACTATGATATTAATAGAATCCAAGTATAGAAATTAATATATAATTAACTCGCAATTAGCCTATCGCTAGGCCTTAATATATAAGGAAAAAAAATCACTAGTAGCTGTTAACAGGTTCAGAGGTGGATAGTAAAATGGTGAGAAAAGCAAGCATCCAGAGGCACTGAAAGTGCTACCTAAATAAATACAAAAATTGAAACTACTTGACACATTCATGATTCCCAGCCTGAGGAAGCAGCAGGTGGAGCAGTTTCCCAACCAGATGGAGGAGAAGCAACAGCACCATCAGCAGGTGGAGCAGCAGCCACATCCCATCCCCCAGCAGCTATGGGAGCTGTCGATAAGAAAGACAAACATGTCAGATCCATTCCTTGAGAGACAGAATTGCACTATAGTTTCTTTTGCAATGGTACAAAACGCAGATTGACTAACATGCTTTGTACACATGTAAATATTTTATGTGCCATATTACACTAAACCTTAATGCCATGGTAATATACACCCCGAGAACTGCTCTCTTAAAGATCTACCGGTTGCTCCGATATCAAAATTATCTTATACTGGACATAATTGTTCTCTACAAACTACAAGAATAAAAGATTAACACCCTCATAAATGTGATGACAAGGACTACACTGACCTCAATAAGAAAGTAATCACATCCTGTCAAGCTGCAATTAGTGACAGAAAAAAATTCGGCCACCCCTATGTAACTGATAAATTATAATAGTTCCTGAATTATTGTGTTAATGGTTTTAAAAATAAATCTGGATAAAAAGGTAATGACAAGGGAAACAAATCTGGATGCACCATATTTCATTACTTTGATGCGGAGGGTAAACCCTAAGTATCATTTGCCTATATGTCTGGTTAGAGGAAGTAGTAAGCCTTTGTGGAATCAGGTGAGAATAACCTGAAGATTTCATTAAAGCTTATCATAGGTCAATATAAACTTTGTTGTATAAATATCATCACATCGTGAGTTCGAGTTTTTCTAAAAAAATATATCATACAATTACCGAGACTAACCTTGAGCAGCAGTCCACTCAACCCCAGGAACCAGAGGCACGACGGCAGGCACAGCTCCCACATCAGGCATCCACTGTTCAGTAGTCCATTGTTCATTTGGTACCATAGCACCATAACCAGGAACTGCACCAAATTCGGGAGCAACTGGCGCTTCCTCTTCCTCCTGTTCCTTGGCTTCTTCAGGGTCTCTGTAGAAAAACAGATCAACCTGCAACAACCTGGCTTAATTAGAAAATAAAGGTATTAAAAGAACACCTCCAATATGTATTGATGATGAACCACCATTAACTTCAGGGACAAACAAAAACTAATTACTTCTCAATAAAATAAAAAGAGAGCAAAGAGGTAAATGATACAGTAGTATGGTGAGCTATTCTTTTTCAACGAACCCAGGGGAATCACTATACAGATAGTTCTCAAGTGTAATAAAAATTTATACTAACAGGCATAAAGAATTTTGGAGTACAAGACTACAAAATGTATGCTTTAAGATGCTCCTATTATGAAGCAATGGGGTTCACATAAACTCAAGGCCAAGGTTGCCATTAAAAGATTACCATTAATAATCTAAAAATTTAAAAACGATTATACCAAACTGTATTAAGACTTTCTTAACCCTGAATAAAGGCATATCCATCAATGCATGCCTTGCTAAGGCCAGTAAAAGAAAACTAGAGGTGAACAACTTATGTAAGCTTACCATTACTTCCCATTTACGCCCAAGAGGGATGGTGCCACGCATCTGCAGAACCATCCTTGACAACAACCAAAAGAGGCAGCCAATACTGTGTTTTCCTTTATTGTTTGCTGGAATTCCAATATCAACATATCGCATTGGAGAATCAGTGTCACAGAAGGCAATTGTTGGAATGTTTCCAAGAGCAGATTCCTTGATAGGCTGTTGGTAAAAAGATCAAACAATGTTTTAAATAATCTATCTGTTCAGATATAAAACTTCATTTTTTTTACAGATTTTCTAACCTGGTGGTCGGTCCTAGGATCAGTAAGGATTAAAAGGCGAGGCTCACTAAAAGATGTTTGAAGCTGATTGGTAAAGGTACCAGGTGTATGCCTCCCTGCAATAGGATGAGCACCCGTGTACTGTGCAAACTTCAAAACAGCTCTCTGACCGTATGGTCTTGCAGATTGGACAATAATATCCTGAGGGTTCTCGATGGCAACTATGACTCTAGCTGCTAGCTGAAGCTTCTCCCATGTTTTACCAAGGTTGATGATGTGTACACCTGAACAGTTAAAAGTATAATTGTTGAGAAACAGGGCTTAGCAGGTGATTATATGATTACATAAAGACAATTTGCTAGGTCAACAATAAAAAATAAAAATAAAAATAAAAAACGAACAAGGAAATGCAATATGCACATATTAATATGTGAAAAACTACTAGTTAGTGAAAACTAGAACAATATTCCGGAACTGAAATAAACTTCTACAACACTATCCAAAATATCCATCAAACCATAAGACTCTTTCAGATCAGGTGGCCCTTTAATGAGTTCATTCATAGTTTATACATTTTAGTGTTTAATCAGATTGGTCCTTACTTCAGGTTACAAGGTGCTTTGGTGAATCAAAACCAGTCATTTGGGAGTACTATAAGCTCTAGTAAATAGAAAAGGAATATTGGTTGGGATTTATACTCTATTTGTTGTTAGTATTATGGAATTTCATATTTCAGCCACAAAAACACACTGTTCACCAACATACTTTAACATAATGAGCGAAAACAACTAAACATAAATCAATAAACTCTATAAATAGAAACGTGTGATTAACTTAAACAAAAGCCACTATGGTAATCTGTACAGAACACTTGAAAACAATCTGCAAACATATCTTCCTGTCAAACGTAATTGTAATTTTTTTAGGTTCCTGAGTAAAAGATGCTGAATAATCAATAAATTTTGGATTATAAATTCATGAGTTATTTAGAGACAATTGACCAAATGGGGTTTTGATATACAATGTCAACCAACAATTAATATGATGGTGACATAATCGGAGGAACAAACTAGCAATTTCCACTGATGAGCAAACCTTCTGTTTGCAGCAGTAGAGAATACTGAGATATGTTGTGCACATTGTGCTTCACAACGACCACTATAGTGTACTATAATGTATCAAGAACCAATATCTGTTTTTAATTTTTTTTTACTTGCATGACTGCCATGTCATTCACAAGAAACAATATCCATTCTTCAATGTGATTCTCAGCTTACAGAATCCTTAAGGTCCCCTTATTGCTTTCAACCTGCATCTATTTAATGATAAGTAGGCAAAAATGACCTTCAATTACCTTTACATAAGCACATCTTATGGGGCATCTACATGAGAGGTGTTCCTAGGGTTTTCCGATGGAACCCAGCACACTACTCATCTATGTTCTTGCCTATATTATGGACCTACTTCCACATTCCAATGACAACAATGCCGCCATTGCATCACCACAGCAAAATCTCTTTGTGAACCAAAAAAGTAAATCCTATCATCCTCAAATATGAGAATAAAAGCCATAAGCTGCGACGACAGTCAACCTTCACTCTCAAGAACACAAACTTATTTCTCCCCCACCACAGTTCGTTGCCATTAGCATATCATATCAAACTTGCAAGGCAAAACATGAAACCAGAACAACAAATAGAAAGCACTACCAAACCCTCATGGAACGCTACTATCAATTACTCCTCTCAGGCCCGGACGGCCAGAAAGCAGAAGAAAACAGAAGAAAGGATCAGACATCAAGGAAAGAAGAAAACAGAAGAGCGCAGAGGCGGTATCTAGGGGTCACCATCGGATCTGCGCTTGTAGACGTAGCGTTCCATCTGGAAGTCACAGTTCCTGGCGCCGAGGTGGACGTTGGCGGCGAGCATCATCTGTATGTCCTGCTCCTTCGGCGACAGCACACGCGTCGCCATGGCTTCGATCCCGTGAGCTCGCTCTACACGCTCCCGTGCCTTTGATCTCGCGAACGGCGCCGGCTGCGTAGCGCAATGGAGGACGAGTCGATGTCTCGCTTCTTATTGCCTGTTAAAAAGCCCTAGCAGCCCATTAAAAGACCAAAATGCCCCGAAACTCGTAGAAAACCGACGCGGTTCGAGCGCGTATACGAATGCGAGTAATAGGGACCGGACCGGGACTCGGCTCGGTTTTGGACGTGCATTCGAGAGACCGTTAGAAAGCCTTCATCGGACCAGACATCGATACGGCCAAATCTATGATCGCCATATTATTAGTGAGACTGATCGATCGACGGATCAGAACATAGGTTTTATTTTTTATAAAAAATAATTATATATTATGTTAAAAAATAAAAAACATATAGATAAAAATAATTAATAAATTATAAACCATTATAAAAATATGTCTGTAATGAATAAATAAAAAAACACCCCTTGATCATATATAGTAAATTGTAAATTCTTAAGAGCTGGACGACGATAAAAGAGAGAATAACAGTGAGAAGAAAAAAGAATAACGGTGAGAGAAAATAATATTAGAGATGAGAAAAGAAAAAGAGGGGAAAATAATATTTCATTTTTTTTTTATCTTGTCTGAGCCATATAATTACGGTTATGAAACACATCGTCCGATATGTTAATATTGATTTTTGATTCGTAACACTTCTAATGAATAAATGCATCGACAATATTAGCATCATCCATATCTGTCATGATCTCAAAGAAATACAAATCAAATAATCAATGAGCTGGGGCACTGTATTTCAAAAAGCATCTCAAAGAAACCTGTATACTTACAAATTATGGCCAAAATAAATAGCTTTAGCCGTAAAAGAAAATGAAACAGATCGGTTCTGTTACAAGTTTAATTAAGGCCACCAAGGAATCATAACTAATGTAGGCAAACCCGCCAATGACAGGATTCCAGTACTTAAAGAGTAATGCCACGATGTGGTCTCAAGAACAAATTCAGCTAAGCATGGGGAAGATGCGGGTAACATGCTCAAATGGCACGCCTTCTGCCGTGTGCTTCTTCAGCTCCGGGTGGTTGAACTCGTTGCGAGGAAGGACAATCAACTGTGAGCGGCCATGACTCTTCTCGAGGACCCAGCCACTGTTGGCCACATGATGTTCGATAAACTTGTCTAGGGAAAGACCTTCGATGTTGATGGCCTGTCCAAGCATTACAACATAACATGGAATGAGGGAAAAAGAAAAGTGGGCAGTGAGCTTAAGCAACTATATTCCTTCTGAGCACCCATGGTTTCATCTTGAGGCCACTGCATGAAGAGTAGCCCAGACTTCTTACAAATGGAGAAAAAAAAAAAAGTTTAAACTTTTGAACTAAACAATCTCTGCAAGCTAATCAGTCTCTCAATAAAGGGTAAAATGTCTTACACATGTGCATCAATCGATATATCATATTCTAACCACTGATGTGCCTACTGACTTATACTGTCGACCATGTAACATGAAAGATAGCCAATTGGCACCAGATTGGGATATCCATCCATATATTGCAAAAAAAAAAAAGGGTGACCAAATATTGACTATTCTTAAAGGTAATAAACATAATAGTGGCATCAAGAACATTACATTCCTTAGTGGGTGGACAGAGTAGATGCCTCATTACATGGTGCAAGAAGCATGCACTCTTGAACCAGCATAACCCGGGGACTAGAACAGAAAATAAAACAAAAATTAGAAATGTGTGTAGTAAACGACTTCATATCAGAACCAGGTGGCTTTTGTTATTTTAACTGGTATTTATACATGTGTATATATAAATATTGGAGAGAAATAGACTTCAGGACATGTTTATCAACGCTAAATAAATGAAACTAGTATCAGCTTATGAAATATCAACATCAGGATCACATTACAACCCACATTTATGCAGCAAAATGTAACAGCTGAAAAAGCCCTTGCACCGACCAGAAGTTATTACATAAATGATCAGTAACATGTTAATTCTTGTGTGTGATAAAATTATGCCACAGGCAAAACTTGATGCCACTAGATCAGAGAAGCAAAAACTTGTGATTACCATGAATTAAACTCTGAATAAACTAACAAAATTAGCAATCATCATACAGCAAATTGTGCCTCATTTTGGGTAAAAAGGAACTGATATTTTAACATTATACACTGCATTCGAACCACAATCAGGAACATACAGATAAAAAAGGAAAAATAAAGCAACATTACCTCGGCAAGTACAGGCCTTGGCACTTTCTGGTAAGTCAAGGAGAGAACATGAATTGCATAAGCTTGGATAGCTTGTTCAAAACCTGCATCAAATAAGTCATAAGCCACAAAAACTGACCAATCTACTGCCTACAAGTACAAATTCAAAATGTATAACATGCATACATGTATCAAGAAGAAAATGGGACTGAAAAAAGAAGCATTCAACATTCCCTTTTTTCCGGCCATGGAAAGCTTTTAGGAAAGCATAAAATTTAAAAGAAACAGAAAAGGTGCTTGTTGTCAGGAGTCTAACTGTTTGGCTACATTCTCCAAGTGGCATATCTATTTATACACCAAAATTTTCAACAAAGATGACCTTTTCTTTCTCTTTTTTTCCCATTGACAAGCTTATAAGAAAGATTATAATATAAAAGAACCAGAAAAGGTGATTGATGTCAGATATCCAGCTGAATGAATACAGGGTCCAATTGGTATATTCCATACTCCAACAATCACAATATGGGTGACCTTTTCTTTTCTTTATTTCTTTATTAAATTACAATATTGGTGACCGTAAGAACATAGCTTGAAGGTAAAAATATCATGATTCCTGTTGTCTTCTTCTCCTCTTCCGTCGATCTGTAAAGATACAGCCTTTCTTCCCAAAAAGGAATTGCCTTATGCATATTATACATGTCATAAGCTTTTCCTAATTGATCCAAATGAAACTTAATAGAAGCTAAATTAATCCCTGCCATGAAGGGAGAGTTGGCACCAAAAACCCTCATTTGATCTTGTTGAGCTTCAGTATTGTCTTCAAAGAAGTACCCAGTATTATGAAAAATTGATGGAAAGGTCTAATATTTTTCTTCTAATCTCTACCATAGTTATTATCTTCCTCATCACAGATTCATCAAAACAGGGAGTAAGTAGCACATTCAGAACAACAGTATCTTTCTAGATTAAAGATCACTTCTGATAAGGCATGTTTTGCCCCGCGGACACGTCACAGCTGATGCCACACGCCACGTCTGTTTTGCCCAGCGGATACGTCACAGCTGATGCCACACGCCACGTCAAAACTCGTACCCCAAGACACTATTCGACATGCCTGGTCCCGGCAATCCCAGGACGGCAACGCCCCACACACCAAGCCGGAATCCGTACTAATGTCGTGTTGTGTCCACCACGCCAATCCACGTACGACCGACCCTCTCACGCTAGTATAAAGACCTCTATCTCAGCCTCCAAAGGGGAGGAGAAAAAAACAATACCACCCACAACTGACTTGCTCGTCGGAGGGGCCAAAGTCAGGAATCACCCGACGAAGGCCTTTTTTTGTGCAAGGAAGCGATCACCCACGAGCCACGAGCACCTCGCCTGGAAATTGCCATCTAGTAAACGACGGCGAGCTATCACCTATCTCGGGAACGGAGAGACGCAGCTCGACGCAGACGACGCTCGGACCAAGAAACGCTGACCAACACCCCGTCGCGAAGGCCCGACCTACCTCAGTGTCCGGCTCAACCGACAGAGAACTCCCGACATCGATCCGTGGACCTAGCCGTGCTGACTCACCAGCCACGACCCATTTGTTCCCCAACAACTTCCAATTTAGAGACACTTCATTGCAATCTAAATTTGGTTGTTATGCTTAATGACAGAAACCATTTTGTCCTTACATCTCCAAACAATCATCTCTGAGCTACCACAACCCTTCTGCTCAGACCAACCAAGCTATCATATTTGGTAAAACATACATTAATAGGTAGTCAAGCAATTATATAAGGTCCACAAAAGGAACTTTGGAGCATCTAATATCAAATATGCACATGCACCAAGTCATATACATGCTTACATAGTATTGCTATCATTGTAATCTATAAAATTGGCTAAAAAGAATATGCTAAGTTCCAAGAGCACTATAGATGGTAGTAATGCTGTTCTAATGTCAGCTCCTAAGAATAACCGATAAGTTCAAGTATTCTTTTTACCAGGAACAACTTCAAGTATGCTGCGGCTCTTTGCTGCTTCATCCCAAAATTGACGAAATCTCGCAGTCTGCAATTGTGTTCATGAACTCAGAATACGAACAGCCAATAGAAACACATGCAAAAGGAAGACATACTTCTAGATAGTGAGAGAGAACAATCAATGTCTTGAACTTCTCTTCCATTTGCTGACAACAAAAAATTATAACGTTAGAAATGTAACTAAACCTGTGCATTGAAAGAAACAGCTGGATGAACAGTGACATATGGAATCTCAAAATCTACAAATAGGCTCATCGGGAGATATTTTGAAAACAATTTAAAGTGCACAATCACAGGTCAGTTGAGACTAACAACTTAATAATCATCATTAATTTGCAAATTTTCTAGTATTTCTTCTTGTGGTTTATTATGCAATATAGCATAGGATTGAACAGAATACTTTAAAAACCTTTTTCTATGATGAAATCCATGTGCCCAGTGAGTTTTCCAAGTAGTTCTTTTTCAAAATAATGATTTTTTTTATTGTTAACAAGAAATCTGGCACGAAGAACAACCACAAGATTTTTTTTTCCTAAAAGATGTGTAGATGGATATCCATGTAATTAATCAATGAAGTTGCCAAACACACTATTAATGGCATTTAGACTAGTTCCAAACCATTAATTGCAATATTTTCATGAGTACATCCTTCCCATATGCTAATACTTCCTATCAAGATATCTTAGTTGTCATTGAAATCGCCCATTATTAGTACATATCAGAGTGAAGTCAAGGGCACAAAAATTTAAAATACCACTTGCTCAGGAATCAAGAAGAGACAAAGGCTAAAGTCTGAGGCTGGCATCGCCATAAGAGCCTGCAAGACAAGGAAACAAATATAATAAAAATTCATGAGAGACATCAAGAAAGTTCATCAAAATTCAATTGCCTTTTCTACTTTTCACTTCTTAAATAAGCCAGACCTTGATCAAAATCTGAACCACAATTGGAATACTCATTCGACCTGGCTCAAACTACAATAAAAAAATAGTCAGCAAAGAAAAACTTATGATGTTCTTCACTAAGTTATACAAATAATGCCTTGAAACCCACACCTGATAGAGTCGAAGAAGGCAAAGGTTTGCATCCAAACTATATGTTTGAGATGAAACCTACAAGATAAACAAACGATGATTAGAAGATGTAGAAGAAAATATACAACAACAAACCATAATGTCCCAACTATCGGGGTTGGTTTCATGGATTTTGCCCGACTATTGAGCTATGTTTAGGACAGTACTCCTACGCAAAAGTAAGAAAACTCGAATCTTCTAACTACTTACAGTTTCTAATATACTTTTCATAGATCTCCCTCTATCCCTCCTCGCACAACACCACAAACCTAATTTTCTTGTAAGAAACCCATCAAACATCTTCCAAACAACCCATGCTGGTAACGTGACAGATTCAATCGATTCCAAGAGGAACCCGTAGATAACAGTGAGGAAGGAGTTCTTGGCCATGGCTTTCCAATCAAGTGGTAAGCGGAAATGGCGGCGAGAAGGAGATCAAAGAGAACGGCTTCAGGAGTGAATCACCTGCTCGTTGACGTAGTTCTCGAGATCAGTGAGGATATCGGGGTTGTATGGATTCACACTGACAAGTTGCTCCACCGTGTAGGAGACCTGCTGCTGCTCTCTCCCCATCACGCGATTGAAACCCTAGCAATATCGAACGCGAAAGGAAAGCAAGATGCGCGCTTTGCACGAAATAGAAGGGAAAAAGGGAGGCGGGGGAAACCCTAAATGTCTGTAAAGGTCGGGGACTTGGAACCGACGTCAGTGACGGGCCGTCGAAGAACATTTGCTTCAAGATTTCCATTTTCTCTTGATCGGATGATCTATACCCTTGGATGAGAGAGGCAGCATCGGTTTTCCCTGCAATCTTGGTCGTCAAATTCCCCTGTACTTTAAATTGTGATTGTTCCACTGCAGATTAATTGGGCTCTGCCAGTGGGTGACGGGTTAAATTGGGCCGCGTGTTGAATATGGTCAACTTTAATTAAATCGGGTCGGATCGAATACCAGTCAGATTAATTGAGTGTGGTTTTGATGATCCAATAATCTCATGGATCCGTATTCTTACTCATGTTATCTGATGAAGCGGGTTACGTGCCGTGATGGGTTTCGTGTTTCACTACACGACTCTAGATACGGATCAACTATGCGGCGCACAAGCGGCGATTGCCCCTAATCCACCTTCTTTAGCCACTGGATGAGCGCCACGTTTTTATTTGCTAGTTAAGTGGTAATTAAAGTCGTGCCATTAAGCAAGGAGAAATTGAAGTGGTTATCGTCACGTCTTAAATGACTACAGTTGGCTCGCTCGTATACCCGTCGATTTCTTCCCTTCTTCGCTAAACAACAGCTATTCCATCCAGTTTCTCCCTCGACCTGTTCTAGACCATCGCATTGATCCGCCATCCTCTCGTTATCCGATCCAATTGGTGAGTTCTGACCGATCTCTGTTCTTCTTCTGGTTTCTTTCTAAAAAATCTTTTGCCCTTCTTTCTGGTAG
The DNA here is from genome assembly GCF_036884655.1 of Musa acuminata AAA Group. Classification (NCBI taxonomy): domain Eukaryota; kingdom Viridiplantae; phylum Streptophyta; class Magnoliopsida; order Zingiberales; family Musaceae; genus Musa; species Musa acuminata. The sequence goes on along the minus strand of NC_088334.1, from coordinate 50,067,902 downwards.
AGTTTCTCCCCTAAATTTCTAGGGTTAACTTCGTTCTTCCCTTTTAATTCAAGATTTCTGGTATTTTCGATTTCGTTGTAAATTGTTAAATCAAGAAACAGGAGGTTTCGCGGTTTCTATTTCCATTTCTTGCTGTTCAGATTGATTCTTGGATCTTGATATTGCGACCGCGTGCCCAAGCGTGGGATTAAGTTTGAGAAATTAAGTATAACAATTTGATGTTCCTACTATCATCCATATAACCACATGTTCGAAGAATTATTGCTAGGTAGTATTCTGTTGATTGCCAGAATTGTTCTTTCGTTACAACTATGGTTATTAAGAACAGTACCTTAAATAATAGGTTTAGGTACGTCAAAGACTAGCTAGACCTCTGATTAAAGTTTTTGGACTAGCTAATCCATTTTTAAGAACACGTTCCAATACTTATTTTCTGATGGATGTAATTATCGAGTCTCCCATGAATTTTGGCAATTAGTTAGCGGGAAAGATAGTCAGGATAGGAACTGATGTTCTTAAGGGATATATAGAGGTTTGCAATACCACCCGATCCGTATCGGTATGGGTGGTATTTACCAGTTCGTCATGTAATCTGTACATGAACCATGGTAAACTGGATATTATGCATGGTACATATCAGATGGTACAGGGCCAATATTGCCTGGTAAGCTCTGTACAGGATCCACATTGCTTGTTATGCTTGGTACAGGTTTGGTATTGCCCCGTAAGCTCATTACAGGATCAGTATCACTTGGCACCCTCAAGACAGTTGGCATCACCCATTACAGGGGCTGCATTGCATACAGGCTTTCCGGGCAGTTTCTTTTCTTTGTTTCTCAGTCATTTTTAGGCTTTTTTTAAAGTTGGGTATGTACCAGTATATCAACACTTGGTACACTGGTATAGTACCAGTTCGAGCCCTGGCCGGTACAGTGTCGATATATAAAATTGTGAATCTTGAGATCGAACACCTGTTGATTTCAACATGCATCGATGTAGTCATTTTAGTGTTAATATCTTTATATTTTGGTGACAGTGTCTTGACAACTTGAAGTTATAAACTCTCGTAGATCCTTCAGTGAAGTGAAAGCATTGTTGAATACTTTATTTCGTGGCAAATCTATACCTAGTTTTAGATAGTTAATAATATCTCAGGCTTAATTTGGCTGAATTATTATGTTCTATTTGAATTGCTACATATAAAGTTCCAAACTCCTTATATAGTCAACAGAGTCAAAGAATAGAACTTGGCCTGTTCTGATACCGAAAGTAATGAAATATGCTATTGCCTTGGAATTATAGCTTGGTCAGTAAATTGTCTTTTCAAGCAGATCTTCTAGGAGTTCATCTTTATCAAGCATGAACTTTTCAATATCCTTGCTTCTGATGTGACTACTTGTCAAGTGTTACTCCTCTTCTTGCTGATCCATCTATGCTACATTGAATTTCTTCTCTTCATCCTAGAAATTTCAGGCGTTTCCTTTCGTAGCATGCTATTATAAGTGATTATTGAAAAGGTTGCCTCACTACGTTTTGTTTTATTTGTCAATGTCAACATCCAAAAATAACACACACACACACACACACACATATTATATATATATATATATATATATATATATATATATATATATATATATATATATATATATATATATATATATATATATATCATTAAAAAACATCTTAAATCTTTGCCTGTACCTAATGTCAATGCATAAAGATCATTGAATTTCCTTTTACAGTAATTTTAACTTTCGGCTTTCATTTGCTTGATGGTTGGACTTCTCTTATTGTAAGTACCAAATAGCTCTTTAAGATAGTCTTGATGCAGGATGATGGAAATGCTAATGAAATGTTTTGGTTAATTGCTATGTCCTGTTTGCAAAAGAATTACCTTTTATGATTATAATCTCAAATCTGAAAGCACACTGTTTCAGGAAAAGCTCACAAGTTCCAACTCCTGAATGAATCATGGTGACATCTGAAGAAATAACTACGTACTCATCACTCTCTAAGCTAGACACAGCAAATCATGATGATAGAGAGCGAGCTGATTTCTTGGTTGACCACCACAGCGGTTCATTATCAAGCCCAAGAGGGTCTAGACAAGATTATCTATGTCAACCATCATCAAAGCCTGACTTTCCTGACAACAATTCAACTCAGGAACCTTGTTTTATAAGTCAAAATGGTGCCAATCATAAAGGAAACTTGAAGAATGTTTTGAGTGGGTTATCTGCAATGGTTACGAGTCGGAACCTTGTTGACGGTGCTATTCAATCACAGCTAAATTCCAGCTTAGATATATCATTTTTGAGTTCTGAACTGAATGGAGATAGTTTTTTGTGTCCATCAGTTTGTATGCCAAGTGCACCACCTCTACTTGGGGTAGAATCTGTTAACTATAGTGCATATAAAGATATACTTGCAGCAGAGCCTCCTGAGTGGCTTCCAGATAGTTATTCTAAAGTCTGCATGCAATGCAATTCCCCTTTCACGGCAATTACTCGTGGAAGGCATCACTGTCGATTTTGTGGTGGTATCTTCTGCAGAGACTGTACAAAAGGAAGATGCTTGTTACCAGTCAAATTCCAGGAGCGAAATCCTCAGAGAGTCTGTGATACTTGCTATGACAAGCTTGATTCTTTACAGAGCATATTGATTAACTCAAATAGCAATGCTGTGCAGTCAGCTAAACATGATGTTACTGACTGGACATGCATGAGAGGGTGGTTAAATTTGCCTGTGGGCCTCTCCATGGAATATGAAATATACAAGGCCACAAATACTTTGAGAAGTTATTGCCAGGTACAATTTTCTATAATGTCTATGTGTGATCTCTTTTAATGCAAATTGGAGATCTTTTAACTTATATGAGGATCTTTTTGGTTTTCAAATATCATGTGACTTCTAATAAGTTCACAACTTTTACAATATGCAGGTTGCTAGATTAAATCCTGAGAAATCTATTCCATGGTCTGTCCTTAGAGGAGCAAAAGGGCTTGCCATACTAACAGTAGTTAAAGTTGGTGCACTTCTTACTTACAAGGTTGGTTCTGGTCTTGTAGTTTCACGAAGGGTCGATGGATCATGGTCTGCACCATCTGCCATTCTATCTGTTGGTTTAGGATGGGGAGCTCAGGTAAAACTTATATATTGGTGCTCCTCTTCACTTTCATGATACTAACATGCAGTGTTTCATGACTGTTTACCAGCATTATTACTTTGGATTCTTATGATTAACATAATTGCATCAGTTGAAGTTTTCGGAAAGATAGATTGTAATAAATGATGACTTATTAGGTGGTTTTAGGAGGAATGAAGATGGTTGAATTTTAGAAACAACTTGAAGGGTAATAAAATATGTATGCGGTTTATGACAATAAAATAGTGATATAGAGAAGACTGAAGTGCTTAGGGTATCTGGAATGTAAATGATTTTTGTGACATGGATTGCAGAAGCTGGAGACTTGTTCCCATCTTGTGCAAAAATTTGATCAAAATAATGGAACTCCACTGCATACACCATCTGAATTATAAATATCTTAGTGACTATCTACCCAGAAGAAGAAAGAAGTGATAAAACATAGGAAAGAATAACCATAATTTAGTTTCAATGCTTGTGATGTCATAGTAATGAACTTTTTCTCTAAGGGCAAACCTGGTCTTTTGTAAGGATTTACCATTGTGATACTGCATTCATGTATTCTAATGGAAGAGAAAAGCTTCACCATGTGCTAGTTTAGCCTGTGTGCATCTGACACTTTTTTTTGCACTGCTGTTGTTGCCAATGGCCTTTCCTCTAGGTATGTGTTTGGTCCAAGTTTGTATCCAATTTTAGACCAAGCTTTCTTTAACAAAAAATCCAAACTGGTGCTTAAAAGGTCCACCAAACGGTTCTCACAGAAAAAAAATATAATAATAAATTTTCTTTACTAAGGTGTAGAACATAGGAAATGCTAATAGCTAGACCTTTTTGGAGAAAAGTGGACAAAAATGAACTAGAAAGAAGGGATACAAAATTTTATTACAAAGGAAATGGAAGGTTAAGTTTTTCTAAAATTTGCGAAAAATTTATTGCCACCATTCAAGCATTGGAAAACTAATTTATTAATGGAAGCAATCTTTTATAGAATTGAATGGAGCAATAGTAGTAACTAGTTGTCAATGGAATTTTTGCCCAATTCCTTTCACTTCAATTTCTGTCATGACCATGGAATTTTGAATGTGTATGAGTGTATTATCTTCTTTGATGTATTATCTTCTTTGATTCTGATAATCACATCACTATGGATGCTACTGAAACTTTTGGTGGCCCGTGCTGATGCAGCTTCCAATGTTGGTGTCTTGTGATTTGCGTAATAAGATCTACAATCCTTCTATCGGGGTATTTAATTTCATGTTCTTTTTTTCTCTACAATTAAAAGAGACGTGACTGTTCAATTTTCCTGCAGTGGTGTTATCATGTTATGATGCATGTGCATACATAGAAGTTCATGCACTTGGGTGTGCTTATCCTAGTACTGGAGGTAAATCTCCAGATTCCACATGGCGAGAAATCCATTTTAATATAAATAGGAACAGAGGGATCATGTAACAGAACAAGTCTGGATTTTTCTTAATCTTCCAAATGGTTCAAGATAGTCACTCGTATATGTTGGTCACAAGGAAACGAGTGTTCTGCATTGCTGGTCATAATATGCAAGTTAGAATTATTGATGTGTGATACATTACATACTTCCATTTTAATACAATATTTATGATTGCTTTATTGGGATAAATCATAGTTTGACCCGTGTTGTTTAATCACATTTTGAGGAAAAAATGAATTTTAATATTGTTGTATTATCCAAACTATCAAATCATCAATTAAACTCAATCAGATGGTAGTCTATGCAAAGTTCGTCGTATCGTACCGACGTTTCGACTCGGGCTCGGTATGGTACGGTACCGGTGTACCGAGTGGTACATCAGGGCGTACCGAGCGGTACACCCTAGTGTACCAAACAATTATATATTTTTTCTATACTGTAGCAGTACTACAGTATAGCACTGTAGCACTGTAGCAGTCTACAGTATAATACTGTAGTATTGTAACGATACCGGGTGGTCTGCGTACCGGTAACCTATCGGACCGGTATGTACCGCCCGTACCGGGCGGTACGCTTCGGTATGGCAGACCTTGAGTCTATGTAACTTCTGACAAACTAATTGATATTTGTCTTCCCAATTCCATGCTATGGTCATAGTGCTTTGACTTAATGAGAACATGCCTTTAGCTTATTTGATTAATCTGACTTCATAGGCTAAAATGATACTAATGCACTTTTGATTCTTATGCTTGACCTGGGTACCCAAGCACTTCCATTAACTTATTTCATCAAGCAGACTTCATAGGCTAAAATGTCACTGACTTTTGATTGTTTTGCTTGGTCTAGGTACCCAAGGTCTTCTTCTACACCCATATATTGTTCTTGTAATTTGATCCTTTCCTTCTGTTACACAGATTGGAGGCGAACTGATGGATTTCATCATTGTGCTGCATGGCTCTAAAGTTGTCAAGGCATTTAGCAGCCATATGCATATTTCATTTGGTGCGGGTATCAGTGCTGCTGCAGGACCAGTTGGCAGAGTGTTTGAAGCAGATCTCCGAGCTGGTGCTAAAGGGTCTGGCATTTGTTATACATACAGCTGTAGCAAAGGTTAGTCATTTTCTTAGTGTTGCATGACGGACGAACTTTGAGTCAATAAATAGTCATAGAATCTATGGATATTTTGTCCATTTGGAACACAATTCAATAACGTATAGTATCACTGTTAACTAATGACATTGTTTTGATTGACGAGAGACTATGGAAACTAAGAATTTCAAGCAAGACTAATATGGACTATTGAGTGTAAATTCAGTTATACTAAATCAAGTGATGACCTGTTACATAAGGCATGTTTGGTTGCTTGCAATTGGGACCATAAGAAAAATTGGGGTTGCATCTCCATGTCCTGACCTATAACTGATACCTGCAAGCTACCTACAGACATGCCATCAAATTCGGTGGTTTTACAGGCCTATGTAATGAGTTGGTATTTTACCTGAAAAAAAGTTTCACTTGTAAATGCAATGCATCCTCAAATGATCAGCAACCAAACATTGCTTGTCATGGTATAATTTTTAAATGCAATACAACCCTGACTGCTGATAAAATGAAGCAAAATCAACACATCCATGCTAGAAAGAGATGATTTGAATGGAGAGCTGAATCTAGAATGTTACATGACAGTAAGACAATCACTGGCTACATGCTCAAGCCAAATGGATCATTATACATTTATCATATAATTAGTAAATAATGAAAAATCTGTTTGTCTGAGTATATTTATTGTATCCATGATTTTCTTTCACTGTAAATTTATTCGATGTCACCATGAGTCTAAGAAATTAATTGTTTAATTAAAGAAAAAACAAAGATGATCATAAATCAACTTTGTATCCTAGGATAAAATAACAGCACAGTAAGTTCATGATAATCATATACATGCATGATCAATTTAGTTGACAATTTCTCGATACCATGAATCTAGTTAATTGGGAGGTGATTAGTTGCCATACAGGAAGGTGATCATTTAGTGATCAAACTGTTTGATGCTTTAAAATATGTGAAGGAACAAGTTGAATTTATAGATAAGAATAGAATTATGAAATAATAGGTTCATAATGACTGTTATTCACATCAAATACGTTTCATGTCCTCATGAGCGTGTACCCATCTTTACAATGTATAATGGATTTACTTTGAGATTTTTTTTTCCTGAAAAAGGGTCATGTTTTATGTGTAGAAATGGATAACTATGAATTGTATATCTAGAAAGACATTTCTAGCTGTGTCAGTGATGATGTTGAGATGGATGAGTAGAGTATCACACAGAAATAAGTCACATGTATCTCGTTTTGCTGGTGGTCACTGCAAGTATAAGATGAAAAATTTTATAAACTTATTTAGACATGTAGAATGATGGCAGAAACTACATTATGAATAACGGATAAGTAATATCAAATTAGAGTTTACATGATCAGGAGATAAATACCAAAACAAACTTTGGAACGATGTGGAAGGGAATGATACTTTCAGGAATATTTGGGATCTATACTCCCAGTAGAGCTAATGGCAGAAAAGTTCCCATGCAGCCAAATCTGAAGACAGTGTACTAGATAAAGATAAGTTGCAAGTTTGCAGCCAGATTTAGATACATTTGTGTAACATCTACCATGGGTTGGTTATCTGCAAATTCATCAGGAATTGGTGTATTTTAAAACATTTATCTGACTATTTACACAAGTTACTTTCTTTTTTTCTTATTATCTTTCTAAGTTTGCTCTTGCTGCACAGCTGTAGAAAGGACTATTTGGGTGCATTCCTTAATGCCTGTTATGATGATTTCGCTTATGATTGAAGAGTTGTCCTGTAATTTAACCATTATTGCGGGAAAACAATCATAATTGTTGCTCAACAGGTGCTTTTGTTGGGGTCTCGATGGAAGGGAATGTCGTAGCAACAAGAATGGACGCCAACTTGCGCTTCTATGGTGATCCTTACTTGACCACTGGTGACATTCTTTTTGGGACAGTGGAGAGGCCAAAAGCTGCTGCGCCATTGTACGTGGCACTGGATGAGCTATACTCGAAGGTTTCATAGTTAGCTTTTCGTTGGGGGATCTCATGTGTGTACATGATGTATAGTTCCCTCTACCACTAGCTTTATATGGTCTCTCACCTTATCATCTTATTGGAGGATAAGAGAGCATGAAAACCATTGCTTGCTCTCGGTGGTTTACAGATTAAAATTGTGCATATTGTACAGTCGCTTGACACACATTATATACAATGAGAGGTAGTGAATAAAGAGAATAAATGGTTTAACCGATTGTGGGTTGCAATTTAATCTGAAGGATGCTTCATCAAATTTTGAAGAATTATCGACTTGGTAATTAATCTCTCCTATGGTTTTTTTGTTTTGCTGGTGTTTTCTTTTTGATCAAAATAGAGTTGTTTTCTTTTTGAATTGTCGATTTGTTTAATATAAAATAAAACCAATATCCAATATATACTTTGCAAGTGCTTAAATTCATCTAAGATCATTTCACAATTTGTTCTGAATCAGATCAAATATTTAGCATTTAAGTTCACAACTCCACCGACAGGAAGGTAGAAGAAACATCATCTTGTGCTGCGGTTCTTCACTCTTTCTTTGGGTTGTACTCAACAAATGTGCTGCTGACTGAGCCAATATATAGAAAGAGATCATCGTCGTCTTCTCATTTGGAAAATATGCAAAATCGGCCAAATCAATTTCCATTAAATATCTCGGAGCAGAGATGACTTGGAATTAGATGGATGCCTGAAATCGCTGGGCAACAGAAGCATAACTTGGAACACGATCGACTGCAGAAGACGGGTGTCGTTGTGAGCCAAGTTTTTGACACTATAATTTACTGAATTAATATAAGACTGTACTTGAGAAAAAATGAACCAACCATCGCCCCATGATGCCATCGTAAGAGGTGACGACAACATCTTTTGTGCCAAGATGGTGAGATCATCAAGAGTCAACTCATCCAAGCATCGTAGAAAATAATCCACAGGTTTCCTTAAAAGCAATATATCACAACAATCAATATTAAAAAAGAAAAAAAATGAAACTCATTAACTAAGTTAGGCACTCCTTTGAGGTTTGTATTTTACTAACTTACCGGCATCCATATGTCAGTATTTGCCTCCCAATATCCTCGACTGCGATTGCCTAATAAGCAAAGAGGCAAACTTAAATTGGCCTTGATAAAACCAAACATTAGAAAATTTTGCAAAAGAATATATTTTCATTTACCCTGGATTCCAGATTCAACAATATAGCTAATCTTGTTGCATTTTTGGCTCGGTGAAGTTCAAGCTCAGTCACTAAAAAAACATGTTTAAACAGAAGGATGACTCGTAATGAATTACCAGCATCTGAATTAAACCCAAAAAAAAGAAGAGTTCCAAGATGATTGATTACCCTGGCCAGGGGTAGCAATTGCATGCAACTCATTAACTGCAACATCAACTGCCTTGGACACAAAATCAGATCCCTGCATTAGTTTAAAAAAATAAATGAGTTTCCACAAAACCAACAAGTAAAAAAGATAGAATTAAGTATTTGAATATTGTCGCAGACAAATACATCAGACAGGTGGGATTCACTAGAACATGGATGAGGTCGCTCAAACAACACTAGGACTGGTAACACAAGACAAGTCAATATTCGACATTTATCAACACATCATAGGAAGTCCTCTAGTCAATAGCATTTGATTGTATCTAATATATGAGAAGAAAGCTTGGATTGAATACATGCAACCATCATGCTATTTCCATTCTCAAGGTCAAATTCAAGCTTACACGTATCGAAATTTTTGACACCAAAATCTGATTTTAATATACCTTGTTTCAGCAAGCGGACAAAGGGCATATCAAGCATTTGGCAGCTCCACAATAAAAAAAAAGTAATAATGAGTTGGTGTTAAAGTCAACCAAATCATTTCAGGTAATAGAGATGTTATACAACAAACACCAAAACTGACATCAACCATGCAGGATCAAGCCCTATTTTCAGATATTGACATCTATAGCTACTATGAGTTTTATATGATGCATTCTTCAATCTAATTTAAAAAATAATCCATAAAACCCCTTCGGATCATCTTATAAGAAAAAAAAAAAGTAATTACAAGCAGTTAGGAACTGACATCAGCCACCAGTACTGTTGGGCAAATTTGATTAGGCAACTTGCATTTTTACAAACTGTATTTGTGCAATTTGCAGTCCATCTCCTTACCCTAACAACCATCCCCATCATTTCCACAGCCTGAAGCGTTTATGGCCATTTTTGTCTTTGAATAAAAAGAACTAAAGAAATCAAATGAGAAACATTTTTGTAAGGACCGTCGCTGAAAAGATGTTGTAATTTATTCCCATTGTTCAGCCCTACATATTTAATGCCTTATTACTTTAGGTTTGACTTTAACATGAGTTTGAAAATGGGTGCTGAAGAGAGAACATTTAAAACTGGACTTTTCATACGAAGTACATCATATTTTATTGGCACTAAGAATAATAGAAGATCCTGATAACAAGATCTACCTAAACTATTTAAAATTTTATACAGTTTCTTCTTATATATATATATGTGTGTGTGTGTGTGTGTGTAGGTGTGGGTGTGTGTATTATGTATATATCTATATAAATGTACATCTATATATGTACATATGTACATATATATATATACATATGTACATATATATATACATATGTACATATATATATATATATATATATATATCTAACAAGTACCCTCTTTCATCAGCAATAATTTGCACATTGTCTCATCCCAAAAGAAGTTGAGTGAAGAAACCAAAACCTGAGCCATCAAAATAAGCAACTAGCAAAAGATGATACATGTAAACCTTAAAATTCTCGATTTCAAACAATAGAAAGTTGAAGATGATGAAATAAGAGCTTACTGTAATCGAGTGGATGCCAAATAAGCCAGTGTCATTACATATGCTGCTAAAAGCCAAAAAGGACTGCACTTCTTGGTATTTATTTAGCACCCGAAGATCTGCATCAATCACAGACGAACAGTGCATCAATCACAGTATCCATGAATCAAATTCTATATGACATGCACCATGTGTTCGGTAACACCCAACACATTATGATACTTCTCACATGCGAATGTCCTAGCATTACTTTAATATAAGAAAACACAAGCACCTGCTTCTAATGCGACAAACGCTTTCATATGATCCACTAAGACAAGTGATCCTGGAATCTCTTTAATCACCTTCGATAACTTTTGGGGTGACGGATGCAGAGAGAAGAGAGAAGAGGGACGGTAAACAAAAGGGAAGATGGAGTGGCGATAGCAGCAAAACACTTGCAAAAGAGGAGTGGCGATAGCAGCAAAACACTTGCAAAGAGAGAGGGGTGAAAGAATGGGAAAGGGGCAGAAAGAGGGAAGATATGAGAAGGTAGCATTGCAAGAAAAGAGAATAGAGACCAACACTGAGAGGAGGTTAAATCCCAAAGTAAATAGGTTAGTTAAATGGACAGATTCAATTCTGCCCAGTGCCTCAACTGAGAAGTTCACCTAAGCAACCCCATTTGAAGGCCCTTGCCCTGACTCCATTTAAAAGGTCGAACAGGATCTAGATGGTGTCGCAATTCTCTTCAACACTCAAGATCTATCAGGAGTCAGATTAGGATCAAGAGTCATGTTGAGCCTAACGAGGAATCAGGTGCCCTTGACAGGAATCAAATAGGGCAAGCCTACATTTGATTGCCATCCCCACAATTTATTTAAGGCAGAGTATCAAGCATCGGAACCAGTCAGTTTACACGTGGTGATGATGACCTTACTAACTAGGCTACTAAACCGGAACATCATCTACATCTTATTTTGTTATATAGTGAATCCAATATAGGATTTTAATCTTCTAAATGAACCCAAATTCTCATCTCCTACCAACTTTATTATGTAATCCCTTACCAGAAAGATGTGTAAAAATTCAACAATAGGTACACTAGGCTGCTTGCGAGATTATTTAGAATTGTCAACTTCCTAATTTAAGAATTCTAAATTTAGATTAAAAGTGTCCTTACAATTTTATCTGTCACAGCTAATACTTTTTACCATTATAGTCAATATCATAACATCAAAAACAATCATGTACATATCAGTAATTCAGCTTACTATTTTCCAAAAGTAGAAGAATGTTAGTTTGCATGATAGCCATGTTAATAGCCGAGAAATGCACAAAGGAAGTTGCACAAAAAAATGTATGACAGGCAGTTCAATGACTCACAAAGCCGAGAATGCATCCCTTTCCCAGGACCTCCAGCAGAAAACGAACCTCCACCACCCATTAAAGTCTGTAAAAAGGTTCATATATTCATACAACTTGAAAAAGGCAACAAAATTCTCAAGTTCCGAAAGAATCAAAATTACAAGTTAAAGAATAAATGTCAAAAGATTATTTATCGATAACAAGAACTTTACCTGAAGAACAGTCAGGGCTGTTGCATCTTTCTCATGCCGCCAGCCCCCTGGAACTTCAAAAGCTAATGCAACATGGGTTTTCTACTTGGAGGAAAGCAAATAAGATAGATAATGTAGACACAACAAAGAGAATAATTAATCTCAGTGAATGTCTACTTTTACCTCTGAATATATTTTATGCCTCAAATCACCACCAGTATAAGTAGACTTTGGCACCTCCATAGCAATCCCTCTCTCTAAGTCATACAACAGAGGTTCCGCAATAGCTAACAAGTGTTCATGATCCACTCCAAATGCGGCCAAAACCATGCGATCAGCAGTATAGTTTTCCTGAAAATTGGTTTAGAACATTGAATCATCAAATTCCAGGAAGTCTACTGGCATTTGTTTTGTTGTATAAAAAATTCAGATTTCACAATCATGTAAACCCCAGAATGTAATGAACAATTCTTACTTGATAGAACTTCCCAATCTTAGACCCATTAATTCTTTCTAAAGCAGACTCAGGGGCCATCAATGGTTTCCCTAAAGCACCAGAGAAACCAGCAAGATGAAGTGAGTCCAAGAGAAATTGTTGAGGATCTTTCGTGATATCTCCAATTTCCCATTTGATTCTATTTACCTGTACAATGACATCATAGAATCTAAATAATGATAGCGATGTTATTCTGAAGAAGAACCAACATCAAAAAACTGGATCTTAATAGCATATAAAACATAAATATATGACTGACCTGCTCTTGAACCTCACTCTCAAGAAATACCGGGTTCCTAACACAGTCAATTAGTAACTCAACTGCCGCAGGCAGGTAGGCTTTTAGCGTGTCGTAACTGTATCCCATCTGTTCACGTGATGCTGATGCCCCTACATTGCCTCCAGTTGACTCAACTTCATGAACAATTTGTAAATGACTACGGTGTTTCGTGCTTTTGAAAGCCAGTCTTTCTAAAAGATGTGTAACACCAATGGATTCCTCAGTCTCGTATATAGAACCAGAATCAATGTATATCCCTACACAAGCAGCGGGCCCCTGTCATGAGGCAGACTTAGAACAATCTAGATCCAGCAAACAGTTATATCTTTCTATCATATGCCATAATTAAGTTACTTAAGTATACAGATTAACTTATGCAATAGAAAACCACAATAGTATTAACTGGTGGATGAATCAAGTTTCCATATAGTAAAACTAGAGGCCAATATCAATGTTAAGTTATATAAGTGGCAATAGCAGCAATCTTCAGTTAAATGTGGTCATAAGATGTCATGCAGTTGTAATGGTGGCAAAATATGAGGTAAATTAATGAAAACTAGATACGAACATACCAGAGCATCCTCAGAGGCAACCCTTAGACCATTTGGAAGAGTCGTAACCTTAGTAGGATTTTGTTCAGCAGAATCCGGGAGGCAGATAGGAAGCTTGAGCCCAGGTAAGGGGTGAAAAAGAGGAGGGATGCACTTTGTGTAGCTGTCTTCGCTATAGGAGAGAGGTTCATGAGATAGATATCGAGATGCAACACCATGGCCTGATGTCCCATCATGCAAGGTGAGGGCCGTGAGGCCACTCTTACGGATTGCTCCATTCTTAAAAAGCTGCAATAACAGCCAACATAAAACAAATATATATAAGTTTCAACAGGGAACGGACTTCTGTGTCCATGTTGCTTCGACATTTGGAAACAGATATCCAAGTCAATCAAAAAATTTAGGCAAGAAGTTGATTGCTCATCGTTAACGGCATCGAAGTACCGATTCCATCTGAAGCAATGTTGTATAACCTTATTGTTTGCAAAGACAATTTAATAATGCATCTGTGTGCATTACACAATTGATCCAGATCTCAAACATTATCATCTTTTGTATTGAAGTTCTTAAAACTTAAAGACCCTGAAAAATTATCAGAGAAAACCTCAATACAGAGAGGCACTGATTGAGTCTTTCAAGCAAGTTCTACACTGGAGAGAACTTGCTTGAAAGACTCATCACCATCATTACTTCAATTAGGTTATAACATTTTAGCTTTCTTGGGCCTCTTAAGCGTTGTCTAGGGCAGCATTTGGTATCAAGAAAATCCGAACCGCAGAAGATTAAGACCGAATAGTCTTCGAATTGGCCAAAAACATCCACACGAAGAACACGAGGCAGAAACGATTTGGAATACAGCGAAAAAGAAAACAAGAAACGAGAAGAGATGATATGATATGATATGAGCTCCACAAGAACGGACTTGATATCAAGATCATAAGATACAGAAACACCGACCTTATCAAGACGAAATCGTTTCGAAAATCGAAACATTTTTCCCGAGCAGCGAACCAAAGAGAACCCTCTTTCGCAACCCCGGTGACGAGACGAGGGTTTTGTGGAGGCGGAAGCTTTTTAGGGGGGGGAAACGAGCGAAAGCAGTCGAGAAAATTACTTCCCTAACAAGTGCTTCGCGGATCAATGACGATCCACCGTCGACTTGCTTTCGAGAATGCAATCCGTCGGTGCTTACTGGTTTTGGTAGAGGCGGCGTCGTCATCGCCGAGGCGGACGAACCACGCTCGGTTGTCTTGAGCTCGTGTACGAGAGCGGGCACGGACACGTTGGTTGCGTTCGCGTTCACTTCCGGGGTTCGTATACGAGATTGTACTCATCTTTTCACTGCACGTGCTAAAACGTTCCGTAGATACTTATTGTATGCATTAACATAAAAAGTATTTATAACTTGAACTAATTAATGAGAAATATAAATTATGATAGAAACTACAGAAGTTTTACTTTCATCATATTTCCTGCAAAAAAAAAAAAAGGAATTCATGAAAGAAAAAAGAACGAGAAAAAGCCTGTCAAAATTACATGGGTCGGTTTATAAATGATCCGACCATAAAAATTTTGAGAGGTAATTAAGAGAGCCTCTGCTCGAACCAAAGTACAAAGCCAAAGGTATCTTATCGATCTGCTGCTGCGGTAGTCTTCCTCACCAGTGCTTCGCCTGGAAGCCGCCTTTGCGCACGAAGGAATTCTTCGGCTTTGGGATCTCGTGGATATCCATCACCTGAATCGTCCGTTGCTTTTTGGCTTCCACCCATCACGAATCGTAGCAGAACGAGAAGAACGTTAGCAAATGTCCGTCGTAAATATGATGTTGATTATAGGAAGAGAAGCTTTCGGAGGGGTAGATAAAGATGAGATACCGTTCTGTGCCTCTCGGTAGTTCTCGTGAAGTCGTCTCCTGGCAGAAGCGAGCTTCTCGGGATCGAGCAGTTTTTGTGACGTCTGCTATTAGTAAACAGGAGGAGGAAAGAAGATGAAACACTTTGGTAGAATGCAGAGAGACTCGTATGAATGTAGTAAAGCACATTACAGAGGGAGTGGCGGAGCCGTTGGGCTTGGTCGGAAGAGCTTCTTTGCGCGGTGGATTGACCTTTGCCTTTGGTTCCATCATTTCCAAGGTGTTCCTCTCTGAACTCGAGTAGTCATCTGCTTGAACCCAGCAAGGCTTCAGCAAATAAAAGGAAACGCAAAAGGAAAGGAGGCTACTTCTTGTTCCACTCACACTGAGAATGCGGAGAGCTTCCACGTTCCGGAGTCTGTCGCAATTCGGCAGAGAAATCAACAACTAAATCGACAAATCTCGAAAGGAGAAGAAAAGAATCATCGTCGAGTTGATGGGAAGATTAAGAACCTGGTGGCCGTTCTGGTGGTTCTTTCCGAGATGTTCATGCGGCGAATCACCATCCGCTGTGATCAAAATTAAAATGACTTGCTTTTATCTCTATTCTTGACATCATAAGGAGAAACGAAATGATTCTGATGGGGTTTGGGCAACGCACTGAGGATTGCAGGAGATGCCGTGGAATCACCTGCAGAATTCGATTTCACCCACCCGTCCACGAGATCTTTCCACTTCCTGCGCAGACGCGGAGAGGCATCAGAGATGCATACAAAATCCCAAGTTCCTTCTTCTGTTTTTGTTCTTTTCTTCTCTCCCTCCCATGCCCATCATCACCTCACGACTTGCTTCGCCAATCCCCGTACTTGGTCGGAAGAATGCTTCCGAAGGACGTTCACGTGCCTCCCTATGTCCGTTTCCTGAATCCAAAACAGCGCCGAGAAGATTGGAACTTGGAAGGAAACCGATACGAGTAAGAAACTTCAAGCCAAAAGAAAAAGAGTTCGTGGATCAGATTTGTCACCTTGAGAGCTTTGAAGGTGATGTCCGTATCAAGAAGGTCTTGTAAGAGGCCGACCAGAGAATCCTCCGATCGCTACGACAAAAGAAGAAAGATCTCTTTTATTATTCAATCGAATCAAGAATGACTGTTGGAGGGCGAGGAGCTACACCTGATCGGCGTCTTCCAAGGACTTCTTAATGGCGAGTACGTTCCTCTTTTCCACATTCACCTCCACGTCCTCCTCATCCTCTTCCCTGTGCACCGTCTTCATCACCGGGCTGCTACTCCCTTTCTCCTCTTTTTGTAGCGACGCCGGCGGAGCGTAGAGCCGCTCCACGATGCCGTCCCGCCGCGCGCGGAGTTCCTCGGCATGGTCCGCCGCCGCGACCGCAACCGCGGTGTCCAACAGGGCCCACAGATCCACGCCGGAGCCCCTCAACATCCTCCGCAGCTCCTCCGCATCCATGGCCTCCGATCGGGAAGTCGCGCCACCAGATTCAACCCCTAATTCCTCTCCTCCGATCATCCGTCGTCATCGATCGGATCAAATCCAAACGGAAGGGACATGAAGAAAGCTTCGTTTCTCGATTTATTTATTTTCTTATTCTTTTTTCCCTTCTTTTTCTTGATTGGGGATTGGGGATTGGGGAGGACAGAAGCGAAGAAGACGCGATGGGGAGATCAACGTTTGTTGCGTTCAGCAATTTATGAAATAAATTAATTAATCAAAATATATTTTTCTTTATTGGGATTCGTCAGATATGGGCGGCCGCGCGAGAGGACACAGACGGTTTCCCTCCGGCATCTTCCAATTCCCCGGTCTTTTCTGATTGCCCCATTTTGCCCCTATACTTTATCATGTTTTACGGTGGGGGTGTACGGGATGGTCGCAAATACCTCAACACCAATTTGGTCTTTAACTTTGACATTTATTATATATCAGACGATGGGTGTATGGTATGCTTGATGGAACACAATGACATACGGAAGACTATCGATACCTCACCATCATCTACCTCATCACCTTTTTGGCCGACATACCATCATACTGTGGACACTAAGCAATCTATTCAGCCTCATAGAAAAATGATAATATTACATCATGTTCTTATGATTCAACGCTATATTATAATGTTGAAAAAACCATATAATATAATAATATTTAATTATGATATCGAATATAATGTCATAAATCATACTATAAAAGCAAAGTCTTTCAAATATATTCTCCGATAACCTAAATTCTATTAGAGCATGTGTTTATCGAAATACTTTATTAAATAATTTGAAAGATTATAATAGAATATCTTTTAGCCCAACTCCGACAGGTGTTAAGGATATTGATTAGCTCCAGACTAATCATAGGTTACCCCATAGTTAGCTATGCTTAGCTTATAGATTCTTATATTTTTAAAAATTATATTGGAATCATTATACTTATAAAAGTAAAATATTTAACATTATTTTTCTTTACAAAATACCGTAGATATTATCATATGTGAAAAATAATTTCGTCACAAAAGTAGATATCACTTGTGCGTAATTTCGAACCATCGACTCATTCTATGACATTGAGTAGGATCTAAAAATTACAAATTTTTAGTACAATGAATACGAAAATCTAACATTGTAAAATTGTCAACCTCATATTGTGATTTTATAGACTATGAAAACCTAATATATATTATTCTGATAATTAAAAGAAATCAAAGGAATATCCAACTTTTAAACAGATTATAATTTGTTAGGGTTGACCATTAATGGTCGAGTCAAACAAATTTTTATGTCACATTTGTGGCAGCCTAAAAAAATTTAGGTAGTGAGGAAGCATCAGAATTTGATCTTTTCTGGATAAACATCTTCCCATCCTCATCTCCTGTTTGATCTTTTCTTGCTCGCTCAATGACCACATGGTTATATGCTTGCTCTCTGGAGATCAGACAACCTAAAGAAGTGGATAGGCTTCAATCACCCAATACCTTTCCCTACCATTGTTTTTTCTTCTTCGCAACTCACCGTAAGTGTCTAAAAGATGGGAACAACACATTGCAGTCTCAACCGTAATATACAATTATTAAGGTGGATAGATAGTCAAAGCAGGATAAGATCTACTCACTGTGTGCGCTTCACACGCGGATAGCTCACATGAATCTTTATCATCTACCATTCGATGCATAATGTTTCGAAACATATGGTTGGAGGAGCTATTAGATGATATATCATATCTCAATAATCATGGCATGGGAAACTCTAACTTTGTTCTCTAACATTCGATATTATATGATCGTATCATTTTTTATATTTAATTATGAATATAATAATAATATATTCTTTTAGTGCATGTGCTTTCGTAAGTACACAGTTTGAATCGAAATTAACTAACTTAAACATCGAAAGGATTTTATCGAGGATAATATTTTAAGAAAACCTAAAAAAACTTGAACCAGAGGATGGATGGGGCCCAGATAGGCAAACGGTAGTGGGTATGGCCCACGACATAAAGAAAACAAAAAGGAAGGGAATGGTGGTGGGAGCCACGAGTGTACGATAGCAATTTTAGTGCGTTCAAGAATACTTGCCTTTTTCATTTAACAACACCCTTATCTAGCATTTTATCGTCTTGGCTATGCATGCAAGTGCACGCTTGTATGTCTCATTTTGTGTTTGTTTTTGGGGGCTGTTCCTCTTGAAATGATATCAAGCAGCAGTAGCACTCGTCCTGCCACCAATGATATGGTGCTTTCTTTGAGCGTTTCCTCAGTGCAGGCCCCCACATCATGCAATGAATGGAACTTTGCTAATTCCCTTGGCAATAATCCATTCCGACTTTTTAGAAAGAGGACTTGATCACAACATATGCACGCCACAAATAATCATCTCAGCTTTGCTTTTGTTTATGGTCTCTATATAGATCTTTGGCAGATGGAGTTGGAGTCTCTCAGAATCATACCACAGTACAAAGAACTGTGCAGTCATGTCTTCGGCCTCGACCGTCGTCGGACCCATCGCGTTGGACATCTACTCCAGAAGACTCTTGCTCAGCGCTCCCGTGTTCATGCAGCACCCCGCGCCACCATCCCCTTGGATCGCCGGCTCGAACTTTGGGCTCTCCGATCGGTCCGGGAGCAGCAGCACCAACGCCGTCATGATCGTCGCCGTCTTACTCTGTGCTCTAGCGTGCGCGCTGGGGCTCAATTCCGTGGTCCGCTGTGCGCTCCGGGCGTCGAACCAGATGGCGGCGGAGGGCGTGGCGAACCACCCGGTGGCTCGACTGGCCCGGACCGGGCTGGGGAAGAAGGCCCTGCAGCGGCTGCCGATGCTGGTCTACTCCACCGGGCTGAAACTCACCGGGTCGGTTCCCGAGTGCGCGATCTGCCTGTCGGAGTTCGAGGCGGGTGAGGAGATACGCGTCCTCCCCAAGTGCAATCATGGGTTTCACCGCAGGTGCATCGACAAATGGCTGATGGCTCGGTCCTCCTGCCCGACCTGCCGCCGGTGCTTGTTCGGGGCGTGCCGGAAGACCTCGGGCCGTGCCGGAGAGAGCCAGCCGGCCCACGCGGTCATAGTGGCCTTGGAACCGGAAGGTTTAGTCACTGGCTACCGCTATTGAGCAGTGCCATTAGTCATTTAGTGGCAGTCTGTACAGAGTTCATAGAGGCGGAATTGGTTCATCTTTTGTAATGTTTGTGATTTGAGGTAAGGAGATCAAAGATGATTCAACTCCCGAGTCGTTTTCGGCTTCTAAATGAAGCAGAAGCAGAAGCAGCGGATGGGCTATGGAAAGAGAGATGATGGGAATCTAAGTGAAGCCCACTAAGGCATGGTCCACTTTATCCAGTTGCGGCATAGATTTTAGATATCCAGTTGCGGCATCTCATTGGCTGCCACTTTAAAGGATGACGGAGAACCACTGTGATGGCGAGACAAGAAAAACCAATGAAATTTTACCTTCATTTGGATTCCTACTCTGAAAGATCTCACTGATCTGAAAGATCCCCCCCTTCCTTTGTATTCCTACTCTTCTTCTCTTTTCCTCCCTCCATCTCCCCTCTTTTTCCTTGTCTCCCCCTCTATGTTCCCTCCTCACCCATCGCCATTGTCTCCTCCCTTCCCTCTACTGCTGCTTCATCTTTTCACTCCTCCTCCTATTCTTTTCTCTCTCGTCTCTTCTTCCTTCGTTCCCTCTTTCTTATATTTCTTGTTCCCTCTTTCTCTTCTGCCTCCTCTCTTCTCTTCCTCCTTTTGCCCTCTTAAGAGAGGTAGAGGAGAGGGGTTAAGAGAGAGAGAGAGAGAGATTGAATCAGACTGTAAAAAGTTGATGTTTATTATTATTACTTTTTAACAAAACGATCCACCATCGAAACAATGTCATAATTTAGAAGATTACTATTGGCGATCGTTATTTTGCTATTTATCATTTACTTTATACATACACCTAAGAAATAATAAAAATTATTTTTACTAAAATCAAACTAATTAATTGCTAATTATATTATATTATTTATTTTTTTTATAATATTTTAATTACTATTATTTTAAATATCTTATTTCATATGTCAATCAATCGTTCTCATGAACATTAACGTTCACTAATCATCTTCCACGAAAAAAAAAAGATAATAATAAAAAAATAATTCAAGATATTTTCGAGATAATAATAATAAATCAGTTATTTCTGTTTATTCTATGAACCCATTTTAGTTTTATTCTTTTAATTATTTTTCAGTCGTATTTTCCCATCCTATGGGCCCCATGAAATTTTAATTGTGATCCTTTTTTGTTTCGGGTAATTAACGCATGTAATGTTCTCCGTAGCACATCAAACATCGGTACAGGGATTTGACGCCGTTGATTGATTGAGAGCAGCAAGTCAAAGTTCACGCGACATGTGTATCTTTTGGGAGGTAATACAGACTCCCGAAGCTTCTTTAAACGAATCTACGGCAAGCGGACAGTGATGCGATTTTTAGATCGGTCTCGATGGATGGGTCAAAAAAAAAAGATGACAGACAAGTCTCCATGATCCTTTTTCTCGTCGTCGTCATGTCATGTGTTTCCTCCGAACAAAGCTAATGTTCATCACAAATGATGAGGAGACTTTTTTAAGTCGATCGATTTGAAGAAGATTGATTGCTGTGAGTTTTATCATCTTCACTCTGCGTTTATGATCGATGATACTTCGTGGACTCGAAATAAGAGCGTCTTTAATCTTTCCATCTCTTATATCTCAATGCATGTACCAAAATTTCCTAACCATGTACAGCAAAATTCTTCCTTTTTAACTCGGAGATTTCTTCTTCGTTTTGGTGTCGATCAAAATGGCATGATGTGGGTGGTTTTGGTGTCGTATCCCGTGATGCAGCTTTTCGAGCTCACCCTGAAGATCTTAAGCAAATCCGCCGCCATCTGCCTCGCCGCCGGCGAGCAGCCGCTCTGCATCAGGAGGAGCAGCTTCGTCACCACCCCTTCCGCCGCAGCCACTGCCTCCACCGCTCGCCGGTCCCGGAACCGGTGGCACACCCTCCACAGCACCGCCACCGCGGCCTCCGCCCCCGTCTTCCCCGCTTTCACCATCCTCCGCACCACCGCCATCGCCGCCGCTGCACCGTCCTCGCAGATCGACGCCCGTCCCTCGGCGCATCCCGACGCTGCCTCCATCACCCGCAGCGCCTTCTCCACCGTCGCGGCCGCCGACTCCGCCCCTAGCACGCGGGTTACTGCCGCCACCACCCCCATCCGGACCATCAACGGCATGATCCGCCTCGACGCGGAGAGCCCCACCATGCACGCCAGCCCTGCCTCGATCGCCCGCTGGTCCATCGCCGTCCCCTTCTCGTCCGACGGCCCGATCAGCCGGATCAGCTCCTGGACCAACTCCTCCTCGGAAATCCTGAACTTGCATTCCGCGTCGGCGGCGGCGAGGATCGAATGGAGAACCCGGGCCGCGTCGATCCGTGATTCCAGGCTGCTGCCGCCTCTCAGAACTCGTGTCAGAGCGGAAACCGATCGCCTGACGTCGGAGGTGAGCTCAGAGATCGTGATCTTCTTGTTGCCCTCTTCGATGGAATCGAGGGTGAGGATCACGATAAGAACCGTGATCGCCGCCTCCTTGGCCTCCGACACGGCATCCCCGTGGAGAACGGAGACGACCACGGAGGCGCAGCCACCGGCATTGACGAGGTTGTTCTTGTCGAACTCGTCTACTTCGTCGGATGACAAGAACTCGGCGAGCTTGCGGAGCGGTGGGATGGGATCGCCGCCGGAGGCGGAGAAGCGAAGGTCACGGAGGATCTCCCAGGGAACAGGGGCGTCGCCGACGGCGGAAGAGGGGGAGCAGGAGGCGTAGGCGGAGGACCAGACGCCGATGAGGCGCTGGAGGGTGAGGTTGGGAACGAGGTCGGTGGAGGGGAGGGGGAGCATCGTGGCGGGACACGTTGTGTTACCGGTATCCAGCCACCGTTGGATGGAGGCGCGGTCGTAGGTTACGCCGGTGCACAGGCTCACCGGTGACCGCATGACGTCCAAGGAAATCGGGCACCGGAAATAGCTCGGTATTTTCACCTGCAACGCCTGCCCGAACCTCGCTTCTTTCCTCCCCATTCCTTTCTGTACGAGCTCTTCTCCGTTACGAACACACAGGAGAGGGAGTCGATGGGATAAGGAAGGGAAAGCCGGGGAGGGAAGGAACGGAGCAAATAAAGGAGACGGAGGAAAAAGGTGGAGGAAGGAAGCGAAGAGAAAGAGAGAGAGAGAGAGACGTTGGGGTTTGGGCATCGGAGTGGGGCGCATGGGATACATTTCATATAGGTGCTTTACGTTTCTTATTCCACTAACACGCAGCTGCCGCTGAATGGGCAGTCAAAGGTGGACCAAAAGACGTGAGATCTCTCATTTCTTTCGTGTGGCACGGAAGAAAACCAGCGGAATAACATCATTATTCTACGGAGACCGGAGAAGTGGACCACGACCAACTTAGAGAAGAAATTACCGAGTACGTCAAGCTTTTTATTTCTATTTATATTTCTTTTTTGGATAGTTTAATGATGGAAATTATTTTTTGTTAGTGTGCCTAAAAGAGACGCTACTGCTGCTGCTGCTGAAATGTTGGACGCAACGCGGTTCTTCCGCTGCTTTACGGAGTGTAATATTACAAATGGGCCCAGATGTCGTTGACCGGCTCGAACTCCAACTCGAGAGGGACAGACACGCGATGGCTTCGCCTTCGGCTTCGGCGTATCGGTCAGCGGTCGCTTTCCTGTTTGACTCTGTCTTGCTGTCTTTTCTTGCAAGTATGTATTTATCTTATCTGCTCGACTTTAGTAGCCATAATAATTCGCTAGAGATCACTTTTCGTAATTTGACTTGGATCGATGTGTCGTTCACATGAGTTTTTTATATCTTTTCCAACAGTATTTTTGGCCGAAATCTTCCCATTCATACACTAACTATCTCATCACTTTCCTCGCCGTGTGATGATGTCCTCTGGTGGATGATCTTATACGTTAATGACAGTGTGTTCTCTTCGTTTGTGGCATCAGCACTCATTGCACTCGATTTGGCACAACACTTGTTGGGATAAAGCAAAACATGATTATTGATGATGATAATAATTATCATTATTATTATAGAGAATAACAGGAGGTGCGCATATCGTCGACAATGGCATTGGAGATAAAAATACGTACCCTTCACACGCTCGATGGTTCTCACGAGAAAGGTGACATAGAAGAGCACTGCTGCTCGGTGTGAGCCAGCCAACTCAGGCTACGAAGGAAGGACAAAGTCGTAAGTGGGTGGGTGTCTCTCACTTGGCACATAAAGTCTTAGGAACACGAGACTGTTTTCAAATGAACCGAGTCAGTGTCAACCACCGATTTGGTCCAGCCGAATCGAAGCTGCATGGCATCATTAGTATACGTGGTGGTGGTGCCAACCCCAAAGTACGTACGATTCGATGCATGCTTGCCCACTTTCCAAGTCAATGTTCCAACTCCAAGGAATTCCGATGGTTGTATGCTCTCTCTCTCTCTCTCTCTCTGTGTATTCCCACATCCCATGAAATTAGCAGATGCGAGAGACACCGATGCCTTCTACTTTGGCCGATACCGTAACATGCGATTGGAGTTGGAGGCGACGGATGCGTCGCACCACATTAATTAAACGCGCACCGAAGTCTAACGTGTTTACTTGGAATCCACCAAATGTGTTAAAGTTAGTGTGTGGGTGGGGTTGTCGTGCGTTTCAAGAAAAAGTCTTCGTTCGCGTCTATTTAATGTGAAGGTGGCTTTGGAAGGGGATCAAAATTTCCTACCAAAATGTGTTCTCATTTTCTTTATCTTTTTTTTTTATACTATTTTCATGATAATAATATGAATGGAATACTTGAAATTTGACTATATCCATATAAAAGAAGATGACAAATTATATTTATCTATTACATTTGTTAATAGATAACATAAAAAAAAATGTAAGAACACTTAAAATTAGCAACGATGGAGAGTCAAGTAATGACGCCCACCAAATCGAACCAAACCAAACACAAGAAAGATGGTGGGTCAACCAAACCCAAGTGGGTGGTTAAGTGGGTGGGGTTGACCATAGATACAAATCGATAGGTACAATTCGTCATTAGATTAGATTTCCTTGGAATCCAAACATATTTCAAGTACCCGAATTGGAATAGGTTAGACTTTTACCCCCCAACCATCCTTCATATGAAATCGCATTGGCGTTCTCAGATCGATCTCGTCCCATCTCACATGAGTTAGATAAGAGATGCATCGTATCGAAGTTCATCATACTCTCGGTCTACTCTAAATCAAATTGCAAATACACACTTGCTTTGGCAAGCGTGTAAAATACTCTCTCAGTGGACTTCATGGCAACATGTAATGTTTACTAGCTAACATGGGAGGGATCAAATGTTTTACCAATGAAAAGCTGATCATGTGACTTTAATCGATGGAAACCACCATGACATGATCTGAAATAGGGGTTGATCAGTAAGTAATCAATCACCTTCTATGACTTAAAAATGGATGAGGTCTGACTTCCTTCCTACTTTGATGTCGAGAGTGTAGAATATGGACAGTGGTCTCTAAAAAATGAATGTTGCAGGTGAGAAACATTACAGGGAGTGCTGTGTTCCATTTGGCTTTTGTAAGTGTTTGTCGATGCTATTCGGTGAGCATATAATTAATACATGTGAAGGAACATGAACTTTTCTCATCTATTTTTATAAGGGAACGTTGCTCGGTTACACTTGTGCTTGTATCATAGCTAATGATCATCATCTATACTATAATGATCATCCTAAATATACTTCTTTCTAAAACCAAAGGAATTGTTATTTCGATTACAAGGTTATATATAAGCTAACTCTTGAGGATGTCTTTGAATTCATTAATAATGATATGGATTCTGTTAATTGATTAGTATTTGTATAGTGACATTAAGGTATTATAATGAGTATCATATGCATGTGATTTTATCTATTGACATATATCGACAACTTAGCATCGTTTGATCCACATGTAGTCAGTCAGCATGAGGTTGATAGTTGGATCACAACAATAAGATCAAGCAAATCTATAAGGTGTTATTATATTCTGGATTCGACAATAAACGCATAATCGCCCGTGCTAAATGTCGATCACGAGAACAACAATCCAAAAAGTACATTACAAAAGGGGTCTATATATGTCGATCGAGCTTCATTTGAATCTTTCGAATCCTTTAATTAACTTAAACATCAAATGGATATTTATCATGAATACTCTCAACATAGTTTTGTAAGATTTAACACCCTCATAGTCAGACAAACAAACCTTTAGTCGAGATCGAACTAAGATAAATATGGAAGAAGATTTAGATTGACTTCGAATCAACATTCAAATTAGATAACTAATTTATGATTTAACAATGCATAATCTAAATGGGCTAAGCAAAGTAAATCTCAATCATTGCCATAATGTGAAGAACACACTTATGGCATATACTCAATGACAAGGTGGGGAAGTGAAATCAAAATGACCGGCCAAAGTGAAGATATGCATTTGGAGACGGAGCCAAATTGTCAACATTTAGTAGTTGGATAATGATATGACATGATCATATATGTCGAGTTGACTTCACAACTATCCTTGTAGTCATTTATGGACCAAATGCCAACGTGCCCAATACGTTTATCGAAGAGAATGCAATATTTATTGATGATATCTTATATTTCAAATTTGTTACAAACCGTATAATTTTCTGGTAATAGTTATTCGAATGTCTACATTAAGAGTCATTAGATGCCTTGTCATTATGGAGATGACTAATCATCTCCAAATCACAAGAATTAGGTTAAATTTACTTTACTTTGTTGAGACTTATTATTAGTTTTGTCATTTGGATTGTTTTTCTCTTAATTATTCTTCACATCTATCTTTTTCATTTTGCTATGTTCATCTTTAATTAAATAAATAGATTCTTAACATATCATATTCTTTTGGTTTCATATATTAGTCATTTGTAGACATAGATTATGACATATGGATGACCGTTAATATCTCATGTGATCAATTGCGCTATTAGGAAAGCTAGCTCAATCGATTATTACTCTCACGTTTTTCGGATTCGATACTATATGATCATAGTTATGGTCAATGAAAATGCACAAGTGTCCCTAACGTTTAACCACGACCTCATATGCAATGGTTTCGTAGCACCATAATACATTTGCGCTCATATAGTTTTCACACTCGATCAAATCTTTTCAAACAAAACTAATTTAAGCATTATAGCGTCTTTATCGAGATGCTTGTAATATAGTCTTACATCATTTTTACATGAACTTTGTTGAATCTCGGATTTTGATGATCACATCAATTCTCATTTGTTATCTAATCCATATATTGAGATAAGTGTGCATGATTAACTACGATGAAAGTAAGACATGCAGCAGGAGTTGCGCCGGAGTCAGGACTATGATCACGTTGGGAGTTCGAAAGCTCGACGGAAGTTCGGACGATCGTCGGAGCTTCTGCGAGAACAAATCCGAGAAGTCCAGAAGCTTGCCAAAAGAAGCTCGTCGGAACTCACCAAGTGGAACGTCACAAGTCCAGGAGTTTGCCGGAAGTCCACAGGAGCATCACCGAGGGTTCATCAGATGATCGACGGAAGTTCACCGGAAGCTCGCTGGAAGAAGCGATTGACGCACCGGAGCAAGCTTTCCTTAGAATTGTCATAGTTAGCACGATGATTAAGTTAGAAATGGGAGGTGATCTCATTAACTTAATATAGGGGCAATTGGGCCCTTAAAAGAACGAGATTGGGCCGAATGGATCAACCCATTCGGACCCAGATCTCTCGCCCAGAGGTGGCACCACCTGGGTCGACGGTGGCACCGCCCAGGGCTCGGTCTCCAAGCTCTGGCTGGGCGGTGCAACCGCCCCTGACAGGCAGTGGAACTGCCCAGGGCTCGGTCTCCGAGCTCTGGCTGGGCGGTGCAACCGCCCCAGTCAGGCGATGGCACCGCCTGAGCTCGGTCTTCGAGCTCTGCCAGGCGGTGCAACCCCCCCTGACAAGCGGTGGCACCACCCAGGAGCTCAGTCTCCAAGCTCTGACAGCGATGCAACCGCCCCAGTCAGGCGGTGCAACCGCCAGACCCCGGAATTCCAGTAATTGACAGTTTTGAGCTCCAAATTCAAACTGGTTTGGGGCCTATAAATACCCCACTCTTTCAACAATGAAAGAGTAACGAAAACCACCAAAATCCTGATCTTACTCTGAGATTTTTGAGTTCAAAAGTGTTGTAATAAGCTAAAGGTTCTTCTCCCTCTTTTCTTCCAACTTCAGATCTTTCAAAAGATGAGAGAAAAGTTTGTAAGGGTTGTCTCCTAAGCCCGTCAAAAGGAGTGAATCTGTAAAAAGGTGGTTAGCCTTCCCCTATTGAAGGAAGGCCTCTAGTGGACGTCGGCAACCTCATCAGTGGAGGAAGCCAGAAGTGGATGTAGGTCAAGATTGACTGAACCACTCTAAATCGCGCTGCTCTCTGGTTTGCATTTACTTTGAGCTTATTATCCTTACTGCAAACCTCCTTCAAAGCTTACTGTCTTCTGCGTTTTTACGTCTGTGTTTCCAAGCTCAATACTTTCCGACTCATGTTTAGACGTAAATCAATTTTCTCATACGAACATCGTATTTCAGTTTGCACTTACATTCTGATTTCTATCACAACAGCAAACTGCCTTAACAGATTCGTTTTAATTGCCTCTTGGCTAATCATAAGTTAAAGTGATTTACGAATCGAAGTTTGTACTGAAATCGGCTTTGTCGTACGAACTCAGTTTTAAAACGTAGAAAGTTTTCCGCTGCACTAATACACCCCCCCCTCTCTTAGTGCTCTTGATCCTAATTCTTTATTTGATACCTTATCATTCAAAAGACAAAGACAATAGAGAATAGGATCTCTATTAAATCCGAATCAATATTTGTATGTTATATAACTATAATCTAACTTTACAACTTGGATATTTTTATATATCGTTATTATAATATACTTGTCATATTATTACGATACAAATATATTAAGTTGCCAATTACCATCGATAAATCATCTTACTTGCTAAAGTAGATATTTCTAATCGGTAAGTTCGTTTTATTTATATTTTTATAGATCCGATATACATATTACAATTAGTTATTTTATTATAATAATTTGTAAAATACAATATTATATAATCCAATATTTATTCTTAGTATAAATTAAGGCAAATTTATCCTTACTAAATTTCACGTAAAATATACTAAGATCTAATGTACTCATCATCGTCAGCCATTATCACTTCAATTCCTTTTACAGGCTGTAGCTATGATTATGACTTACCACCCACTTTTGACAGCAAAATTCTAATTTATCTCGACGAAATTACATTGTTTTGTGAAACAACAGTGAATCATTTATATTTTTTCCTTCTTTACTGATCAAAATACTTTCTTATATATATTTATATATATATATAAGGAGAGAGAGAGAGAGAATGGATGACACCATAAATGGCTCTCAAGCTTGGACAGGACGCTGCAACAGTAGATGATGAATCAAAGATTGGTGAGATCGTCAACGAGGAGAGGTAGAGTGTCAACCGGCCTACATGGGTGACACCCAATGGGTAAGCAAAAGTGTTGTAGTTGAGGTGGTGGGACATGAACTCAATAAATGGGGCACGAGGCAGGAGACCAAAGTCCATGATTGCAGACATCATCAAGCTTCACTCTTCTTTGCCCAGCATCATCTCTCTTTCCATTTCTCTTCTCCACTATATTGTGCCAGCTAACATGCGAGTGATATGCTTATTCGGGAGACATCTTATTCCATAGTTTGCATCTTCTCACAAGCATAAGGTCCCCACTGCACCATTTCATCATCGTAAGAGCCTTAATTTGAGGACATGAATGCACTATATTAACTGAAACGATCGCATGAAGTAAGCAGCTTTAGGAGAGAGAGAGAGAGAGAGAGAGAGTCGAAGAAGAAGACAGCTATCACGGCAAAGTCCCTGAGACAGGGCAGTGTTCTCATTGGTGTTTGTGAGACGAGCTCCAGATTGTCGTCGGCCATTCAATTCATGTGGCCCCCTTCCGTCACCTGAGCAGTCGACAACCCCCTCCTTTTTCTATCAACGCTTGCCTTCTTCCTCTTCTCTCTCTCTCTCTCTTCCTTTCTTTATTTGATGGCCATTCCCTCCCATCTCTTGAAAGTTTCTTCAGCTCACTCCAACCCCACCACGCATGCAGCATCAGTAGAAGCTATAAAGATAGCAAGCATTAGCTACACAAATCTTAGTCCTCCCTCGCATTTAATGCCACCTCATCTCCTCTTAAGCCCACACTATATATTTTTATGATCCTGCCTTTACGCATGCTTATGCCCACAGTCGCTTGCAGTTCGACCTCTTCTTCTTCCCCACCATTATCATCCTCTTCTAGGGTCCCTGCCAGCCTGCAGAGATGAGTGATCTGTGCAGGAGATCAGTTCTGGTAGTGTGGCTCCTCCTCCTCCTTCTTCTGCTGTTCTCATGTTGCTGCCATGGCGCTCGAGAAATGCAAGTCTTCAAGAAGAAGCCCAGTGCCGGGAGGAGGAATTCCGGTTATTTCACGGGCTTCCTGCCCAAGGCGACGCCCATACCACCGTCGGCACCGTCGAAGCACCACAACTCCATTGGCCTCGACAGAACTACTGCTGCACCATGACGTTGCAGCAGGAGAAATGTGAAAGTAGTTGTATATGAGTGTTTTCTCTTAGCTTCTTCTCCATACATACTATTCCTCCTTTGGATGAATCGTAGAGAGAAAGCGAGAGAGTGAGAGAGCTTTGCCGACCGATACCGGAAGAATGATTAGTATGTCATACATAGTGTTCGGAGTTCCAATTTTGTTGTCGTTGCTAACTTTGGGATTATTAGTAGATTTTGTATAAAGAAATATATTGATACAAAGATATTTTTCTCCTCAACACCCTTTTTGCATGTGATGATTTCTTGTGCTCGAATTGCAGAAATTAGAGTGTTCCTCGAATCAAAAATAAAATACAATTCACAATCCCTTCTTGCTTTTTCTTTATTTATTTATTTTTATACATATAAAAACTTCAAAACTACTGCAACTTGTAATAATCTTAATTATTTTTGTTCTCTGTTTCTTTAGGTACTTTAAGATGTTTTCCAAGTTTTTAGGAATATAAAATTCTTCATATTCCTAAGCTATGTTCTCCCAATAACTGAGGAATGAAACACAGGGGGAGTTCCTCCGAGCATGGGAGTGTAATCTCGGTATACCCTCAACCTTCTTCCTCACCTTCATGTCGCAGTCCGTTTGAAGCGACAAGCACAACGTAACAATCTCCTGCAGCACCGCCGGAGCTGGGGAAGACTTGGCTACCGAGTAGGAGCCGCTACGAGTAATAACAGAGAAGAGATTTGAGGAGCAGCAATAGAGTAAGCTCGAGATTTATGTGTTTACATTATACATATTGTTGGTCTTAGATTCGAATCCAACCCAAGTTTTGCTCCATGGTCATCTCAGAGCGAGATGGTATCGAACGAAGAGGTCCTTAGGTTCTTCAATCTTGTGAAACTACACCGAACTAATTAAGAGTATTCACAAGAATGAATACTCTTTGACAACTTTTTATGATTAATATAAAAGTCAGTCATCCCATATATGGTTACAGTGACGGTTGAAAGGAGTTACATTATTAGTTTGGATATTCTTTCTTTTTAAAATAATTAAGATCTATAATTATACAACTAATGTTTAGATTCTATTTGATAAGGGACATTCTGGACAGTCTTGTCACGTTACAATCAATGCCACGTACCGCCATGCCAAGTCAACAAGAAGAATACCCTCGCACGTCAAACCAAATCCCGTACCAGGGCACTGTTCAGTACGATCCGTCCATAAAAACTCAAGACGATGCCATACGGCATCGTCCCACAAGTTCCGGGACGGCGTCGTCTCGCGCATTCCGGGACGACGCCGTCTCGCGTGCCCCGAAACGACATTGTCCCACACGTCTCGAACGACACTGCTCCAGACGCCTCAGGATGACAACCACGCGAAGGTACCCTCTCACCTCTCGAGAGTCGACCGTCGCGCCAAACCTGCGTACGGCCGACCCTCGTACAGTAGTATAAAATCCTTTGCCAAGCATCTGGCCAGAGGGAGAAAGAAAAAAAAAAAAAGAAAAGGAGATCCCACAGACCACTGACTTAATCATCGGAGGGACCAAAGTTAGGGAAGATCCGACGAAGGTCTTTTCTTTTGCAGGAAATCACCATCATCTGAAGCGAAAGCTCCGCTCACGCCCCTGACGTGAATCCTCAAGGCAACGATTGACCGATCCCGAGGACCAGCTGAGACACCCGGAGATTCTCGACATCGTCCCGTGGACCAAGCCGTGCTGACTCACTGTCCACGGTGAATTAGTTCATCAACACTATTGTAGGCGAACTAATTTAATTATCTATCGTAATGCCCATTTGAATTGTTTTCTTGAATCAATTCAACATCGAAATCAAATAAAATCGATTAAAAAAAAGGGAAGGATGTTTTCAGTAAATTACCTCTTTCTTCGTTAATATTTATTTGTTCACCGTCTGCACAATCCAACGGCAGCGAAGCCACCCGTTTCCCACTCCCCTTATCGGCTCCCTGTCGACGAACTGCACTGCAGTGGGACGACGATTCGGAAGGCCCCCCCGTTGATTGCAGGAGACGAAGAAGAAGAAGAAGAAGAAGGCTTGAATTCTTGCAGCCTAATCTCAAAATGGACCCTAATCCCCTCCTCCTCCTCCTTCCTCCCTACCTCTCTTCCGATCCTTCTCTATCGCAAGACTTCAATTCCTCCTTTTGCAACCTCAATACCCTCATCCTCTCCTCGTCCTCCAAACCCTCCAGCCCTTACAAGATTTCCCCAACCCTTTCCAACCCCTCCTTCGCTTCTGTCTCCGTCTCCAAAGCTCGAACCCCCTCCGTCTCCCAGTACCGGTCCATCCTCAAGTCCCTCTCCAATCTAGAGCGTGCCCTCATCGGGGCCGCGGCCGGCGGTGCCGCCGGCGCCTTCACTTACGTCTGCCTTCTCCCCATCGACGCCGTCAAGACCAAGCTACAGACCAAGGGTGCCGCCCAGATCTACTCCGGTGCCCTCGATGCCGCCATCCAGACCTTCCGCACCCAGGGCATCCTTGGATTCTACCGCGGTGTCTCCGCCGTCCTCGTTGGCTCCGCCACCTCCTCCGCCATTTACTTCGGCACGTGCGAGCTCGGCAAGTCTCTCCTGTCGAAGCTCCCCTCTTTTCCTCCACTTCTCATTCCCCCCACCGCTGGCGCCATGGGCAATATCGTCTCTTCGGCAATCATGGTCCCGAAGGAGCTCATCACCCAGAGGATGCAGGCCGGTGCCGTTGGCCGCTCATGGGAGGTTTTGGTCCGAATTCTCGAGAAAGATGGCATCTTGGGGCTTTATGCTGGTTATTCTGCCACGTTGCTTAGAAATTTACCGGCTGGTATCCTTAGCTACTCTTCATTCGAGTACTTGAAGAGCTTTGTATTGAGCAAGACAGGCAAGGCCTATCTTGAACCGGCACAGAGTGTGCTATGCGGTGCCTTGGCGGGGGCTATCTCAGCATCTCTTACTACCCCTCTGGATGTTGTCAAGACCAGGTTAATGACGCAGGCTCATGGGGAGGTTAGGAATAAGGTATCTGAGACATTGAGGCAGATTGTGATGGAGGAAGGATGGGGTGGACTGGCACGAGGAATTGGCCCTAGAGTTCTACACAGTGCATGCTTTGCGGCGTTGGGATACTTCTCATTTGAGACTGCAAGACTAGCCATCTTGCATCACTATGTCCACCGCCGGGATGAGATGGTGGTTGGTACAGTGGCATAAGAAAGGTAATATGCATTTTTGAATGTCGATGAGCTTCATAAATAAGAGTATGTTGGTGCATTTTGCACTTGGCATGCTATTTCACATGTTCTTTATGGTTATTTATATCTGCTGATTAGAAGTTGCATATACTAGAGTTCCTTTGTGTGGATTATGATGCAAAATTGGCGCAGACCTATTTCAGTTCAGTGTTCAGTCTTCATCCCCTGTTTCTTATCAGATGCTAACTTCTTATCCCACAGGATGAATTTAGCCAACAGCGTGTGAGGTCATAATTTTCAATTATGGATCCATTAATTTTGTTAACTGGTACCATAAATATTATGTTATTATGATTTGTTTGACAGAGTTCATCCTCTTTATGTTTTTTAAGACAGCAAAATATATATTATATGTGGTATAAGTTGCAGGGATTAAACTGGTGAGAAGTTCTTTCCTTGCACGAGGAAGATTTTACAAAATATTTAATGACTCTATCTGTAAGAACTTCTCACAAGACCAATGTTTTTGTCATGTTAGTGCCTTCCACTTTCTTTTGCTAGGTCTTCGTTCTCAGCAGTGTTACTCTCGCAACACAATTGTCTACTTCCTTATGGGTTGAAGATCAAACTCTTATTTCCTATTTGTTTGTCTTTATAGAAGGAACATTTAGAGCCCTTGTTGTAGTCAACTACTTGAAGCCCAAGAAGTGCATGTAGGGACTTCATTCATCATAATGGTGAGAAAATATGCAGGCTGCACAGGGTGGGGTTTCAAACTTTAATTGTGTTACAAAGGATACATGCTTTACCATTTAAGACAAGGGATGAACTGACAAGGTGCCTTCAAGCAAGTGCCTCCTAGGCGTGTGTCCTAATTGAAGTGTTGGTTGTCCCAAACGGTCGTTTGGGTTGGCCCAGATAACCGAACCCTTCCTTCAACCTGCTCCAAGTCCAAGTCCCTTCCCTAATCTGAATCCAAATCTGACTTGTTCAAATCCTGATTCCCATGCAACTCAGTTTTTGGGTATATCACTTCCATGTTTAAGAATTGCTGTTCCATGGCATAGGAGCATATGCTGATACCTTGTTGGCACTACATGAAATGGTGTTATGTAAATTGATATGCTCGTATGCTGATCTTGACAATCCAAGATCAACCTGCCCTATGTTGGCATGTTTGACGTATGTCGGTATGATTTGTGTTGATACCATTCTGGTATGATATCTATAAGATGTTTGCCTCCTATATGGTGTCATATCCTCTAGAGTAGAGAATAGACAGAAATGAGGAAGAAAAGAGAGAGTAAAGAGATTGAGAAGAGAGGAGAGAGAGAGGCTGAGGAGAACACACATTTATATGCTCTCTTCACCTAGTAAAGCACTAATCTAGTTTGCTTCACCTAGTAAAGCACTAATCTAGTTTGTATAGGATCACTTCAATCAATAACTTATGATCTGCATAGCACACTTACTTATGGTCTCTTCTTACCTGGTAAAAGCACTAATCTTGTTTAATGGGATTATACAGTTTTTGGCCAATTGAACCCTAAACAAGTTAGGAAAATGAGAGTCAACAGCTGTCTGGGTTTCCAAACTTATACATGTCCCTAGCACTTATCCATAATTTTTGTGTATCCCAAATTTCTCAAAATTTCTCTTCTGATTTACCTTTCTCCTAATATTTAATCCGGTGGAGAAAATTCAGCCTGAATTGCTGCAATCCCAGTTAAAAACTCCTGCAGTCCTAGGCTGATTAGGACTATGAGTTACCCTTTTGCTTCATGAAACCATTCTTTTCAAACATAATTTTTTTATAAAACTAGCTAAGATGCTGCAATGAGACTCCAAGTGATCTTGGCTGTTGATATATCATATGTTCCCTCTTCTTTAGCTGCTCATGTGTTAGGGACATCAAGGTTGCTATAGACCCCCATTTAAAGGTTGTTTTGACCCATCTCTTTTCCCATCCTGAAAAGACATGGGCCGGCCTAAATAAGATTGTTATGGGGCCTTTTGGTTCCAAACATCAGGCCTGAGGGAGAGGATCTTGGATTATTAAGAATTTACTTCGTAACAGATATTTTTAACTGATTATGTTGTATCGATATAAAAGTTAGGTTTGCTTGTTTCAGAAGCATGTAGCATTGTAGTATGGGCGTACAAAATCAGAATATCTAAGTTCACTGTATAGAATTATTAGGAGAAGTTAACCTGAAGCATGGTTTGCTGATTTTGCATATTCGACATCTATTTTGGATTTCAAACATATTTTGGAATAAATGATGAAATGTACGGCTGACTGTCAGATTTTAAAGCAAATTTGTTGTCTTCGGAGGGATGAGACTATTGTTCAGTGATTCATTGGGTTCAAGATGCAAGGAGTAGATTATTTGTTTCTTCACAATGTTTGGTCATTATAGTTAGTTTCAACTTGAAACTTTTTTTAGCTTTTGTAATAACTGGCAAGTGGAAGGGGAAATTTTATATGCATTCTTCAAAATATATGAAGCATCATTCGTGCCCCTTTGAAGGTCATTAACAATATCATGGTTGTCATCGTGATTTCAATATTCTCGTGTATGACCCATTTTCTATACATAATTGTTTATTGACTTGGAAGGTTATTGATAATATTTTGAACTGTATCTATGACAGGTATTCATGATACTTGTGCCATGCAACTTCATAAGATAACATGAGTGGAGCCGTGAAATTTTGTTGCAAAAAGAACGTTTTAAGTGTTATGTTGTGATCTATGCCTTGCATTCTAGTGCAATGATTTTTTCTTTTAGCTTTTTTGAAAGTTTGTAGACATCCATAATACAAGAGGAAGGTTTTTTTGGTACCAAGTTGTGGGCGACTGCAGAAAGCATTTTGTTACACTTATGGTGAGCGCAAGTCTTGTAACCACTATCGTATGTGCTCAACTTGTTTGAAGATGCTCTTATGGATTTTGTTGCAGTGATCCTGTAATGTTCAGTGTATTCTGGTGGATGTTGCATGGTGCCAGTGGCGTGAGATGGAATTCTGTGTCCTGCCTAAAACATCTTTGGAGTTATTTGGAACTGAATTAGTGTCCAAACTGTTATATGTCAGTCCCGATCAATTTGATTCAGATTTATCATCAATTTCTAACAAGTAGCTGGAGGTTTAATACTTGTTTTATGAATAAAATTACACATTATATATTAGATTAAAAATAGATAGTATTAGAAAGAGGATGACAGAAAATTATAATACAATGAAAGACAAATGATAGAGATGGAATATGCATGAAAGGTTTTTCTCTTATATATATATATAAGAGTTTTCCACAAAAAAAAAGATATATATATATATATATATATATATATATATATATATATATATATATATTATGAAATTGATGTAGTAGATAAAAATGGGAGCATTACACACTTCGCTCTGATACCTGACATTTATCCCTTTAAAGCGCTGATAGGTCTAATATTTAACGCATTAAAATCTTAAATTAGCCTATTAACTTAATATAAGTTAGATTAACACAAATTAAAACTGTTAAGTTGTAAAATAAGATCAGCATATACCATTTGATTTTTTTAAAATTTTTAGTAGTATAAGACTATTCTTTTTAGTGTGTATTCTTGAAAATAGCTTTAAGAATTTTTCCACTCCAACTTTCAAAAATTCTTGCCAAATACTTTTTTTTTTAATGTACGATCATCCCTACGACTGGACCACCATGACTCTCGACTTGCATTTCTCTCATCGTACTTGCCCATAGTCTTGCTCAAGGAAGGAGAGGGCACAAGTGCTATCGTCACCTTCGTAGACCCCGTCAACCCTCGTTGGACTCGCCCTTGCATGTGCAGAGGCAACATCAGATCCAACAAGGTCCACGGAAGTTGTGGTAGCAATCCTCGTGGCCCCTTTTTCCTCGTGCAAGAATCATGGGTGAGCAAGGACCAACAGGCAATATTGCTTGGCATGGGTTTAAGGTCATAGGTGACGATGACGATGAGCCCTCGAGCAAGGGTTGCAGGAGATGACAACGGGTCCTCGCACGAGGATTGCGAGCAACAACGATGCCTCTTATGTCCCATCCTTCCTTATGTAGGTAAGACATGCAAGGGGGTAGGGCCGACGGGGTCATCAGAGATGACAATGGCCATCGTCCGAGGGCTACTATGATTTCGATGAAGATAGAG
Source organism: Musa acuminata AAA Group (assembly GCF_036884655.1). NCBI lineage: Eukaryota > Viridiplantae > Streptophyta > Magnoliopsida > Zingiberales > Musaceae > Musa > Musa acuminata. The sequence goes on along the minus strand of NC_088334.1, from coordinate 50,030,041 downwards.
ATAAAATTATCTTTCTAGAAATTTTTCAAGATTGTGATGCTTTGTATTAAATTCTCAAAGTTAAAGTTTTTTTCTAGAAATTCACCGCAATGATAATTTCATAAATGAATTTGTCAAATATTCTTTTGTTTTCCTTTTGACTCAAAAGTCTATTTTCGGTGTGTTTTGAAAAAGATGACGAGTTACAGAAGGTTCCTGTGTCCCGGTGTTTGCCACAGAATTCTGACCGGGAATGCAACGAAAAAGAAAAGTAATTGTAGCAACCGCTAAATATGTCAAAGGCCGACGGTAATAGGAAAGGTCAAAACGCGAAGACATTTCCATGGTCAGACCCAGAAGCCGTCCTCCTGGCCGTCTCCAGTACATAGATAGATAGGACTGCGTAAAGTTGGCAAACGTTGAGCCACTCCATGTCCTTCCCATGACCGGCCGCAACAGTAGAAGCTCAACTTTAATACACCGCTTCCTAAACCCTATGCAATACTAAATGGCTACCATCGTACGACTTCTTCCCATTTGAATCTCTCCTTTCCTCTCCCCTTCTGCTTCTATATATCAGCCACCACCTCAACGCACCCTTCATCATCATCATCATCGACGAACACCCTTCCGTCTTCCTCAACCTTTAGGTTAGCCTTGTCCTGTCATATACACAAAGATTAGCCTTGATGGAAGGAGCCGAAGTTCCACCATATTTCTTGTGTCCTGTATCTCTTGAGATCATGAGGGATCCGGTGACCCTCGCCACCGGCATCACCTATGACCGGGAGAACATCGAGAGGTGGATTTTCTCCCACAACCACGAGATCTGCCCAGTCACCAAACAGCCACTGCCAAACCTCGACGTCACACCCAACCACACTCTCCGCCGCCTCATCCAGGCTTGGTGTGCTGCTAATGCTTCCAACGGCGTCGAGCGCTTCCCGACGCCGCGTCCGCCGGTGGACATGACCCGGATCGCTGCTCTGCTCGACGAGGCCCGACTCCCGCAGACTCAAGTGACCGCCCTCGGAAAACTAAAAGCCATCGTAGCAGAGAGTGATCGCAACCGACGTTGTGTTGAAAGCTCGGGTGCTGTTGATGTTTTAGCTTCGATCATAGAGAAGAGCGTTTCCAACTCAACAGATCTCGAAGAAGAAGTCCGCGATGGAGTGGGGTCTTCAAGTGCCACTGATGAAGCCTTCACCATATTGTGCTCTCTCCAACTCTCAGACAAAAGCTTACTCGGTCTACTTCAAAGGGATGACAACGTCATTGAATCGTTAACGAAGGTTTTGGAGCGATCGAGCTACCCGTCTCGAGCTTACTCGTTGTTGCTCCTCAAATCTCTTCTCTCCGTTGTCGCTCCAGCCCGTCTATTGTCCTTGAGGGAAGAATTGTTCCGAGAGCTGACGAAGGTGTTACGAGATCAGATCTCATACCAGGCTACGAAGGCAGCACTCCACGCCCTCGGCGCCGTTTGTCCTTGGGGACAGAACAGGCTAAAGGCAGTGCAAGCCGGAGCCGTAAGAGTCCTGATCGAGCTACTGCTCGACGAGCCAGAGAAGAGGATGTGCGAGATGATCCTGGGGATTCTACACCAGTTGTGTACGTGCGCGGAAGGGCGAGCCGAGTTGATCGGGCACGCAGCAGGGATTGCAGTGGTGTCGAAGAAGATGCACAGGGTGTCGCAACCAGCAAGCAGGATGGCAGTGAAGATTCTGTACACGGTAGCGAAGTCTTCGCCATCTCTGGCGGTGCTGCATGAGATGTTGCAGGTCGGGGCTGTTTCCAAGCTGTGTTTAATGCTTCAAATGGACTGCGACATGAAGGCGAAGGAGAAGATTCAGGGGATACTGAGGTTGCACTCCAAGGTTTGGAGGAACTCCCCCTGCTTAATCCCTCGCTTGCGGGCTTCCTATCCCTCTCTATAAAAACAACAGCCAAGAATATCCGCACTTTGTTCGTGTCTTCTGATCTTATACAGTTCCTTATTTTTGCGTAGCCAAGCAAGTGAATTATTATACTGTTTTGGAAATGTATTCAGCAAGTGACTTTTGTCATGCCAAGAATGTCTTTCGAATTAATCAGGTCAAAAACCTAAAAGATCGATATGACGACGGTGGATCAAAGCCACTTACTTGTCATCAAAGTGAAGGAGCAAAGACCGTATCTTTGAAAACGATGGAACTCCATATGAAAAGTATTTAGTACCTATTTTGAATGTTCGTATGAAAGATCATGTTTGAATGTTCGTACGCAAAGACCGTATGTTGAGCTTCTTCGGACACTTTCCAAGTAGCTATTTAGTAGGAGAGTATTCAAATAACTCTTGAACTCGCCTCTCTAATTCACGCAAACATCATCATACCATGGATTCATGTTTTACGTATTTATATATTGATCATCTGGAACAATTCCGTGTCTCTTGAATATGATTATATGAGACTCTGAATGTAACATATTAGGTTAGTCTCTCTCCGATGGATGACCAAAGCAACTCCGCCCATTTCAATCCGATGGAAAACAAAAGGAAGGGGGAGAATTTTCTTGAAAGAGACTTTGATTTTGGACTAACAAAGCAAGCTCTCTTCGGCTAGAACCGCTCGATTTTTCTTAAAAGTCAATGGTTAATGCACATCGAAAGCGAGAGGTGATTATGATCAGTTTATAAAGATTTGATGTATGTATTACCAATACGTTAATTTTAAGTAGTTTTGATCAATAACTTAGGCTCTTAGATATAAGTTTATGAGTCAATTATTTCATCACCATAAATAGTATCGAAGATGATCTAATATTGATATTACGAAGGGCTTAACCGGTCAACTAACTCTGTCGGGTTGGATGATCGATAGCTCGTGCAGGATTGATCCCAAGCCGGCCATCTCTTTGATCGACTCCCAATTGCTATGGTTGACATCTTCTCCCTCTAGAGAACTACTAGCGGTACTCAAACACGACGGCTTAGATTTGTGGAAAAGTGGGATTACGATGAAGACAAGGTGGAGCTTTTGTGCAAGATGATGATGATGACTTGGTTGGTGCAATTAAGTTGACTTAGCTGCATGTTTCGTGCCGGTATTCCAATGGAAGAACACGTCCAACTTCTATCCACCGCAGACGAAGCAGCACCAAGTGAGCTCTCGTAATTTCGAAGGAGAAAGAGATTGCCACATCGCTACGCTTAATTTACAATCTCACGACACCATGTCTCATCCTCCTCTCTCTCTCTCTCTCTCTCTTATCCAGAAACACCGGTTACAAAGATGATCTTATGAACTCACTTTTCCCCATAACGTGTTTTTTGTTTATTTTCGTACAGCATTTATTATTATTTTTAAATAAAATTATTTCTAATCTTTACTATGTCGACTATCGTCTCCGTCTCATTGGTCCATTAAATCTCGATACTATTAGCTCTCCTCCGCATGTCCTCCCCTATGATACATCAAGGAGTAGGAGTGATCGTAACGAGAAAAAAAAAAGTATGATAATAAATGTGAGATAAATAAAACATCAATAAGACAATGAACGGAAAGAATCTTATTTTTTAAAAAAATAAAAAAATACTCTCCAAAATTAAATAAAAAAGAAAGCATTATATATATAAAATGGTGAAGAGCCACATGACTTGGCACGCAACACCCCACCCCTACTCTTTTCTCCCTTGCATTGCCTTTTGATTAGTGCAGAGGGGAGAGCCACTATTTTACCTCCAACCACGGTTAATTGTACTTGTAAGAATCCCCGACAGCCCGAACATTACAAGCTAAAAAGGAAAAGGAAAGGAAGAGAGGCAATGTGTATGTCAATATGTTACTCCCCAAAGTAACACCTCGCAGTGGCTTACAAAAACTTGTTCATTCTTTCTTCTCAAGTAGGACAGTTCTCAAGCAAACTCATCCGAGCATCTATTCTCATATTCTTCGCCGAGCATAATCCACATCAGTCATGGAATAACACAAATCATTGGATAAGGATTGAATGAGAGGCGAGGAGGAGGAATGCAGGGAATGGAAGGCAAATCTTACGACTTGTACACATCACTCTTATGTCCTACTCATGAAAAGACTAAATCTTACGTCAGATTTGCAACCATACGAAGGGAGGAGATAAGACAGATGTGAACTTTATTCTCCAACTCTTGCTTAGTTGCCCATTCAAGTTGATGGGTGAATCACCACAGTCCATTGGTTTGTCTGTTCGTGCATAATGGATCAACTCACTTCTCACTCTTTAGAATACCAAAATATTCAAACAATTTGTTGATTAAATTTTATATACTTGACTCACTTACTAAGACCTCATTCGATAAATTATAAATGTATAATATTAGTCCGATAATAATAATGTGTCGGATTCGTCTACTAAAATTTATGGATTCGGATCTTTATCTAACATATTTTTTTATATTTAAAATATTAATTTGATGATGATATAATCGATCTAAAGTTTAAAAATTTATATATTAAATATTAATCTGATATTTTTGTATATTAGTTTCTGAAGCTGTGAATAAAGGAATATGCTGTATTCCTAATTCACAGATGAAGATTTTGGCTAGATTTGGAAGTCCAAAAGCGGATGGTACGAAGTGTTGTGTCACCTCATGCACTCGAAAGATAACCTTTGTAGAGGATGGATGGCCCGAAGACGAACAGCAGGGAAGGATGCCTTATTCGCATCTGATATGATCTCTGTTCTCTGTCTCGGCCTCTCATCGACTAACAATTCAATCCGTTGCTGCAATTTGCCATGGAAATAAAATTCTTGCATTCCTTATAGAGGATGGATAGAGTTAAATCGTTTCCTTGCGCAGCTGAGGCTTCAGAACCATAGGTAAAAAAGGGTAGAGAATAATGTAGTCTTGATTCGACCTTCCATACTAGCAAATAAGAAAACACTCACTCCACTTCCTCTGAAAGAACAAAGAAAGACAGGGAAAGGAATATCTTGTAATGTACTACTTATTCTACCCTTCCTAACAATTAAAATGGAGGATGCAGAAGCAATTTGCTTCAGAAAGCTGATTCTTTTAGCTTCTGCACAGCTACAAACTAAATTGAACTCATGTTGAGCGTCAGAAAAAGCGACATATATATTATTCCATTAAGCCTTATCCAAATTAGTAATTTAATAAAGCTAATATATATATATATATATATATATATTCTGTTGATAGAAGATAAGATTTCCCTATTCTGTTGAGAAAAATCCTCTATTCTGATGAGGAAAATCCTCTATTCTGATGAGGAAAATCCTCCCTCTAATCCTATAAATAGGAGTAGAACATGTTAATGTATTCAAGCTACTTCATTTATTTAATAAAGCATCTTTAATAATTTTTCTTATCTTATATTATTTCTATCATGGTATCAGAGCCGTTTGCCTAGAGCAAGTTTTCTTCTCGCTGTCGACTCATCACCGTTGCTTTTCCGCCTCCGGCGTCTCTAATGTTGTGCTCACCAGTACTGCCACACCTTTCTTCTTTGCTGTAGCTACCCTCCTTCTCCATTGCCACTCTATGCCAATGTCTGTTCCCTTCCAATGCGGCATCCTTAAGCTACCTCCTAACTCTTTTGCTATAGCTTCCTCCTCTGTTGCAGCTTTCTCCTCTGCTATAGCAGCATCACTGCAACATTACTGTAGATTTCTCCTCTACCGTCATCGTCGTCGTAGTCGCAACCGTCGCAGTTGTGGCCGTCGTAGCTATCGCCATCGCAATCCTCTATTCTGATGAGGAAAATCCTTCCTCTAATCTTATAAATAGGAGTAGAACATGTTAATGTATTCAAGCTAACTCATTTATTCAATAAAGCTTCTTCAATAATTATTCTTTATCTTCTATTATTTCTATCAACAGTCACAAAAGTTCTGAAGCGGGCATAGCGACGGCCAGTTCGATGATTCAAAGTGAGACAGGCAATACATACATCGGTCGCAATCCTGTTTCCAGGGGAATCCTCTTGTCACCCACGTTTAATATGCGATTGGACATTCCCACGTCTGTCTCCTTTCTTATATAAGCACTTGCAGCCATAGGACGACCATCGGACCAAGCAGGAAAAGAAAAGCCCGGTGCCACCCTCCACCATCGACTTATTTCCACTGCTGCACCATGGATCTTGGAGTTGAGATCAGAGAGAAGACGAGGACAATGGTCGTCGAGTTGTCGAAGAAGGTGAAGAAGATCGGAGAAGACGACCCTCGACGTATCGCTCACTCCTTCAAAGTGGGACTTGCACTCACGCTGGTCTCCGTCTTCTACTACGTTACCCCCCTGTTTGATGGCTTTGGGGTGTCGTCCATGTGGGCCGTGCTCACGGTGGTGGTGATCATGGAATATACAGTCGGTACGTGCATCTCATGCTTCGTTAGTCTTATTCCATGTACATGGGAAGGAAGAAGTTGTACTGAAGCAGTGCCGTGTGCTCTCCTCAGGTGGAACTCTAAGCAAAGGCCTCAACCGAGCTGTCGCAACACTTGTGGGCGGTTCACTGGGAGTTGCAGCTCATCAGATCGCGGTCCTCTGCGGCGAGAAAGGAGAACCCATCCTTCTCGGGCTCTTCGTCTTCATACTCGGTATGCCTCACCGCTGCTCCCCGTCGAGTGTTGGTATCACGTGTTTGTGCCGAGAAGCGCACTGATGGTGCGCTGTGTGTGCTACATGGCATTACTTGCAGCTGCGGCGGCGACGTTCTCTCGGTTCATACCGGAGATCAAGGCGAGATATGACTACGGGGTGACGATATTCATACTGACGTTTAGCCTCGTGGCGGTGTCGAGCTATCGAGTCGACGAGCTGATTCAGTTAGCTCTCCAGAGGGTGTCCACCATCGTCGTCGGAGTAGCTACTTGCCTGTGCACCTCCATCTTTGTCTTCCCAGTCTGGGCTGGAGAAGATCTCCACAAACTTGTGGCTGCCGATTTGGAAAAGCTTGCAAATTTCCTCGAAGGTATATGATTCTAGATGTGATGCTTGATGCCACAGCGGTATTACTGCTTGAGTACATCATCATCTAATTATTCCTTCAAAAAGACAACAGACGATGATGCATAATTTGCATTACATCAATATTACCCTTGAAATATAAATTGGAGCTGTTAGATTAAAATCGGAAGCCTAATTCTGTCACACACTGATATGACAAAAGTACATCTTTCAGAACATGTTTGGTGGTACTAATTCCAGAATCGAATTTGCAGGACTGTCAACAGAATACTTTGCAGAGAAAGGGGAGGTTGAAAATTTGGAGACCAAGTCCTTTCTCCAGGTGTATATTAGTGTCCTCAACTCAAAGCCCACAGAGGACTCCTTGGTGAGGCCATCAGAAACACTCATCTTCATAGCTTTACTTTCTTCTTCCATAAAGTGATTGGCTAGGCAAGCTTTAACTTGCTCTGTTCTTGAAGTTATCATCATCTGGTACATGGATGACCTTCGAATGGTGATCACATGGGGATACATAAGTTTCTATTGCCTAAAGTGCTTCTGTTGTCCCAACGTAGCCATCTTCATAAGCTAGCAAACAAGATGATCACAACAATAATGAAAGATTTATGATTCTGCAGATGAGTCTTGCGAGATGGGAACCGGGCCATGGTCGCTTTTGGTTTCGCCACCCATGGAAACAGTATCTAAGAATTGGAGCTTTGAGTCGGCAGTGTGCCTTCTCCATGGACGCTCTTGCTACCTACATCACCACCTATCCAAAATTCAAGGTATAAATCTCTCGACTTACTGTAACTCCTTCATTTCAATGAAGAGTAAAGTTGTACGCTCTTTCAACAAGAACATGTTCTTGAGCAGCCAAGCTCGGATCCGGACCTCCACTTGAAGATCCGAAAGACGTGCCAGGAGATGAGCTCCGAATCGGCGAAGGCATTGAAGGAGCTGTCGTCCTCGATCCGGGCCATGACCGTGCCTTCCTTGGCCAGCCGCGACGCGTCGACCGTCGTCGCGACGGTCAGGAACTTGGAGGATGTTCTGTCGGAGGGCAAGGCGACGTCCGATGTCCTCCACTTGGCGACGATCGCATCCCTCCTCACCCAGTTGGACGTCCGAGCCCGGGAGATCGCGGGTTCGGTCGAGGAGTTGGCTCGGCTCGCCCACTTCAAGCGTTTCGATCCGATGCATGAAGTCAGGGTTAAACCATGAAGGCTCACCACAGTGAGCATCAATTTGGAAGAGTAATAAGTGCGGCTAAACAGTGAAAACTGATAGAGGATTATGATATAAATTAATATGAAATGATAAATTTACATATTCCTTATATGTTTTAATCTTTAATTAAATTTGAATGATTGAAAGAAATCTTTTTTCTTAAATTTATATAAATATATTATATCTCAATGAATAAATCATCAAGTTTTTATATTAGCCACCATAATAATCAATCATTACTGTGTTCATATAAGTATACCTTATCCCTTCAAGCGCACCTCTTACCATATCAACTAACGGTTCTCCTCTATTCTCACCCCTTTTGTACCTCCTGATACCAAAATGCATTAATTTGATAAAGTATGTGTCATTGACTCTTCATTAATTCTCATACTATCAACATAATCTAATAATACCACCAAGCCTAAATATCACATAACAACATGCTCTAAAAATGATATATTCAAACCATGTCAAATCTTTGATCTTCATGTTATCATAAGCTCTCCAACCGATCTTACTAAACTCATAAGCATCACCCAAGCCCAAAAATCTTCATACTAACATAAAGTCATATGTGAGGAATACGATATCATACTCCATAATGTCACATGAACTCTTGTACTATCTCATATCACACAAAATGTTATCGATTGTGAGTGGACCTTTTGAATTAAGTGAAACCCAAATGAATATATTATCAAATATAAAGCATGTTTAGTAGCTAAAAAATTCCACAAACGATCAGGGTTGGTTTTATAAAGACTTTCAACTCAATTGTTAAACCGATAATAATTTGACTCAGTTTGACTATTACTCAAAGTTAGCATGTACACCGATCAAATGTTAATAATAATTTCTTATAGGGACCTTAATTGAAGACATCTTTATTTAATAACCCTTTTGCTTCATTCATCCTTAATACCCAAACTATATTTATAAATTATAAAAAGTTATTTATGAACTTTGCCAAGCTCCAAAAGTCTAGTATACTAAACTTGGCTCGCTTTTTATACGACTTCGTCAACTCCAAATTCGATAGCTCTTTATTCTTACAATAACAAAAAAGATATATCATATATCTAATAATTTATATGAATAACATTATTATCATAATAATTTCATAGAGATTAATGAATTCTTTAAGCAATTGATAGATCAATTCTCTATTAAAGACTTAGGAATCTTAAGTTATTTTTTTAAAGTAAAAACAACATTAATATCTTCTTGATTTTTTTTATCTCAAAACAAATACACTCTATCAAAGATAAACATACAAATACCAAAATAGTTACTCAAATTATATAATGATATCCATACTGTGGATCTCATATAGTATAAATAAATACTTGGCTCTTTGGAGTATTTTTCTCTTATACGTTTAGAAATTTTATTTGTAATTAATAAATTATCATAATTTATATATTGACCCTCCATTATGCATTAGTTTGTACTAATGTGTATCTTACGATATCCTAAAAGGACCCTCAATCATAAACTTTTTTCGTAAACACTCATCATTTTATTTTCATGTCTACGTTGATGTTGATTAGATAGAAAATATTGATGATAGAACATCTACATCAGCATATATATATTCTTCCTTTTTAAAGTTCTAAGACACATAATATAATAGTAAGACCTACCACTAAAACTAAATATCGATCTATCGTCACGAGCACTGTAAAACTCAATTGGCTCACCCCACTATACGAACTTAGTATCATCTCCTAATCCACTCCAATAATATGTTCTGATAATGTTTGTGTCATCTACCTATGCTCTAACTCAATGTTCTACTCTCACATAAAATACATTATCATCGACTCTCATTTTACTAAAGATTAAATTGGTAAATATCAACTACGTGTTTCTCGCATCTATACTTTTGACTAACTAACTGACTCTCTCACAAGGTCTCTCACATGAAGGGTATTTCAATTACAAAAACATGATAAAAGATCATGATAGATATAAATATAAAATTATAACTTTTTATTTCTTGTATATTCTAATCCTCGATCAATCTATCATTTGATGATTATATATATATATATATATATATATATATATATATATATATATATATATATATATGATTTGAACACATAAATAAAAAAAAATCTCTTCCTCAAATCTATATAAATATATATCATCTAAACGAATAAAATTATCAAATTTTTATGGTAATTCTTCAAGAACAATCTTAGTATGTATCTCAAAATTAATTCTTATGAATATAGATACATTATGATAATCATTAATTACGGACTCCGCCTCTGCCACCATCTTGTCTCCGGCGTCGATGATCTCGCGGGACAACTCGCCGCATTCGGCCCGCTCCATCCTTCCGCTTCAGCCACGTCTGTCTTCCCTCTTCTCTATCGTTAGTGGGTTTTGCTTCGGGACTAAAGGGGCGTCTCCGGGCGGTGACGACGGGGGGTTCAGAACCGGTTCGAGGCCGGGGGAACACCGGTTTGGTCCAGTGGTGGTGGCTCAGCGACAGGTACGGTTCACTTTTCTTTCTCTGAAAACTATTTTCTGCATTTTCATCCTTCTCAGAGGTGTTTGGTCGGGTTCTGCAGAGGGAGCTGCGGCTGTTCGGCACGGTTCGACCGAGTGGTCTGAGAAGGGAGCACGGTGGGACAGGCGTGTTTCTTCCCCGTGTGTTCACCAACCATAAAGTCAGCAAGAAGCACAGTGTGCCTCAGTAATCGATTTGTTCTCAGACGCGAGAAAAGGAGAGCAACATAAGCCGCAGCTTACAGGAAACACAGCGATGGTCAAACGAGGGATTCCATAACAGCCTTCCCTTCAGACGGGTCTTCCTCAGGAATGGACTTACCGAGTCCGGAGACCCAACTCCACCTTCCTCCTGCTCCATGTGAGACTTATCGCATGCTTTCTTTTCGTCTCGAGGAATAAGTGCAGGAAAATTAGATAGATAGATAGATAGATAGATAAAGAGAGCGGAGGATGACGCAGGAACTTTTGAGAGGTGTAGGGGTGGGGAAACAACATTAAAAATAATCCATTAAAAAACAACATTAAAAAATTAAAATAAATAAATATATTTAATCTTATAAAAATTATATAACCCAAATTTATAATAAATAAATTATATAATCATACAAATAAATAGAAAATGATTTTTAAAAAGAAAATAAATAAAATTTTTATTTTAAAAATAAATCATTTTGATAATTTTATAATTTTAGATAAAGATAAAGATACTTTTGATTTGTATTTAAAATATATATATATTAACATGTTTTAAATGTGTTCCCAAAAGTAATTGTTGGAGACTTGGTTTTTCTTTTTATTTTCCTCAGAAAAATCTTTCCTGGTATCAAATTACTTTGGAACGAGTCGTAAAATATTGAAGGCTTCTTAATTTTCTTTGGATGAATTCTCGAAAAACACTCATTCATTTTGACTTTTTTTCTTTTTAATGAACGTCTAGGTTTTTATTTTCCTTGTTCTGATTTCGCACCAAAGGAAACCCGTACTCGAATACTTCGTAGTTAAACAATCAAGAAAAAAAGGTCTTATTCTAATGATAAAAGATTGTGAAAATTGAAAGTTTAATTAATGATAAAAAAGTTCAATTGATTTAGTATATCTAATTTAGATAAGATTATGATTGGTACTAATATGACAAAGTAAGTATCATGAGTATTGATTTATAAGTAGGGTGTGGTGAATGAAGGAGAGACAAGCAGAAGATGGTTCTCAAATCGATTTGAGAATTGTCGTGTTTGATGATTCAATCAATCAAAAGAATCGTGTTAGATAAGTAAGAGGCCTATCAGCAGGAGGAATACATTTGTTTCACGAATAGGATTTCGATTCCTATACGGTGCCTACTTTAAACGAGGTGAAGTATATATATATATATACAAACCTAAATCCCACGTTTACTGTTTCTTCGCAATCGAAGCCCACTGCGATGGGTTTTCCCCGACTACTCAGGTGCTGCTGTTGCCATGGCGATTCCGGTGATGAATATGATGTGTTTCAGAACGGTGGCTTTGAGATGGAAGGAGGAGGGTGCGATGCCGATGAAGAAGTTAACATGCTTCGGAACGGTGGCTTTGAGATGCAAGGAGGAGGGTGCGATGCCGATGAAGAAGATAACATGCTTCCGAACGGTGGCTTTGAGATGGAAGAAGGAGGGTGCGATGTCGATGAAGAAGATAACATGCTTCGGAACGGTGGTTTTGAGATGGAAGAAGGAGGGTGCGATGTCGATGAAGAAGATAACATGCTTCGGAACGGTGGTTTTGAGATGGAAGAAGGAGGGTGCGATGCCGATGAAGAAGATAACATGCTTCGGAACGGTGGTTTTGAGATGGAAGAAGGAAGGTGCGATGTCGATGAAGAAGATAACATGCTTCGGAACGGTGGCTCTGAGATCGTCGAAGACGAAGACTACGGAGACGAAGAAGACGACGAGGACGACGAGGACGACTACGACGGTTTTTTTCCGGCAGAGATTGAAGAGCTGCCAATTTACGTGCATGACGGCGGCGATGCTGTTCCAACCGCTGTGGCCTCCTCTGTGTGCTGCATATGCATGGAAGGATTCCAAAATGGCGACCGATATCGACTTCTTCCGGCGTGCAGTCATGCCTTTCACGTTGACTGCATCGATCAATGGCTGGTGCGAGCGACTACTTGTCCGATGTGCCGATCTGAGGTGGACCCGCTTGCGAGCGACCAATATTTGATGTAATAAATACAATACATACGTATACATACATAAGTGTAGACCAAATCGATGTAATGAACGTTCCTTTTCATGTTCGAATAATTCGAGGACTATTTTCTTTCATATTGCATCGACCAAATCGATTACAGGATTATTTTCTTTGATGATTCAATCAACACAAAAGAATGTTTCCATTCAATGAGAATCTCAACTCAAAAACCTCCTTGTGCTGTTAAGTAGGAGGTGGAGTAAGAAGAGATATACGTTCACTCCTGTTTTATTTCTTTTTATTCCAACATATTATCAGTCGGACTTAGTTTATTTTGATCTTTATACTTTAAAACATTACATTGTTATAATTACGAAAGTGAAACATTTAGGTCAAATTATCATAACGAAATTAGTTTTACCGATAGAAATATAAAAAAATAAAGCGTAAAAAGAGAATTTTAACGTTCGATGGCATCGGTAGAGTATGACGACACTGCTGGCATCAATGCCGACGCAATTGCCTAGTCACCTCCTATGATAATAAGATTTACTCTCACTACGATGTCATCTGCCTCCATGAAGAGTGTGCCCCCGACCTCATCATTGCCTGCCCACGTCGCTCTATTGCTTGTTCGGCATCGACGCAGATGGTGGTGGTCGTCATGGCATCTACAGCGAAGATAGTAGTTGTCCCGCCTCTAACTCGTCTAGTGGATCCCAGCCTCAACCCCTCACCCTTTGCATCTATGTCAGTATCGATGTAGACGTCGGGCAATCATCGCCCTTCGATCTATGCTCTCTCAACAAGCTTTGCACCATGTCCAACGACCTCCTTAGCAAGTGGTCGTTGTTATTGGACTAGACTATCACCTCCACCCGCACTTCCCTAGTCATCTATAGCACTCCTGCATCGGTGCTCGGTTCTATGCCTCGACTGCTACTCATGCCACCATGATGTTCAGCAATGCCATTAGCTTCTTCTTAGATGCCTTATTCTCGGACGACTTGGGGTCCTCATCAAAATTGTTTTGCTTCTTAACAAAGTTATTCTCGATAAAACTAACGTTATTAGGATAAATGGATCTAGATATTTCACTTTCATAATTATAGGAATGTCAATATAATTTTTTAAAGTATAAAAATCCAAACATTAAAAACAACTAACTACATGGGCCAATATATAATTAACTCTTATACTTATAATTATATATGCATGTAGGATTCCGATTCATATATATATATATATATATATATGCTGACTCCTGTTTTATTTCTCTTTCTCCCATCATACTTATAATTATTTTACAAGTAGGATTCCGATTCCTATATATTTGCTCACTCCTGTTTTATTTCTCTTTCTCCCATCATACTTATAATTCTTTTACAAGTGGGTTTCCAATTCCTATACAAATGCGACATTTCTGACCTCTATATATACGAGAGGGTTACATGGTATTTCCTTCGCAATTGAAGCCCGCTGCGATGGGTTATTGTCGATCATTCATCTCAATCACTGCGATATGTTGTTTACTGTCACTCGTCTGCTGCTTTTGCGGAGAATACGATTCCGATGATGTGGACTATATGCTTCGTATCGGTGGCTTTGTGACCGACGATGACGAAGACGAAGCCGATGAGGAAGAGGAAGCCGAAGAGGAAGAGAATAGGAGGCTTTCTCCGGAAGAGCTTCGAGTGCTCCGAGTTGACGTGCTTGAAGACGACGCTGTTCCAACTGCGGCCTCCTCCTCCTCCTCGTCCGCGTGTTGCATATGCATGGAAGAGTTCCACAAGGGCGATCGATGTCGACTGCTTCCGCCGTGCCGTCATGCCTTCCACCTGGACTGCATCGATCCATGGCTGGTGCTTGTCCGATATGCCGGGCTTTTGTCGAGCTTGGCCGTGACAGCATCCCAGATATATGATATAATACATACACATAACACATACGTACATACGTAGCGGTCTTGCTCTCCATACTATATCTTGAGTCGATGTAATATTCATGTACAAGTTCTTTAGATATGGAGATAGTGATCATCGATGGGAACCCTGTGGCCGACATATAAGAGAGATACTATGTGACGATTATAATGGAAGAGCGACAAGTGGATTCACATGAATAATGTCTAATGTGATGGGTCATATACGAAAAAGTAGGAGAAAATTGATCCTCAGTTTGTGAGAGGGGCCATGACAAGAAGGCAACAAGGCCTAATGATGGGGCGAAGACGATCGATATTTAGAATATTAAAAATAAAAAAAATAAATGAACGAGAGAAAAAGCTAGAATTAATGATTTTATATATACCAATTTAAATTTTAGTTTAGCATGCAAAGCTCCAAAAATTAAAAATATATTGGTGTAGTTGATCGCTGTCAAATGACCGATAAATACGATGAGTGGAAAACTAATTTGAGTCTGGTCAAAATTAAAATTAGCAAAAGAAATCAATATTCAGAAAGAGAAATTGTAGTAATTGAATCAACATTATTGATTTTGTTGTTAGTGCTAGTAGTAATTAGGAGGAAAATTATGAGCGAGAGAAGTTGGATACTTGATTTGATAAGGATTTCTTGCAATCGCTAGTCAAATCCTTGCTGACCCCAATCGAAGGGCGACATTTATTGCATAGATAGATTAAAGTAAAATATTCTGACTTAGTAGGTAGGACCAAAGGAAATGTAAAATATCATCAATATGCCTCGCTAGTATTGTCCTTTAGAGGGATAGGTAATTTATTTATTGGTTTTCGCTTTTTGTCTCGTACGATACCCACTCGTGGCCTACACTTTGGTTTTGAGAAAAAGGATTTGTATCCCCTATTCTCTCTAGCATGCATTGATTCTTTTATTGGCTTTTCGAGATGCATTCTCCATGATTTTGGATGGATATATAGTTAGATATTCCAACTCTTGGTAATTGGATCACGTTAATATAGATTTTGATTTCATTAAAAGTCAACGATTCGATATCAACTCAGGTCAAGCATCCAAGTTTGTCCTAAGTTTAATTTGATAGTATGAAAGGATTGACAAGGGATCTCACCGGATTATATTAAAGATATACTTAAGTAAAGATCTCTCCAATTTTTAAGTTAGTAGAATGAAAGAGTTTCAATAATATAACGGGTTTGTGAGATTAAACTACTTAAGAAATTTATGATGTGCACTTGTGGCCACTTACATGAAGAGTTTGGATAATTATTGTAGTTAAGCAAAAAATTAATCAACGAGATAATTTTGTGGAATCGTTAGTAGTATTTTCACCGTCCAAACATGTGTCGAGCCATCAAATGTTACAATTGATATATTGGTATACGAAGATTTATATTTGATAGAGAATATTTTGATATCATCCCGTTGACAGCCACTTCAGATCACATATAGTGTCACTCTAATCAAAATAACGTACATATCTTAAAGCAGTACGAAACGACATAGATCGATTCAGGAATGACTGCATCATGAAGCGATACAACCCACCTAAGAAGTGATGTTGCTTGGCTCCGAAGCGATGCATAGCAAATCCACATCATTCGGAATCAAGTGACGCTTGCTAGCAAGGATATAACTTAGCAATGCATGGGGTCAGGAGGATGACCCTGGGACAAACAAATTGCTTGTCGAAAATATCGATAGACGTTAGAAAGCACAGAGGGAGTTGATCCCTTATGAAAAGTATAAAAATCACCCACAGGTAGATGTCAGGGGACAAGATTCACTATCCACAAAAACAGACTTAAGCTTGAGAGGAGTTAAGTCGAAACTCCCATCTTTAGCATTGACCTATTGTGTAGGGACTTAAGATCAGAAGCCTCTCATGGATCCGTCAGAAAGCACCCTAGGAAATGATGACCATAATTCTTCGTTCCTTCTCCATGAATTATTTCTTCCAAGTAATCACACGAATGACCTTACATTATTGGAATTGAACCAAACCGTGCCCCTTCTTGAGCCACGATATAAAATATCACAATAATATCGATGTTAAGAGTTTTCAACTTGTGTTAAGATGAGTGAGCATTTGATATGTATCGAGTCTTGATATTGACAAATCATTCCGTCGTAGATATCTGTTCGAATATAATATGTTATCGGATCATCTCAATCATATTTTAGACTTCTTAATTAACATTAATCAAAATATATTAAGTTATCTATTTATACTTTTTTTCATATATATATATATATATATATATATATATATATATATATATATATATAATCTCCAAACACACCTTTTTAAACAGTCAAAAAGATATTTAAAATTTTTATATTAACATATCCAGATGGTTAATATACTTTTTATAAAAAAAAATCCATCTAAGAGATGAAGTACTATAATCCAATACAATGTAATACTTGTAGAAAGATTAAAAAAAAAAAAAAAAAGGGTGCTCGGAACACATTCACTTTTGTCACTATCTAAGCATCTGCCACGTGGCTGTCACACAGTTTTTGCGGCACGAGTGGCGAGTGCGGGTAAAAGTTATCCTTCCCTCGTAAGCAACGCCACAGAGCACAGCCACGAAGGCGAATCCCCTGCACGCGTTTTAGCCTAACGGCTCACGCGGCTTCTGCCTTTAACCGGTTCAATGTCAATGGAATTTGAACTCTGTTGGACCAACCCACGGGTCTTATAGTCGTCGTCGTCGTCGTGGTGGGAGTCGTTGAACCAACCCTCCACTCCCCACTCCGCTTCTTGCGGCCGTCGCCATGAGTTCCTCCTCCGGCGATCCTAAGCCCGTCGTTACCGGATACCCCGCTCCCCTTGCCGCCGCCGCCGCCTACCCTTACCCCGCTCCGCCGCCCCCCTCCTACTACTCCAACGTCGCTCCTCCCCCGCCCCAGCCGCAGTACTACCCCCGACCCTACGCTGCCGCCGCTGTCGCCGCACCCGCCTACAACCCTCTCTTCCTTCGCCGCCTCCTCTCCTTCTTCGTCGCCCTCTTTCTCCTCGTCGGCCTGGCCGTCTTCATCGTATGGCTCGTCCTCCGCCCCCGCCTTCCCGAGATCGGGGTCACTTCCGTCGCCGTCTCCGGCTTCAACCTATCGGCTTCCGAGCAGCAGCTCTCCGCCGACTTCGACCTCAACCTCGCTGTCCATAACCCCAACAGAAAAATGGGGATCTACTATGACCACGTCACCGCCGCCGTCCTCTATGGCACCGAGACCATATCGGAAGCCTCGCTGGCACCTTTCTATCAGGAGAAGGGAAACACCATCGCCGTCCGGGCTCGGTTCGTGGCGGTCGGTGAGTACGTGGATCCCGATGCGGTGAAAGGGATCCGTTCGGACCAGAGCCGGGGTGATGGGGCGGTGGGCTTTCAGGTTACGGTTTTGGCCTGGGTGAGATTTAGATCTGGGGCATGGCGAACGAGGTGGCACACCATGAGGGTATACTGTGATGATGTCCCGATCGGGTTGAAAAATGGGACAACTTCATCGGCCTCAGGGTACTTGGTCGGATCGACACCGAAGAAATGCGTGGCTAATCTCTGAGTAAGTTCGTGAACAATCATCCTTGTTTTGGACTTCTTAACTTCTTTAGGATTATCTTATAGCGATACGAGACTGAGTTGCTCTGATACTGTAACTATCTACCTATGATTTGATTGTTAAATCCTTTTCTGACTTTTTCCTGTCCACTATTAAATTTAAAGAAAATAATAACTATGATAAATTCTATATAAAATGTATTTTTAGTTCATATGGATAAACTTTCTTATTGTTTTTGTTCTTCTCGAGCCATGTTAAGTACATATTATGCGATCTCTGTTTTGTTTTCGAATTCTTGTAAATGTTCTCAGCACGTTGTAAGTTTTAGGTTGATTTCTGACTCATTGCTAGTTTACAACTATATCTGTAGATAAAAAGCAATTTGGAGGCTTTTTCCAAGAAAAGACAACTAGTTTGGAAAGTAGTAAGATAGAGATGAAGATTTAAATAACAGAGATCTTCTTCTTTTGGCTTAAGGAATCGTCTCTTGTCTAGAAATTACCAAGCAAACCAACTAAAACCATCTCCACAGTTTTCTAATCCAAATCATAGAGAATCGACGATGTTCAGGTCTTCACATTAATTGATTGGAACCTAAGATTTCTCATTTTTGGCAAGGTCCCAGCAAAGTGGTTTTAAGCTGAATAATTGAACTTGATTAAAGGTTGACATGACTTAATTTAGGACAGGATCATATTTCCCTCAACGTGAGGTGGAGGGCGGAGTCCATGTTGTTAGATCACATTCTTCACCTTCGACATCTCCTTTTATTTTTCACATGCTTAGGCATGACGTCAATGTTATTGTACATGCTTGTGGATTTAAAGAGTGTATTGTTTCACTGCATTGCTCTACATTATTTGTATATTGTCACTAAGAAGGAAATAGTTGATCAATTTAACGTTGATTTATAAATTTCAAGTAGCTAAGTTTCTTTCTGTCGTTGCATAAAATTAATTCTTTTTTGCCCTAGTTTGTGAACACTGCAAAATTGCAAGTGCCAACTTGGTACCCAAATTGAGGTTTGTGGGCACTAAAACTTGATAGGGTACTGTATTTTAAAGTATTTGTTTTTTTTTTTTAGCAAGGTTTTAAATCTTTGTGATGATGCCTTTATTGGTCCCTGGTTAGGCTGCCATTTTGTTACTGTACCCAATGGAACTGCCCTCTGTATGTTGGTACCGATAAAAAGAAAATAATGAACCAATAATAAAAGAATTCAGTTCAAGAACTTCATATGACGAGAGAAGGCATCCTGAGATATGGTCTGAGATATTTTACAAAAGTGGTTATTTATCAAGGCTAGGTAAATGTGAGGATGATTATTAAAATGGAAGTGCTGGGTAAAGGTGCCGTAAGATGAATTCTCTGACGCTGTCTAGTGCATTTAGCTTATCAAAGCTAGTTAGCCAAAAACACTGGCAAAAAAGAAAGACAAAAAACTGTTCACCTTGTTCAGATGGTAGTAGACTGAACAATGATTTCGGGAACGGTGGAACTGATGAAAATCAATGGACATGTTTGAGCCTTCTGCAGCAAAAAATATACGGGAGCAAAATTTTTAAGATGGGATATAAGGTGGTATGCATCTGTGGCTGTTTAACCCTAGAATTTACTAAAGGTAATCAATATGTGCTCTTTCCAGTAAATGTAATTTTGGCTCTCTCTGTGGTATAGAAATATGCGAGTAACAGCCAGATAAATAATGTTTTGTTGTCTTTTGGAGTTCAGAATAGTAGACATTCCTGGTACAGTCTGCAGTATTTGCCAGTCTGGCATGGGATGGTACTTGGTATCAAGTATTAAACCGCTCAATATATATGTTGAGAACAATGATTTTCTTTGCGATTTTCCATCAGGTTATTCTATTAGTAACTTTATTAGGCTTAAAAAAGGACGGACCTAGTGCACAAGGCTCGCTCCTGCTAATGTTGAAGCCGGGGAGGATTAATATACACAGTCTTAACTTTAAGTATTCAAAGAGATTGTTTTCGTGACTCGAATCCTAGTCTCTCAGCTTAGTGACTTTATTAGGCTCCATTACCGAAATGTATCATATTGGTTGAACGGAAGGAAGAAACATGGTACAAAGTACTTCAATCCTTAGCTTAGATCAGTAATGGCTGTCTCAGTACAGCTTAACTTCTTGCATCTTTCCTTTTCTTTTAGTATTAGCTTCTCACTGCCATGTTGTTTACTTGAATTTTCATAATGGTTAAACCATTGGATAGAGTTTCGAGAACCATCTTTGTACAGCTTGATTTGGGTCTTTCTGCCATAGCAGTATTGGCTTCTCTGGCTATGTTTGAAACTTGAGGCCCTCACGAAAGGACGCTTGTGATGACAGTAGTTATGATTCCGAGATTCAAACGCTTTACTTAAAAGTTAATTATGTCGATGATGACAGTAGTGTGCAGTTGAGATACAACTGTTATATTATCTAGTTGGTAGGTTGTGCACTGTTTGTTTCGTTTCTGCTGAGTTATTGTATGTGGGAGGCATCTGACCACCTTCATTCATCACTAGGGCATGTGATGTGTTGTGTTGGTTGTGTACCACTGAGTTGACAGTACCATTTGACTATAGGGTAAAATTTTGGTCATAGGTGCTATCGTGTGTCTCTTTCCTGGAATATCATGATTATGAATATTAGGAGAAGGAAGTTTCTTAGACATGAACGTTTAGCTTGGAAGCATGGTATGGACATTGGCTGATGTGCCTATCATATTTGCACCATGTAGTTTGTGATTAGTATCTTGTTACACTGACGAAGCACATCTCCTTGGTTCATGTTGTGCAGAAATGTTGGTGGAAGCTCAAGGATATTCATGAAGCTTTTATTGACCTTGCTGAGGATGAAAGCTCCATCAGAATCAACTTATACAGGAGTGTTTTTTGCTTAAAATGTCTGGAGCAGTTGTGCACAAAAATACCAGTTCTTGGACTATATCAAGAATGTAGAAATTTTATGGTTTAGCCACATAATGGAAGATGGACCATGGTTAATAGGGAAGGGACTGTGCATTAATTTGTCCTGCAAGTTGTTTCCGTTCTATCCATTTCTATTATCGTTGCATCCTTCTTTCGTAAGAAGGGTGAAGAGATTTGATTGTATAATAATAATAATAATAATGCCGGCTATGCAGTAGTAGGTGATTAAAATAGATGAGTTTCTTCTCATAGTGGCACGGAAGATGTCTGAGATCGTCCTTTAGTAAATGTATGTTATTCTCCGTGGCGTTTTGAGGAGATATCCTATTGGTTAAACCGTAGATTACATAATATTTGTATGAATAAAAAGTAAATGATAATTTTTCTTCTTTTTTTTTTTCAGAAGGTACTACTAATTTTCAGTTTTTAGTTTTTTTATTTCATATTTTTTCTTTAATATCTTAAATATATTTTTATCATCATTCGTTTGTCATGCTGTAAGACCCCACCACCTTTGTCCCACCTCTTCGACGGGTCCCGTGATGGGCCTTGCAAAAGGGAAGGAGGCCCTTATGGTGGGGCGGAGATATTTAAGATATTAAAAAAATCAAATAAAAAAATTAAAAATTGAGAACCATTAAGATCCGTAAATGGGCCGATTGGGCCAAGCTCGGGGAATGTAACGTTAAGGCCCGGTCAACGTTTAGGTCGACCCAAGACACGCTATTATCCTCCTATCCTAAGTTCTCCAATGTCGTAGCCATCCACCACGAAAACACCATCATTCCCCAACGTTGTCATTCTTCATGCGATGCATGCAACTTGTATCTACCACTACTCTCCCTTTTTGACCAGCCCACCTCCTCCTCTTACTGAACGTAAAAGGAAAAGCCAAAGAAGAGCACATGGATCGGTGCCCTTCTTCTCCATGGAACCGAAGCATCATCACACATAGCCACTCATCTCCTTGGATCCTCCAATCATCACATTGAAATTAAGATATGATCAAAGACAAGGATATCTGCATTGGATAGACAAGCCATCATTGCAGGTTGCAGAGCTTCCAGATCCGAGAATTCCCTTACTTCCATGCAGGCATTCTCACATGCAAGCTTAGAGGAAAGACGAAAAAGTTAAAGGCTCGGATGGAGACTCTTAGCAAAAGAAGCCAGTGCGAGCTTCCTTTTCCTAAAGACTGCAAAAGATCATAGGTGTGAAAACTTTGTCTCCATGCTTGTGTTTCTTTTGCAGATGCCGATGGGGTGTTCTTTTTTCCTCGAGGGCTTTGAGTGAACCACGGGAGGTTTGGCAGCTGCTCTTCGTTATAGACTGAGCAGTCGCCATGAAGAAGATACATGTTGCTTTTGAAGGATACCAATCGGATGAACTGTGGCTGACAAAGCTGTACGACTTGTGGTTCTCAAAGAACATCCGTATCTTTGTTTTGTCTTTTATCTGCTAGGAAATGAGTAGCATCGTTGAAGGCTGCTCCCAGTTGAAATGATCTTACGATGCCTACGGTACGATGCTTTGCATTCTGAAATGTCAAGCTTTTGATGCGCAGATGCCGTGGCTCTTCCAACGAAAAGAACTGATCTCAAGCCTACGTAGGTCAATAGTCTAATGATGAATGCCATAGCTACTGTCAGTCGTCGCACATGGTGTCACCACCCGTGCTTTACGGTGCTCTCATCGCGAGTTCTACCGCAAGCTTTCTTCACCATCCAACTTGTGATCTTGCACTGCACTTTGTTGGCTGCACAACTATCACTGTTTGATCCAGTTTAAGTTACAGTCTGCGCAGCCTATGTTGGCCATCGAGGATCGCAGCGCAGCACTCGGTTAAGTTCACAAGGCATGCAAAGTACCTCAACGAGAAGAAGCACAACTGAGAAAGATGATAAGAGCTAAAAGACACCCTCTCTTTTCGTTGGGTATTCGTTCGGCTTGAAAGGGACGTCGAGCTTTAGCAAACTCATAGGCTACTGTGAAGTGTGGACGACGTTGTCGTCATGAGTGTGCTTCTCATCCTGTACAGCTAATCATAAAACTCTTTGTTTCTTTTCCTCCTTTATCTTTCAATCCGCTGATGGGCTGTCACTTAAAGACCGTGCATGCCTACAGTGATGTCTCTCTCTTTATCTCCTGCAAAGCTCGAGGCCTCGTCTTTCATGTCACCATGAAGGCCATAAAGAAAAGAACCCTTGCAATATATAGCTACCCAATGAGACGCATTAAAGCCTTCTGATTTCGGAAATGTAGCCTAAAATAGAAAACAAAGGTGGGAATAAAAGAAATCCAAATTCTTTACGTGATCCAAGACGCATGCATGAATCTTTTCTTTTCCACACTGCCTCCACTGTGATGACCAGTGCACTATCAAAAAAGACCAAGAGGTGGTGGCAATGTGACATGTCTGAAAACCACCATGACATTATAGGACGCATCTCCTCCTTAGTACATAAAACTCACGAAGATTGACAGCTTAAAGGAGACCTATGTTCCATGGTTATCGAAGAAGGAAGACGATGGTCTGCCTTAGGTAAGGCATCTTGCTAGGTTGGCGTCAAGAGAGATGGTTCATAAATTAGATGGGTTATCCGTTTCGAGTTTAAGGTAACATATGATGCCGAGAATTAGGTCCGAGCTGTAAAGACCGACAAGCAGGCCACTCTAAAAGTGAAGCCATGGGTGAGTCTCCATTTGCAGCACAACCTACACACATGATGATGCTGTTTAGATTGGCTGTAAAGATGTATGACTGATGTGGTTTCGACTTGGTTCTCTGCACCGATGAGACAAGTATGTTTAGCATTTGTCTGATAGTTAGTGATGGAAAAGTGCACTGAGATTATGATATAAGCAATCATTAAAGCTGAAATCCTTTACATAATAAATCACTAGAGTTTAAGAGCTAAAAATTCAATTACACTTCCAGCAGCGGTCTGTGGACGATGAATGAATGATTCATCATCTCCGAGTTCTTTTTTCATTGGAAAAGGTGCTGCTTTCGGCTGGCCAACAAGACATAAAGTAGCTTCACCTGTAGAAGAAGTAGCGTTCGAATTCTCTTTCGTTAGATTGCGCATTACCAGCCACGGCAGATACCGAATGAAAACAAGTTCATTAGGATTTGGCTATTGTAAGACGCTTTTGTTTATGATGCGTTTTGCTTGCAAGCCTTTTCTTATTCTTAAGGGCTTAAAATTGGTATGTATTGTTGGTGAACTGATGTGTCGTGGCTGATGAGTCAGCACGATCGAGTCCACGAGTCGATGTCGGGAGTTTTTTGTCGGCTGAGTTGGATGTCGAGGTCGATCGGGCCCTTGCGACGGGGTGTTGATCAACATCTCTCTGTCTCCAGGCTGGTTAGCGGCTCGCGTTCGTATACTGGATGGCAACTCCCGGGTCGAGACACTTGTGACTCGAGAGTGATCGTTTTCCTACAAAAATGACCTTCGTCGGGTGATTCCCGACTTTGGCCCCTCCGACGAGCAAGTCAATAGTTGTTTTTCTCTTTTTTGTCCTCTCCCTTAGTCGGATACTGACCAAGAGTTTTTATACTATTGTACGAGGGTCGATCGTATGCGGGTTTGGCGTGGTGGCCGATCCTCGAGAGATGAGATGGTATTTTTATGCGGTCGTCATCTCAGGACACGCGGAACGGTGCCAGATGACATCGTCTCGAGCTTCCGGGACGAGACATTCCAAACAATACCTTGGCACGAATTCTGACTTGTGTGGGGGTACTCCCCTTACTGACTCGGTTGTAGCGCGACGTGACATCTATTGTGACATATCTTGGATCTAAAATATACTCATATAAATATTTTCAACATCGTATCTTAGTGGAGTCGATCATTTGCATAATAATATAATACTCTTTTATATTATACGTAAAAAGTATTTATCTATAATTTATTTAAGAGGATAATTCTACACTATTAAGAATCCAAATAATTCTGACGATTTTGATTGATCAATATTTTATTTCTAACATGGTATTCGATTGATTGATTGATTGATTTTGATTGATCACTATTAAGAATACAAATCATCCGAATCAATATCATTCCATGTGGATATCAAATCCTCTTGAAACATTAAAAAGTGGCTATTCATTGTTTTACCAAATTGAAATATTTAGATCATATGCTCCACGAAATTGAATCTCCAATGTGCCCAAACATATTCGATTTAGTTATTTACTAAAAATAACCGATCAGGAAGGTGTTTATGTTGTAGAAAACGAGGGTGTCTTTATATCCTATCCCTCGGTATTTGAACCGTATCTCTCTACTTCTTTACCTCCTCTTCCTTTTGTCATTCTTAATCTCGCTTGCACAACACGTTCTTTCTAAGATGAGAGAGAGAGAGAGAGAGAGAAAAGGAAGATTAAAAGAGTGCATGAATCCTTAAATGATGGTACATGATTGATAAGATAAACTATTTTGTAAGATTCGTTCGGCCTCGAAGTCTGTAAAGGGAGACAAGAGAAGATAAACTTTTTAGGATTCTTAGAGCACCAACCTTAAGGTCGGTCTAAAGAGTCGATAGATGCTTATCTTTGCTTGGTTAATCTTTCCAAGTCCCCCACTACTACTACTTTTTGGAGAAGGGAATGTTGAGTTGTGATATCAAAAGCAGAGAAAAGAGGGTTCCTTTTCAAATGCCATGAAAAGTAGTGCACTTTTGATGAGGAGGAGGAAGAAGATTGTCGTGCTCTTCTTGCTTTCTCAATTGCCTCCTTTGCATAACCATTAAGTTACGAATCGTGCCTTTTGGTCCTTTTGTGCATATGTTTCATTACCTCTACTACATCGTTTGCAGTCTTTCATCACATTTAATCCCATCTTTTACGACTTGATTAGATCATATCATTAATCCATTAACTTGTTAAGCCTAAACTACTTTTCTAGATGTTTACATTACCTAGTACAACCCAAAAGTTCTCACATAATATATTTTATATATTATTTACGCGATGTGAATTATACATAACATAACATACGAGTTGTATATATGTTATGAGTCATTTATCTATGAGTAGTCTCAATAAATATTCTTTCAATGGTTAAATTAGTAATGAGTTTAAAATGATCACACTAGTCATATAATACTAAATAGAAGAATTATTTAGTAAGTATAGACGCACTTGGGGTCTCTTTTATAGGTGTCTCTGAAAATTATTACATCAGGGAACATCGACAATCATGTGACATTGTCCAGTTGAGTAGGGGTATTGACATCATGTTCATTAAATCTGACATGCTTCTTAATTAACTTAATCTAGGCTATTGACCTATAGCCACAACCATGTATGATCGTCTTCGAGCTCGAGCGATCGACATGTTGGCTATGTGATGTTGGTATGCTGCCTGTGAATCGCATGTGGTTGATGTGGCTTTGAATCATTCGTCATCAATCATCTAATACTAATGTTCTTATTTTGATCTCATAATCAAGCAATATATTGAGTGGTCACTTTAGCTAGGAAAAAAAAAAGATAAACATTATAGCTAAGCATGTGATATAGTGTTTTTTTGGAAAAAAAAAAAAAGAGTTTGAGTTTCCCTAGTTTCTTTTATTCAAATCTTGTATAGTGGTATATTATCCGAAAAAAATACATGATAAAGGCGTAAGTATACAAATAAATATCTTATAAAATCACAACCAATCACCATTGTGGTAATAAATAACATTTTTCTCTATCTTTCTTCTTTGTTCATTGTTCCATATCTTATTTATCAGGAAACAAAAACCTTAGTTTAGTATTAAAACTAACCATTAACTTATATATTCTCTATCGATATCAACTCAACATAATATGTTATTAAAAATCATATTCATATGTATGAGAAAAAATAAATAGACTAGAAGATAGTCTCGCGTTAATAAATATTGGATTCCACCTAAGATCTAAAAAAAAAATTATTTTTTACATTAAATTAGTATCAAACTTCTGATGACACCCAAACTCTATGAGACTTAGGGTTTATGTTAAGTGGTTGGCTGCATGCAGTAGAAGCATTCCATTCCAAGTTTCTGATGACACCTGTAACGAGGAAACCTCAGCTAAAACAAAGGCCGATATGATGATTTGACGAGTAGAAAGATAAGACCATCAAGAAGACATTAAAATTAGCATCAGAAAGAGCTCATCAACCAATTACACACTGTGTTCCCTTCCCTACATGCAGACTAACCCATCCACCCAAACCTTCTCTTCCTCTCATCTTGTATTTCACTGAACAGTATTAAACGACAAAAGGTTCAGAATGAGGAATCAAAAACTGCGGATCTAATAATCAAACAAATCATAGTTCCTCAGGCAACTCAAAAAAGAATGCACCGTCCACAGACTCGAGGAGCCCCATGTCATCCGAGAAATGATCATGGAGATCTTCTTCGTCTTCGGCACAAAGATTCAAATCTAACCTGCACGCCTCTTCCTTCTCGTCTTCGGTGTCAGCCTTGTGCTTGACCGGAGGAGAGCAAGCTCTTGACCTGGAATCAAAGCTTTCACAGCTCAAGATGATGATGGCGTCACAAAGCCTGACTTCCTCACCGCTGCTGCTCTGTATCTTCCCTCTCTCCATCGAGGTCTTGATGCCAGCCCGAGCGTGGTAGTCCACTTGCTCGATGTCTTCCATCACGATGACTCGGTGTGGGTTTTCGCGTATGGCTTCGAAGAGGCTCTCGAGATAGCTATTTCTGACTTGTTCCCGCGACCTTTTATTTCGTACATCATCCGTGGAGTCCGACGGTGTGGATGAGAAGTTACCGAGTCCAATGGTGATGAAATTGGCGTAAGAGGCAAAGACAATGCCGGCGAGCTCTCTGGCTATCCTCTCCTTGCCTTCGGTGTCACCGCCTCGGAAGAAGAGCCATGTGTCTTCCTTTTTCTCCGAAGAAGAATTCGACTTCTCTTTCCTTGTTATCAATCCTGACCTGCACCGGAGGATGGTGCTCGCAATCTCAGGAATGAGATCCTTCTTCCGGGTGACCCTTCTCTCCAATGCGTCGCAAATGGTCTTTAGATTCTCGGCGGTAAGCTCCTTGAATCTCGAAACGTACTCCATCTCCATCGTGCCACTTGTAGTAGCCGAGTTAGGGTTAGACCGAGTTTGCCCCGCATGCTCTGGACCACTGCTTCTTGACTTGTGCTCGGGGCATTCATCAGCCACTTCTGATATCCAGAGGTTTTGTTCGCTCCGTTGATGTTTTGCCTCGAGAGACTGCAGGCAAGCTTGCTGCTGGTGCTGGTGTGGGTGCAAGCTCGGACAGCCATGATCGTAGGAAGAGATAGAAGAAGAAGATGGAGAAACCGAAGAGAAGTTAAATGTTATTTCAGATGGATGGTTATGGGTTTTATGGGCTGAAGCAGAAATAGAGTTACACTTCCTGCGCACATCTTTCAGCTGGAGGGAGCCCTGCAAATAAATCTATCACGCGTTGATGTTTATGCACAAAAAGAAAGATAATATTTGGGCAAAATTCATCGGAGATTTAATTACCTGATCATCGCTGATCGCTCCCCTCTTCTCTTCTTTGTATCGTCGGAGCCATGATGGTAGGCTCGAGGATATGGATGCGTAGCTGCCATAACAAGTTCTATTCGCGCTCCGAGCATCCGTTTCGAAATTGATAGCAGAATCTGCGCAGCAAGATGGATGACTTCCGATTTCATGTTCTGTTTTTGTCAGAAATTGGGAGCCTCCGCTGATCTTGATTGGCATTTGGCTTAAATCACTGAGCAAAAAATGAATATAACAGAGTTATTCTCTCTTTCGTAACGCGTAGAATGCTGAGGTAGGATCTCTTCTTATCGAGTCAGAAAAGAGTTGGAGCACATTAGTTTCGGTTTAGAAGAACAAATACCATCGAAAGAAAACATCGAGAAAGCAGACAATCCAAAGAATAGTCAGTGATTAGGCTACTGAATGGACTGGCAATCAGAGGAAAAGATCTCGAGGAAGGAAATTAGATGTTGATGAATGCTGAGGAGGAGATGCGTTAATACCTGTCACAGTTGAGGCTTAATCCTAAGCTTCCGGTAGGAATGGTATGAGGCCGAAGGCCCCATAGAGTCTCCAACGATGGATTTCCAACCCTACACCTTATGTAGGTCTGATATGTTGCACTCCCCATGAGCCAAAGTCTCCCACCGCTATTCTCTCCCTCGCAGAACATGTTCCTGATCTCCAAGATTGCATGCTCAAGAGGACAATAGATATTTCTTCCCTTCTCCCCGCTCGCCCTATATTCCGCAGCCCAGTTGAGATCCTTCAGGTACAAGATTGCCCCCCTCTCCGCGCCGCAGCTCTTCACGAGGCACCTCAGCTCCCCAACCTTCTGATTCACCTCCTGCAATGGCATGTGGATGAAGGAGAAGAGTGGGAGTGGTATGAACTGTACGTTCCTTAAAACCTCGGGCACTTCTCCTTTATTTACTCTGTCCATCACCCCTCCGACCACAGCCTCGGTGGTAGCCAAGCACTCTCCCACTATCACAAGACTCCTCTTCTTCCTGGTGGCCAAAGTCTCGACGACGCTCACCACATCCTCGTTCTTCACTTGAACCAGAGGCTTTGTAGTGATCGCGCGAGGGATTGTGAAGGGACCGGAGGCATCCTTGGGCTTGCTAGGACTGCGATTAGGTGGGGTGGATGCGCATATGTCCATGGACACGGCCTGCTCCACGTTGCTCTTCACTTGAGTGCTGGAGAAGCCAGCCTCCCTCATGACCCTACTCACGCTCGGGTCGTCCAGGATGGAGATGATGAGCTGCTCAAGCTCGATCTTAACCGCGAGCAGAGGCTGCTGCTGGGTGTCGATGCATCCCCGACGCTGGTGCGCCTGAGCTCTCTTGAAAGCAGCAACGAGGGCGTTGGAGAGGGACGGCGGGTGGTGGGCTTGGGGAAGACCGAGCACCGGAGCGGACAAGGTGGAGGCGGGCATGCGGTTGAGGGCGACGTTGAAGCAAAGCTCCAGGGCCTTGCACTGAAGCGGGTGGGAGTGACAGCGGAGGCAGGCGGCGCGGAGGAGGCCAGTGGACGACGAAAGCATGGTGTTGGCCACATGGAGGGGCGTCACCTGTGCATGGCCTCGTCGTCGAGCTAGGTTTATGGATTGCTTCACGACAGTGGCTGCTTCGGGGGTTAAGCCTTGATGCACAGTGCAACCTCCCGCTCTCATCTTCCGGGATCTGCTTCCACCTCCGGTGATTCCAATTGTCAAAGGGAGAAGGAGAATAAAAAAGGATCAAGTGGTTGTGTCGATGGATTATGTTGAACTTTGCAAGACAGAGAAGAAAAGAGTGGGGAGATGACAAGGAGGGGGAGTTGTTGGAGAATATGAGGGAGCTGCTGTTGGCTTGTCAATCTTCATTTAAGCTGCGTGAGAAGGTGACAGGAGAAGTATTCTTCTTTTTATGGTGGAGGAGAAGAGTGGCATTTAATTTGATTTTGAGCTGTGCTTTTCTTGTAGGGGGAGGTAAAATGGAGGGGTCCAAAGTCCATTTTGTGATTGGAAAGTGGAATGCATGTGATGACAAGCGGCATCCAAAGGCACATTACCTTTTTCTTTCTTTCCATGTAATTAATATATATATATATATATATATATATATATATATAACAGTCTAATCGATATATAATTATTAATTAAAATTTAATTATTTAAAATTTAATAAAATTAATATATTAATTATTTAATAATAATAATAATAATATTTTTTAGATGAAACTAAATATTCTTATCAACGCCCGAACGATAGAGACAACACAAAGGCTTATATGAAATTATTTTTGAGGTGATACAGTTTTATCTTTTCGGGATAAATCTTAAAACACACTTCTAAGAGTAAAGGTGATGTTAAAGGTTTATAAGTTTTTGATTCCTCTATTCTTCGATCAACATGAGATTAAGTGTCTTTATCATCCCGTGATAAGGGTGATCAGATCGAGCTCAAATTCATAATCTCCTTGAGAAGTCTTTTCTGGCCTCAAGGAATTGGTAATTTGCGTACGTACAGCTTCTTTCTCGAGGACATCAAGAACAACTTCTTTTATGGTGGCCAAATAGTTGTTTGAAGGGATACTTAACTTGTTTGGGGCAGTCTGCATATATTGGTCTTTATTAGCGTGCCTTTGCATGGAAAGCAGAGCTCTAAGATCGCTTTAATGGTGGAGTGGAAAAGAAGATGACACAAAATTCACCTCACACTCCTTCCGAGAGATCTCTCTTCATTCCTCAATCATATTACTTTGTCGTCTATAACTTCGAGACCAAAAGAGAGTTTTAGGCAGAAAATTTTGATCTGAAATATAATACGAGAATCATATTGATAGAGAAAATATTCTATCTCCGATCACACGGTTCTACACATGACAGTATAGTCAGTAAGTACAAGAAGATCCCCATCAATAATTCAATCAGATAGATATTAGTTTAATATAAAATTTTAAAAAATATTTCGTCTATATCATAGAAACTTTTATTTTTTATCTTAGAATTAACTTGAACGTCCGAAGGATCTTATAAGAAATTACATCCGATATCGATCTTGGTATAAGTCGATTGTTAAACGAACGCTAAAACCTCTTATCAAATTTTCTATGCATACGAATCCGAATTGAATTGTGCTGATTTAGATGTCACCGATATTGCTGCGGCTGCTGCTTCGGTAAGATTTAACCCAACTCAGAGAAACAAGCATTAAAATATGCATTTGTTCTGTGCATCCCAATTCGAAATGATTCAGTACACTTTGCCAATAAACACATATCGATCAATCATGGGTTTAAATCTCAGTTTGAATTCTGAAACTTTGTGCTTCAAACGAGTCCGGGCCACAGTCAAAAGCTGGGCATATAATGGTCCAAAAGACACGCGCAGAGGACAGCTCTAATAATTAGAAAGCCAAAAGGAACCTGAGATGCAGCAAAAAGAAGGCTCGAAGGAAGAAATTGCGGTGAAGGAATGCAGAAAGTCCTTGAACTGACCAAGAGATGCATGTTAAAAGTGAGAAGAAATCCACTGCAGTTTTGCACCTTACTTTTACATCTTCTTCCCTCTCTTCTCCAATGGAATAGCCTTCTCATCTCACTGCCCGTCTTGAAAGTAAAGCAGCGATATAAAAGCTTTATCTGGCATCATCTGCCCGGAAGTTCTCATTGCAATGCCATCTTCATTCAGTAAGCCCGGAATTCTCTCTCTCTCTCTCTCTCTCTCTCTCTCTATCTATCTCACATATATATATAAAGAAATTATTAATTCGAACCCTACTTGATCCATATAAAGAAGTGTCTCAAGACTTTATATTATCTATTCATTCAATCATGTTGTTATTAAAGTGTTGAGGATAGACTCTCTATCTTATATATTTCTTTAAGCATTTTCTCAGAGATGGTATAGTTTAATTAGACAATTCTACCGGCGGGAATTGTTTGGATAGACACCATAAAAAAGAATCAAGTTCTATCTTAGTAGAAGTCCTAATCTAGAATATTGACCCCGTCTTTTCTCCTCTTCGGTCTATAGTCTTTTTGAGATTTGTCTGGAACCAAGATTTTATTGGTGGTGAATGATGAGTGGGGGGAGACCAAAGGTGGTTAGAAGATTAGATTTAGGAGGAATCTTAAATGGCATTTTCGCTATAGGATTATGACAGCTTTCCTGTAGTCTGACTATATATTATTGCACGCTCTCTCGGGTTCTAATGATACCCCCAAGGATGAAGATGGAATGTGAAGGAGATATCTTTCCTGTTGCTTCTCCCCACAACATCTGAAATCATGGTGAGGTGACATTATAATTTCTTCCCCTCCATCTTTAGCTTTTGTTTTTGGCTCCAACTAAAGTTAAAGCTTTTGTTTGTTTATTCCCTAATAATAGAATCGTCTCTCTTTTTTATTTCTCCAATTGTTGAAGCGGTGGCTCATCATTTCCCTGCAAAATTTGTTGTCTGTTTAGAAGTGGTTTTGTTCTCTGTTTGCCATTAGAGAAGGCCTAAATTCTATTATTTATTATTGGACAACAATCTGCAGTGACAAAAAAAGAATTCTGCCACTTCCCCAGACAAGCAAATACTTCTCCTGATAGAATTCTTCTCAGAATTGAACTTCTATGTTCATCTTACTGCTGTTCAGACTGATACAAATAACTGAAGAAGCTACAAATGAGGTCTATGGTATTGCAACTTTTGCGTTTACATCACTTTTATCTTGGTGCAATTTTGATAATAGCAACTTCGACTTCACCAGCCTCGGCTGCATCCTCCTCTGTTCATAATCATATATAGACTGACCACTGTCACTTCAAACAACTTTTATGTGTATAAATAAGCGTCTTTTAACATGAAACGTTTGATGCTTCTTTTGCTTATTTTGGAGAAATGCTTACAGCAAACTTACCAAGAGGTGCACTTCTTGAGTTCCTCAAAAACTAAATAACCGATGAGGTTACTATAAATGGCATCAGAGAATACCAATTTTAACTCCAGATATAAGTGCTAAATAGAGACGAAACAACTGCTTTCCAACTGCTGTCTTGCTCTCTTTCGAGTTAGAAAACGCTCTCTTGCTGAAGCCAATGCGTCATCACCTCTCTTGTAACGTTCAGTTGATTGATCCACAGCTGCCAATTTATCACCATCATCGTTATCTTTTACAGTAACATCTGATGTTGTTAACTCTGCAGCTTGCTCAGAGTTGTTCTGTGTATGACTAGAAGTCTTGGCTTGAGTATCATCTTTCTCTGTATCCTGAGTATAATCTGTCTGTGCATTCTTCTCAGTAGGGCCATGTTCAGGTACCGCTGAAGTGCCTCCGGGTGGCTTTTGTTCCTTCCGTTTTGTGGCATCTTCTGACTGAGCACCAAAAGCTACATTCTCACCGAGCGCAAAGTAAAAATCGCTCAAGTCACTCTTCTTGGTTACCTACATGAAGCAGTCATGTCGGTTACATTAACTGATTAAAGAAAAGAAATGGCTGCTGCATAATGAAATTTAATGACTGATATGGACAAAAATGGCAGTGTGACACGCCATCCCCCTGAGCAACACACTGCCCGAGGCTCGCCATACCCTGCAGCAGCTCGGCCTCCCACGCAACCAAAGGTACAGTCCTGCCCTGCAGACAGCTACATCAGGTAACATCAAACCTCCTCTATAAATACCCCCGAGCCCTTGGCAAAGAGGGAGGGGACACACTCAACACACCACACGGAGGTTTCTTCTCCTCCTAAACCCCCCCCCACATCTTTCGCTAACTTGATCGTCGGAGGGGTCGGGCCGAACTCCCGGCCCGACCTGTGTGCAGGTGCGAGACAGTGTCGCCTCTTCCCGACGCTGCGGCGGAGCTTCTTCCCGACCCGACCTACCGACCCGATCCACCGACCCGACCTCCCGACCCGAACCACCGAGCTCGGCCGCCGGGAGACCCCGAGGAGCGTCCCCAGGAAGATCCCCGTCATCCGGACCTGAACCAAGCCGCGACGGCCCCCGAGGCCACGGCTAAAAAAGTTACTTACCATAACAGAATGGCGCTAGAAGGAGGGCCCGAAATGACGGTACGTTAGCTTTCTCCTTGGTTGCTCCACTGCAGCCGACCTGCACCAGCAGCAGCGACTTTTGGGATCGGTCTCGGCTTCTCGGCCCCGCGCGCCTCGGCCCCTCGGCCCCACGCGCGCGGCCAGCCCGCGCGTCTCGGCCACTCGGCCCCACGCGCGCGGCCAGCCCGCGCGCCTCGGCCCCTCGGTCCCACGCGCGCGACCAGCCCGCGCGCCTCGACCTCTCGTGGGCCCCTCGGTCCCACGCGCGCGACCAGCCAGCGCGCCTAGGCCCCTCGGTCCCACGCGCGGCCAACCCGCGCGCCTCACGCGCGGCCAAACCGCCCGTGTCCCACGCGCGCGGCCAAACCGCCCGCGTCTCATGCGCGCGGCCAGCCCGACCGCGCCGAGCGTCTCGGCCACTCGGCCCCACGCGCGCGGCCATCCCGCGCGCCTCGGCTCCTCGGTCCCACGCGCACGACCAGCCTGCCCGCGCCGAACACCTCGGCCACAACCTACCCGAGACCTCCTCGGCCATGGCATGCCCGAGAGCTCCTCGGCCACAGCCTACCCGAGACCTCCTCGGCCACAGCTTGCCCGAGACTTCCTCTACGCGGCCTAAGTAGCTCCTCGGCCATAGCATGCCCGAGAGCTCCTCGGCCACAGCCTACCCGAGACCTCCTCGGCCATGGCTTGCCCGAGACTTCCTCTATGCATGCACAAGTAGCTCCTCGGCCACAGCATGCATAAGGAGAGATATGGCGTCGCTTGAGAGACTTGGCCCATGCGCAGCCAGCACGCAGCCTCGCTGCCTCGGCCACTCGGCCTCATGCAACATGCTGTCACGCTGCCTTGCTGCCTCGGCCACTCGGCCTCGTACGCAGCCAGCACGTAGCCTTGCTGCCTCGCTGCCTCGGCTACTCGGCCTCGTGCGCAGCCAGCAAGCAGCCTCGTTGCCTCGGCCACTCGGCCTCATGCGCGGCAAACACGCTGCCTTGCTGCTTCGCTGCCTCGGCCACAAGCGCCTCGACCCCTCGGTCCCACGCGCGCGACCAGCCTGCCCGCGCCGAACACCTCGGCCACAGCCTACCCGAGACCTCCTCGGCCATGGCATGCCCGAGAGCTCCTCGGCCACAGCCTACCCGAGACCTCCTCGGCCACGGCTTGCCCGAGACTTCCTCTACGCGGCCTAAGTAGCTCCTCGGCCATAGCATGCCCGAGAGCTCCTCGGCCACAGCCTACCCGAGACCTCCTCGGCCATGGCTTGCCCGAGACTTCCTCTATGCATGCACAAGTAGCTCCTCGGCCACAGCATGCATAAGGAGAGATATGGCGTCGCCTGAGAGACTTGGCTCATGCGCAGCCAGCACGCTGCCTCGGCCACTCGGCCTCATGCGCAGCCAACACGCTGCCTTGCTGCCTCGGCCACTCGGCCTCGTGCGCAGCCAGCACGCAGCCTCGCTGCCTCGGCCACTCAGCCTCCTGTGCAGCCAACACGCTGCCTCGCAGCCTCGGCCACTCGGCCTCATGCGCAGCCAACACGCTGCCTCGCTGCCTCGGCCCCTCGGCCTCGTTCGCAGCCAGCAAGCAGCCTCGCTGCCTCGGCCACTCGGCCTCGTGCGCGGCTAGCACGCAGCCTCGCTGCCTCGGCCACTCGGCCTCATGCGCAGCCAACACGCTGCCTCGGCCACTCGGCCTCATGCGCAGCCAGCACGCAGCCTCGCTGCCTCGGCCACTCGGCCTCATGTGCAGCCAACACACTGCCTCGCTGCCTCGGCCACTCGGCCCCGTACGCAGCCAGCACGTAGCCTCACTGCCTCGGCCCCTCGGCCTCGTTCGCAGCCAGCGAGCAGCCTCGCAGCCTCGGCCACTCGGCCTCATGCGCAACAAACACGCTGCCTCGCTGCCTCGGCCACTCGGCCTCATGCGCAGCCAGCACGCTGCCTCGGCCACTCGGCCTCGTGCGCAGCCAGCACGCAGCCTCGCTGCCTCGGCCACTCGGCCTCATGCGCAGCAAGCACTACGCTACCTCGGCCCCCTGCGCAGCCTGCCTGCGCCGAGCCCACCCCAGCGCGGCCTGCCCGCCTGAGCAGCACCCGCTCGGTCGCAGCCTGCCTGCGCCGAGCTCCTCGGCTGTATTCACTGCCGAGTCTATCTCAAGGCGGCATGCCCACCTGGGTTATGCCCCTCGGACGCAGCCTGCCTGCACCGAACACCTCGGACACACACTGCCGAGATCTACCTCGGCGCGCCCTACCCGCCTCCGACGTGTTCCTCGGCCGTATGGTGCCCGAGACCGCTTCCTCGCGTCCTGCCCGCCTGCTCGTGCTACTCGGCTGCATGGCCCTCGCGACCACGCCTGCGCGGCCTGCTCGCTTGCGTCGTGCTCCTCGGCAACGTGATGACCGAGACCACACCTGCGCGGCCTGCCCGCCTGCGTCGTGCTCCTCGCTTTCATCATCCCCGAGACACACCTGCGCGACCAACTCGCCTGCGCCGTGCTCCTTGGCTCCATGTTTCCGAGACAGGGCAGTGCCGCCAGTACGCCTGCGTCGTGCCCCTCGGCTCCATAAACCCCGAGACTCGCCTGTGCGGTCAACCGGCCCGCGCCGAACTCCTCGACCATACCCACCTGGGTTACACCCCTCGGTCGCAGCCTGCCTGCGCCGAATGCCTCGGCTCCATGCTTGCCGAGCCCACCTCCTCGGTCGTGTAACGCCGGAGGCCACAACCTCGGTCACACAACACCCGAGACCACGCCCTACGCGGCCTGCCCGCCTACGTCGTGCTCCTCGGCTCTTCGGCTTTACGCCAGCGCGGCATGCCCGCCTGCGTCGTGCTCCTCGGCTCTTCGGCTTTACGCCACCCGAGACCACGCCTGCGCGGCCTGCCTGCCTGCGTCGTGCTCCTCGGCTCTCCGGCTTTACGCCACCCGAGACCACGCCAGCGCGGCCTGCCCGCCTGCGCCGTGCTCCTCGGCTCTTCGGCTTTACGCCACCCGAGACCACGCCTGCGCGGCCTGCCCGCCTGCGCCGTGCTCCTCGGCTCTTCGGCTTTACGCCACCCGAGACCACGCCAGCGCGGCCTGCCCGCCTGCGCCGTGCTCCTCGGCTCTTCGGCTTTACGCCACCCGAGACCACGCCAGCGTGGCCTGCCCGCCTGCGTCGTGCTCCTCGGCTCTTCGGCTTTACGCCACCCGAGACCACGCCTGCGCGGCCTGCCCGCCTGCGTCGTGCTCCTCGGCTCTCCGGCTTTACGCCACCCGAGACCACGCCTGCGCGGCCTGCCCGCCTGCGCCGTGCTCCTCGGCTCTTCGGCTTTACGCCACCCGAGACCACGCCAGCGCGGCCTGCCCGCCTGCGTCGTGCTCCTCGGCTCTTCGGCTTTACGCCACCCGAGACCACGCCTGCGCGGCCTGCCCGCCTGCGTCGTGCTCCTCGGCTCTCCGGCTTTACGCCACCCGAGACCACGCCTGCGCGGCCTGCCCGCCTGCGCCGTGCTCCTCGGCTCTTCGGCATTACGCCACCCAAGACCACGCCTGCGCGGCCTGCCCGCCTGCGTCGTGCTCCTCGGCTCTTTGGCTTTACGCCACCCGAGACCACGCCTGCGCGGCCTGCCCGCCTGCGTCGTGCTCCTCGGATCTTCGGCTTTACGCCACCCAGCTCGCCTGCGCAGTGCTCCTCGGCCCTCATCAGCTCCATTTCTCCCGAGTACAACTCTGCTGGACTTCTTGACTGAATTGCGCACCTCGGCCTCGTGCTGCTCGAGACGCGTTCGCGCGACCGACCCGTCTGCGTCATGCCCCTCGGATCCGCAGGAACAGCCGACTTGAAGTAAGAAGCCATGCATCGGACTCCCTGCATGCAAAAACCGACGCATAGCTCCTTTCGGGGGGGGCATATGATATGGACAAAAATGGCAGTGTGACACGCCATCCCCCTGAGCAACACACTGCCCGAGGCTCGCCATACCCTGCAGCAGCTCGGCCTCCCACGCAACCAAAGGTACAGTCCTGCCCTGCAGACAGCTACATCAGGTAACATCAAACCTCCTCTATAAATACCCCCGAGCCCTTGGCAAAGAGGGAGGGGACACACTCAACACACCACACGGAGGTTTCTTCTCCTCCTAAACCCCCCCCCACATCTTTCGCTAACTTGATCGTCGGAGGGGTCGGGCCGAACTCCCGGCCCGACCTGTGTGCAGGTGCGAGACGGTGTCGCCTCTTCCCGACGCTGCGGCGGAGCTTCTTCCCGACCCGACCTACCGACCCGATCCACCGACCCAACCTCCCGACCCGAACCACCGAGCTCGGCCGCCGGGAGACCCCGAGGAGCGTCCCCAGGAAGATCCCCGTCATCCGGACCTGAACCAAGCCGCGACGGCCCCCGAGGCCACGGCTAAAAAAGTTACTTACCATAACAATGACCATGATAACCAACTAAAAAAGTAAAAGCATCGAAGAGAAGTGTGATCACTCCTGAGAAATAATGAAATTTCTAGTCCCACTTAATTGCATCATAAAACAACTTATCACTCAAATACTAGTCAAATTTGAATTGTATCATTGCTGAAAGCAGCCATTTGAATTGGATTCGACATACAATAACTAGAAGCCTTCACTCATAATGGATCTTCTTGCACTATGGTTGATAACATAAAAGAAAATTCACATTAAGTTTCGGAACATTAAACATGCGTATTGTCACCAGAAGGACCAATCTTACTGGCTAAGCGTAAAAAAATTATGGTGATCCATGTTTCACAATAACATGAGAACCATCATAAGTCTTGTCCTCTCCTAAGTCTTGCCCTAACTGATGTTAAAGACATGAACCATGCTGATCATAAGTTAGCCAGGTTGTCAAATCCACTCAAAACCTCAAGACACCTCACTGTGCTTCATAATTGGAAGATTATAGTTTATAAGACTACAAGTGTCGCATATCTTAACACGATGTGATCTGATAGCCTATCTGACTAAACTGGGTATGAATCAAACCCCTAACCAAAACTGTCCAAATTCTGATCTGATCAAGGTTTTAAAAATCGAGATGAAGGTCAAGACTGGTAAACAAGAAGGGGATAATAATGCAACAATTGGTTGGGACAATATGGTTGGAGTATTGGACAAAGATGATGATAGGATAAGGTCACAGAAAAATTAAAATCAATACAAAAAACCAAAATCAGATAAATTCAATTTTTATGGAAAAAATCAAAATTACCACCAAGCTTATATAAATAGATGACTAAGATGTGAACCTTGGATGCAATACTTTTACCAAGGTCTCATTCCATGTGGCCAACACCAAATAGCATCTAATACTTGATAGCTAATATTACAATTCATCAATTAGCTAATAGATAAATTCAATAATTATGCTCACAAATGCAATACTCCCGAAGGCGAAATATACACTTAATAACTTTCATCACTATAAATCTACAAAAGTTATCGAAAGTATTTCTATCTGATGTTAATACCAAAAGGATTTAAATTTAACAAAAGAAGATGACACAAGTATGTACAACAGGACTCCAAATTGGAAGCACATTCAAACAATAAATTGATAAGTTCTAATAAAAGTATTACCATGTTTCATGACCCCGACAAACTCATGGTTTTGGCTTCTCAAAAAAGTCCAGATAAACATACAAAAGGCAATTGCTGATGAGCTGATTCTACGACAATGAAGTGATTTTAAGCTTTTATTCTTCCACCAGAGAAAAACAAAATCAATTGTCGAATACACCACATTTTGTTGAACAGTGGATGTTTTTTATGCACAAAAGGTTGCATAAATCACATTACATATGCAACAAGAAAAATAAAGCAAAGCAGCAAAAAGAAAGATATGAGCCACTTACATCATCTCTTTCTTCACGAATTTGGCGCAGCCTCTCTTCGTCCAACCATTTTGCTTGTTCTGCTAGCTTTTTCTTGTAGGCACTGGTTACAAACTTTTCCTTATCTGCAAAAAGGTGATCATCCTTGCTCCTCTCTTTCAGCAGCTTCCTCTCATATACAATTTCATGTTCCCGCTCACGTTGTTTTGCTTTCTCCACAAGTGTTTCTATATACTTTGACTGCAACCAAGATAAAACACAGACATAAAATTTTTAACTTGCATTCTTAATCGTTAAGCACTCAAAAAATAAGGTCGATCCTCTCCCACAATTTAGGTTTAATACAAAAACGATGCCGCCGAAAAAGAACTGCCGAATTAGGATTTTTGAATTCACATCATAATTGAACAAAGCACAATTGAAAATTAAAATGCTAATTATTGTGCCAAAGCAAACATACAAAGTCCACAAAGCTTTACTTTGTATCCTATTATTCATCTCAATTTCAACCAAAATATAATTCAATACTCTTTGTCTTTGTATGAGAGATCGACTAACTTGAAAAAGAAAAAAAAACTGGAAAAGGTATCCCATGTTTATTTCAAGAAAGGAATGGATAAGATACGATAAATAATCACCGTCACACCTGCCCCACCCTAAACACAAGAGGGAAAACCAATTTCAAAAAGTGTAATAAGGTGAGTTCGTTTTGTAGAGTATCCGACTTTGGGTACATATCTACTGGTTTTCTTCCTCTGAGAAATCTTCTTGGAGCCCAATTATCACCGCCATAGTCTCATCTAAAAGATCACTTCTTTCAATTTGATCATTCAAAATGACCATGAAAGAAGGGCATAAAGGGGTCTCACGTAAGACCGAAACGCAATTCCATGTGATCATCGGCGTAATCAAAAGGATCATGTTTTCATCTAAACGTACGCAAAAGTGAAGTACCTTTCTCTCCGTTCGATCCTGAACCTTTGGGCGCGCAATCTTCCCCTTCATCTCGTCGTAAACTCCGTCGTAGTCGAAGACCGAGGGATCCTCTTCCATTGCCTTTTTGTGCTGCTCCTCGATCTACCAAATTCCACCATCAATCAACCAATCCGCAAGTTCATTTACTCATCAATACCAGGAATAAGGAAACCATTTCAACAAACCTTTTGGAGAGACTTGTTTTTGGCCGCCTGCCGTGAGATTTCTCTCTCGATGTCATCCTCGTCGTCGCCGCCGCCGAAAGCGAAGGCAGGAGGGGGAGGGCGAGGAGGAGCTGGCTTCGAGGTCTTCTGCGCCGGCGGAAATCGAAGCCGAAGTCCGTACTTCTTCATCCCTCGCGCTCACCGGCTCTTCTTCCTCCCAATGACGAGCTCCGAGCTCTTAAACAATTAGGGCTCAAGCAAAGCCCTAATTCTGGTTCGACGAGCACACCATCGCATACCGCAGCGTCGTCCCCATCCCCCACCCCTCTCCCCTCTCACTATCCCTCTCGTCCCCCAACTCCCTTTGCCGAGGCTTTGGTTCTTTCTCGTCGCTTGCTTCTTGACTCCAATGACCGACCTGCAAACGCGTCCCGCCTCCGGTCCAAACAATTAGGGCTCAAGCAGAGCCCTAATTCTGGTTCGACGAGCACACCATCGCGTACCGCAACGTCGTCCCCATCCCCCACCTCTCTCCCCTCTCACTATCCCTCTAGTCCCCCAACTCCCTTTGCTGAGGCTTTGGTTCTTTCTCGTCGCTTGCTTCTTGACTCCAATGACCGACCTCCAAACGCGTCCCGCCTTCGGTCCAAACAATTAGGGCTCAAGCAAAGCCCTAATTCTGGTTCGACGAGCACACCATCGCGTATCGCAGCGTCGTCCCCATCCCCCACCTCTCTCCCCTCTCACTATCCCTCTCGTCCCCCAACTCCCTTTGCTGAGGCTTTGGTTCTTTCTCGTCGCTTGCTTCTTGACTCCAATGACCGACCTGCAAACGCGTCCCGCCTCCGGTCCAATCAAGATCTACAGGGCGGACCACGCGACGGCGTTACTCCTACAAATCACCGTTCGATTTGCTTCAAAATTCGGGAACCCAGTTGATGACGGATCAATTCGGGTTTGGTTTGATCTCTTTGAGTACCAAAGAAGGCGACCGGTCCGGATGCCGAGTTATTGATCGCATAAGATAAGACCAACAGCAAAACATCTGTATTCAGATATATATTTGGATCGGTGATATTTGATAGTAGATAGATTTCCCTAATTGAGTAAATCTCTGATGTATAAAAGGAAGGGGACATGTTAATAACAATAATTTTTTTCTATAACTTGTTTATCTATTTATTTTCTATCATGGTATCAGAGCAGTTCCTCCTTGGCGACAGTAGTATCGTCGTGTGTTAGCCAAGCGACCGCAGTAACATGCTGCCTCAAGCGGAGTCATTGAAGAAGTACCAAGACACGGATTCATAGCCAGTGCTAACGAGCACCGTCTTGGCTCTGCTCATCCACTCATTTCCTCCTTGGCGATAGCAGTATCGTCGTGTGTTAGCCATGCGGCCGCAGTAACATGCTGTCGGACAATATCCTGACATGATCTCCTCTGGCGCAACGTCAATTCCTCCTGTGTCAACTGTCTAATGTTGATCAGTAGATCTACATCACTCAAAATTTGTGTATTTCTTTAAGATTTCTTTAAGACCGAATCTGATCCGCGTGACAGAGGCTTTAACAATAACGGATGTATTTCTTTAAGATTTTTGTCAGTGTGGGATGCTTCATCTCTTTAATCGTTGTATGCTATCAAAATCCTAAAAAGAGTCGCTTGTGTAATTTTTCTTTTTGTCCCGTCAATCTTCCTTTCTCTTCTATTAAAATAACCAAATACTAATATGTCATCCATTTGGCATCGTTTTAGATGGTCTATTTACTGGATCAGGTTCGATTAGGATATTGGTCCATATGGATCCATTAACAACGCTTATCGGGTTTAAGACCGAATCCGATCCGCGTGACAAAGGCTTTAATAATAACGGGTGTATTTCTTTAAGATTCGTGTCAGTGTAGGATGCTTCGTCCTTTTAATCGTTGTATGTTATCAAAATTTTAAAAAGAGTCGCTTATTTAATTTTATTTTCGTCTCGTCAATCTTCCCTTCTCTTCTATTAAAATAACAAAATACCAATATGTCATATCTGATTGCCACCTAATGAATAATATATCCGATATAATACAAAGATCCATTTGGCATCGTTTTAGAACAAGAGTTGTTAATGGATCCATATGGACCAATATCCTAATCGGACTTGATCCGATAAATAGACCATCTAAAATGATGTCAAATGGATCCTTGTATCGTATCGGATGTATCATTCATTAGGTGGCAATCGGATCTGACATATTGATATTTGGTTATTTTAATAGAAGAGAATGGAAGATTGACGAGACAAAATGAAAATTAAACAAGCGACTCTTTTTAGGATTTTGATAGCATACAATGATTAAAAAGAAGAAGCATCCCACACTGACATGAATCATAAAGAAATACACCCGTTATTGTTAAAGCCTCTGTAATGGAGATCAGATTCGATCTTAAACCCGATAAGAGTTGTTAATGGATCCAGATGGACCAATATCATAATCGGACCTGATCCGGTAAATAGACCATCTAAAATGATGCCAAATGGATCATTGTATCTTATTGGACGTATCATTCATTATGTGACAATCGGGTCTGATATATTGGTATTTGGTTATTTTAATATAAGAGAAGGGAAGATTGACGAGAAAAAAAGAAAATTACACAATCAGCTCTTTTTAGGATTTTGATAGCATACAACGAAAAAGATGAAACATCCCACACTGACACAAATCTTAAAGAAATACACCCGTTATTGTTAAAGCCTCTGTCACACGGATCAGATTCGGTCTTAAACCCGATAAGAGTTGTTAATGGATCCATATGGACCAATATCCTAATCGAACCTGAACCTGATCCGGTAAATAGACCATCTAAAATGATGCCTAATGGATCATTGTATTATATCGGACATATCATTCATTATGTGGCAATCTGATTTGACATATTGGTATTTGGTTATTTTAATAGAAGAGAAAGGAAGATTGACGGGACAAAAAGAAAAATTACACAAGCGGCTCTTTTTAGGATTTTGATAGTATACAACGATTAAAAAGATGAAGCATCCCACACTGACATGAATCTTAAAGAAATACACCCATTATTGTTAAAGCCTTTGTCACGAGTATCGGATTCGATCTTAAACTC
Organism: Musa acuminata AAA Group; assembly: GCF_036884655.1. Classification (NCBI taxonomy): domain Eukaryota; kingdom Viridiplantae; phylum Streptophyta; class Magnoliopsida; order Zingiberales; family Musaceae; genus Musa; species Musa acuminata. The sequence goes on along the minus strand of NC_088334.1, from coordinate 49,985,099 downwards.
GATAAAAGTTGTTAATGGATCCATATATACCAATATCCTATTCGGACCTGATCCAATAAATAGTCCATCTAAAACGGTGTCAAATAGATCCTTGTATCGTATCGGACGTATCATTTATTACGTGGCAATCACATATTGATATTTGGTTATTTTAATAGAAGAGAAGAGAAGATTGATAAGACAAAAAGAAAATTACATAAGCGCTCTTTTTAAGATTTTGATAGCATACAACAATTAAACGGACGAAGCATCACTGACATGAATCTTAAAAAAATACACCCATTATTATTAAAGTCTCTGTCACGCTAATCGGATTCGGTCTTAAACCCGATAAGTGTTATTAATGGATACAGATGGATCAGTGTCCTAATCAGAGTTGTTTCGATAAATAGACTATCTAAAACGATGCCAAATGGATCATTATATCGTATCAAACGTATCATTCATTAAGTGGCAATCGGATATGACGTATTGATATTTGGTTGTTTTAATAGAAAAGAAGGGAAAATTGGTGAGACAAAAAGAAAATTACACAAGTGACTCTTTTTAAGATTTTAATAATATATAAAGATTAAAAAAGTACGAACCATCGCACACTGACCCAAATTTTAAAGAAATACATATGTTATTGTTGCACTCGATAAACCAGCGCTTATTTGGGGGTAATAAAACACCAAATTATCGACTTAGCATAAGATGGATCATAAAGGGCATAGATTCACATATAGCGCCCTCAAAAGAGGTGGTGGTGGTGATGTGTCTGTCCGCTCGCCTCCTCGGCTTCTTTCTTGGCATCCTTCTTCTCGTGGTGCTCATGGAAGGCATACCCTCCGCTACCGACGCCCACCGCTGCAGCGATCTCCTCCTCGATCTTGTGCTTGTGGGCGTGCTCAGGGTCCTTCTTGGCCTCATGCTTCTCGTACTGTTGGATCACCATTTATTGTAAGTTCGACTTAGTCACATGTAGTCGACTACATAGTTCTTTTGATGGTCTCTAAGAAATAGGAAAAAGGATCAAGAAACCGATGTCTATGCAATATGTGAAGAAAGAGGAGTACCAAGGCAAAGGCACCGGCGGCGAGGGCGCCCATCTCGCCGAGGTGCTCCTTGTGCTTGTGATGCTTCTCTTCCTTCTCGTACCTCTCGAACTCATCTGAAGCGGACTCGGCGACGGCGGTCTCCGTGTAGCCGGAGGTGTAGTCATCGCCGCTGGGGTTATAGGCGGTCTCCGAGTAGACCACCTCCTCGGAGGGCTTCTCCTCCTCCTGGCGGTGGTGGAAGAGGTGGTGGTGGTGCCTCTCCTCGGACATCTTTGGCACGAAGGGCTGTTGCTTGCGAAGTGAACCGAGTGGGATATGACCGCTGCTTGTGCACTGCGGATGGAGGGAGGGGGTGGGATATATATAGTGGGGGCGAAGCCGTGGGAACGGTCTGATGGAAGCAAGTGGGCTTCTGTGATCACGGATGTGGTTCGACCTTGCCGTCAAAAAGTGGAGATTTATCGAAGAGTGGTGGTGGTTGGGTTAATCACGAGACTTGCTGTTCGATCGTTTACCGGCGGGGCAGTGAGATCGCTGTGAGTTTTAGATGACGACGTGATTGGCACCCCGATCACCCAATGATCTCGTTCTCGGGGCCGACGGGAGAAGCGTTCTTCCACGTGTCACGGAGAGGGACACGACACGGTACGACGACGGAAGCCGACGCTGTGATCTGAGACACGACCAGAGACACGTCGAATTTACGTGTTATTCGTGACGAATTATTATGAGATCGTTTTTTTGTGAATGGAAATGAAAGAGGGTAGATATTTCGTGGTCTAATCCGTGGAAATTATGAACCGATATATCTGATAAAGCGGGGCCCAGGAAGACGACGGTGGGTGGGGTATTCCACGTCAACGATAGCGTCCACAAATAATGGACTAACGGATAGTGTCGGCGAGGAAATATCCACCGGCATCTTGGGTCACATTCGGGTCTTCGGATTCGGGTAAGGATCCGAATCATCATCATCATCGATGATCGATCTCAACCGTTCGTTTAATATCATCGTGCCCGTGACACGTCTCACCTAACAATAACAAGTGGATCCCGTAACAGCGATCGATTAATTAAAATCTAGCGTGACGCCAACGGATCATACTGTGTGTTAGATATGTCGTTTCGTTTATGGATTTGAACATTTAATTTCTTTTCCTTTTTTGACCATTCATTCATCGGATTCATGCAAAATGAATAGAATCCTAATTCCCTGTTAAATCAAATAATATAAACACTGTTCTCTATGGTTAAAATTTCTTTTGACATATTAATCCCCAAAAAAGAATAATTTATAGTCAACTGTGGAACAGGGACCACGAAAAACATACAAAAAATCTACCACCTAATTTGCAAGTTGTCTATAAAAAAAAAATCTCATGTCTCAAAAGATGGGATTTCTGAATTTTCATCATCTAATAATTTATTTGTGTGTTTGGGAATGACATAAACGAAAGCTCACCAACATGTCGGCAAGCGAACCTTTCGCAGATAGAGGAACATGTCGGCAAGCGAACCTTTCGCAGATAGAGGAAAGATACAGCTTTCTGCCTGATTATTTAGATCTAGAACTCTGTTCATACCAATTTCAACCTCTGGAACAAAAGTCTTAACTATAAATCATCCAGATATTGTTTTAATGCATATTTCATAGCAACTTATAAGATAATCTTTTATATAATTGGGTCATCCCAAGAACAGAAAATAGTACAAGTACAAACACATCCCCCCAGGCCAAGTGAAACCGTATCAGTCTGTTGTACAAGTAGCTGGATGTAACCTAGCTCGGTCTACCTGAACCCTACCGGACCAAGGGGTCATGCTGTGAATGTTCTACTACATGAAAACCAACAAAATTTAGGCAAGAGATAAGGATTAATCTTCTTTTCATTTCGGCCAACCTAATACACTTTCAGAAGGTTTAATAGACCCACTACACATCTAATAGAATGAGATGGTGTAGAGTAGTTTTCGCTTCTGTTGTCTCTCAAATGCAACAACAATGTCATCGATTGCATCCTCCCAGCAGTCTGCAGATTCAATCTGCACCACCATATATCTCTTATTAGCTTAATAATATTGCAAATCTCCATTTGGCATTTTCAAATGTAGGCATCAGTAATATTTTAAAAAATCTAAGCAACAGATTTCGATACAAAAAAAGGTAACAGTTATCAAGCAGTCTTTTCCCCGTATAGTAAGGAAACATCTGGTAGCTAAGCAAAAGTAAAAAAAAATTATCATTGAACCCATAAGGAGAAACATTTTTTCACTTCCTTTCCAAAATCAGTTCTAAGTTCTCAAGAACAACTTTTTCCCTGAAATTACTTGAAACTGGCAAATGTACAGGCATGCTTACATGAAAGAGACATGGATACAAGATTTCAGAGGCATTTTTATTAAAAGAATCTCTTATGTTGATATTTTAGCTTATCTTTGGACAATTTTTGTGGTTCTCAGAGGCTCTTCTCCACTTTTGCATTTCTAGCAGCTCTTTCAACAGTGACACTTTGTAAGTTCATTGAATTGTTTTTTTCATTTATTTTAAGAAGCAAATTTTAACCAAAAGGATTCTTCTGGAGGCGATAGTCAAGTATATATAAGACTACATTACTCGCAAACTTTTGTCTTGTAAGAGAGACATTTATATGTTGTCCCAAAAAAAAAAAGAGAAAAAAGAAATTTTGTTTGAACCACTTTGTGAATGTTTCTTCTCTATTTAAGACAACATGGGTCTACTTGTTTAAATAACAGGCCAATTTTCAATATGATTTTTCAAAAGGTTCTTTACTTTTTGCCTTTCCTATCCCCCTCCAATCTTCCTTAAAATAGCAAAATATTGTCTACTTCAAATTATTTTTTTCCTTTTATAACAACAAACAAGACGAAGTATAAAGTATCCTTACAGATCTATTTATTGACGGAACCATGAACCTTAGCAGTCTAAACAGTCTCATAGACTGAAGTACTAGTCCAGTTTCACTCCTATAAATAAAAAAAGAAAGATGATAAATTAAATATGTCTTCCATAATACCCGAGTCATTCAGGCCACTAGGAATGAATTGTAAAATGCAATACATTTCTTACATATACACAATGGAACAGATCACAAGTACCAAAGGAAGTTCTCTTTTAGATAAACAAAACTCTTTAGTTGATTCTGTGCAATGTCGAAATTTTTCTCAAAGTTACTATCAGCTCCATCTTTATATCCTAATCATGTGCACCTCTTCTCTGACTAGGATAAGGAAAGGATCTATGTGGAATAAGTAAAAGGTCTCCTTCTAATAGGATTAGGATTAGGTGTAAAATAAATTAAGACAAGCTACTTTGACATAGTAAAATGCACTCAATAGTTGAATATTTATGCGCTCTTGATAATAAAAATGTCATGAATTAAATTTATGGTTTTAGGTTCTTGAAGTACGAAGGTTTTTGGTTAACTTGTGGAATGGATTTTGGCATGCTGCTCGTCAACACAAACAAGTTGCTGCCATAGCAGAAAGAAGAAGGAAAAAGAAAAAGAAAATAACTCCAACAAAAAGTACACAGTCATGGTCATGATATAAACAACAACACCTCAAAGTTAAATGACTGATTTGGTCATTTTCAATCTAAAAGTGCCAGTTCAGTCTATTAAAAGACTTGTCCAATTATAAGGTGTGAAATAGGCCTCAAACAATCCTAAACATCACAAAACATGGAAAGACAGGCCAAAATGCACTCAACCAATGAAGAAGTCCTATTTAACTGGAAGAACACTTATAATGAGTGCCAGAAAACTGACACGTGAGAACTTTTAACTCAATAAAAGCCAAAACATCTGGAAATTATATATTTGATTGTAGTTATATATAGTTCAAACAAACATAACTCTATACATGGAATATGGTAGCTTATCAGGGACCCCAGAAAGGCAATTGGGTTCATTGGAAACTTAACCAGAATTTTCTGAAAGAAAATGAATAATATAGTGGCTAATTAGAAGTGTGAAATGAGATTTAACTGTGACCTCAGAAAGATAGTACTGGTTGCCTCAACGAAAGTAGTTCGGTAATCAACAACCCATTAGTATAAGTTCCCTAATATATCATTTGTCCTCGAGTGGATACAGAATTCAGGTTGTCCATTTTTTATTTTGATAAGAATGACAAGGGAATACTTGAGTGAAGATTTTATGTGAGAACGGATAATTTTCAAAAGGAGACTTGCATAATCTCTCTCAACATAGAGAACCTGAACTTATTAAACTTCAAAAGGAGTATATCCAACACAGAAAGATACAAACATCCGGACATCTTTGGTAGCGTTCAACATAAGCATGCATAGATCATTTGATATGTAAACCTGTGCATAAGATACTTACATCTTGACATAAATCTAAAGCGAGCTTGGCACCAGTGGCAGCTTCTTCATGGTTATCTTTTACTTCCAAGTTGATTATCAGAACACTTCTTATCACCTTCTGTTCCCGATTATTAAGATCTGTATGACAATAAAACAATGCAAAAGACTACTTTAATATGTTGCACAGCGATACACATTTATTATTTGTCATTAAAGCCAAAAGGCATTGATAATCGAAAACCCTGATATAGTTCAATTGCTCGTTAAAATCATGATAGATTAAAATGTAATTCTTAGCGTAGTGCTTGCAGTTGCATCATCATGAATTGCAATGTTCAGGTAAAGAAAACCCCCAAATCCGGCAATTTTGAACTCTTAACCCTAAATTCTTAAGCAATAGGGCGGCCGTAGCAGAGAAAAGAGGAAAGACCGACCTTCGATGACGGTATCGAAGACCTTCTCCTCGAAGGTCATAACGACGTCGAAGCAGCCATCAGCAGCGTTGTCCTGCCACCGCTGCGGCGCATTCTTGACCCCGAGGTTCCTCTTGAGCATCGGCAGTATCCCATTTCGCTTGTACCTACACCCGACACCGACATCCAAAATCAGGGCTTCGCGATGGGAGTAAGGAGAGGGGGCGCGGGAAGGGGAGACGTTTACAAGTCGGGGTCTTTGCGGCGGAGTTCATCGTGCATGAACTTGTAGGGGGTGCCGAAGTCGTAGACGTTGGGCTCCCGCAGCGAGGGGCCGGGGAGCTTGACGTGCGCCCCAGTCCCGTAGGAAGAAACGTCGAAGCCCTGGCGCTTCAGGAGCGCGTGCGCCTCCATGCTCCGGTTCTGGTTCGACGAGCACACCATAGCATACCGCAGCGTCGTCCCCATCCCTCACCTCTCTCCCCTCTCACTATCCCTCTCGTCCCCCAACTCCCTTTGCTGAGGCTTTGGTTCTTTCTCGTCGCTTGCCTCTTGACTCCAATGACCGGCCTGCAAACGCGTCCCGCCTCCGGTCCGACCAAGATCTACAGGGCGGAGCAAGCAACGGCGTTACTCCTACAAATCACCGTTCGATTTGCTTCAAAATTCGGGAACCCTGTTGATGACGGATCAATTCGGGTTTGGTTTGATCGCTTTGAGTACGAAAGAAGGCGACCGGTCCGGATGCCGAGTTATTGATCGCATAAGATAAGACCAACAGCAAAACATCTGTATTCAGATATATATTTGGATTGGTGATCTGCATGTGTTTTATGATCAACAACAATTGACAATAAATACTTTCTGATAGTGTTCGTAGCAGCCATCAATTTCCTACGGTCTTTTACAAGTTGCCGAAACCATATTAAGCAACAGTGATGCTGCAATACAGGATTTATGGGTCGCAAAAGAGTCACAGGTCCATGGAGACCAACACGATTGCTAGCAACGATAAATACTGGAGCTGACTTGCAAGAGCTGGAGAGCTTAATCTGCAGGAAGCTGAAGTTGTTGCAGCCCCGGGCTTCGCTGGATCATCACATACCCCGAATGAAGCATTAACCTGCGGAATAAGATATGGAGGAATTAGCTATCTCTGATACACAGAGTTACTGCTCCAGCAGACATATTAGTATCGTTTGGCACTGTAGATTTGATCTTAGATCACAATCACCGTCAGACACTGTTCCTGATCGTGAATAGGAGATGTGACTTACTTTGCAGTAGGCTATACTGTTGCATCCGCAAACCAGGTGCCCATTTGCTATATCTGTAGCTTCAGGGGCTCCACCTCCGTCACTCCTCTGGAACAGAGATCACGAGGTTAGGGATAGCCACTAAATGATCTTTCCAACCCGATAAATGGCATGCAGCACTTGCCTTATAGAAGTCTACAGCAATAAAGTTGGGCCAGCGATTAGCCGACGAACCGTGGCATGTACTCAGCATGCTCACAAGAGGAGCAGAATTGTGCTTGCACGCTGTTGCCATGTCTGGATTGGAAGGGAAATGGTTCATCAAAACCAGAGATCTCGACATCGCGTTCATGGGCAATGACTCGGCTCGGTTCGGGCAAGAACCTGCTTCCATTCCTCCATCTCCGTCTGCAAAATTTCAAGCACCAGCATCCAATGATACAGAAGACTGCTGCTGAAGAAGACGAAGGGTTGGGTGATGATTCCTCACATTGGTTTTCCACAACGTATCTCCACTCGTACGCAATGCCTTCAGAGGCCTCTTTGGCAGCTTTAGAAGTGAACACCAGCAGGCGTTCGTTCCTGCTTATCATGTCACCGAGCAGTGGCCAGTCTCCTCCATTCTTGGGCATTCTTTCAACAGGGAACCAATATTTCATCAGTCCGGAAGCATTGAAGACCTTTGTGAGACCCTTAGGGGATGTGACATAGTCTTCGATAAAGATTGTTATGACTTCTGAAGGGTTTGCTTCGAGAAACAGCTGGATTTCCTTGAGCACATCGATAGCAGGTTGCTGGCCATGGATCATCTCTAATGATGAGTATAATGAATGCACAAAAAATGGTTTAATTCTATGACATCGACAACTTACAAAGGCAGTGAAGTTGAAACAGTTGCCGCCGAAGGAATGGCACAACCAGATGTCGTTCTCAAAGTCATACATATCCAGCATTAAGCCCCTAACACCGTTCTGTATTGGTAAGAGTGCAGTATGCATGAGCAGAAGATGCATTAGCAACAATAGCAAGCAGAACTGAAGTATTCATACAGGTCATGCATGCAGAACACATCCGAACAAGAGCTTAATGCATTCACTGCACGTTCTAATTAGGTTCATATATAGGTCATGCTTTCTGTATATAAATTACTTGTATCAGCATCACGCAATTGCTTAGTGGAACGCTGTTAATCTAATTAGAACGCTGGTAAATGCCATGTTACGTGCCGAGCATTTTGGCACGTCTGAGCGGTGGAACGAACGAACTCGTCCCACGCGCTTCGACCGGGCAACGGGGGAGCGGTTCCGGGCCACGCGCGACACCGGAGAGCGGGTTGATGACGAACCGCATCCGTCAAAGCAAAGCAAGATAGTGGCGCTTACGTTGAGCTGGCCGGTGACCGAGTCCTGCTGGTTCTCCGGGGCGATGACGGGCGTTCCGGTGCGCGATTGCTGGCCGAGTCGCGCGAACGAGTTGTGAGTCGTCAGCCACGCGTATCTATTGAACGGCAGCCCATTTCCCTGTGTCATAGTAGAGGAGAAAGAACTCGTCACCCATCGCCAAACATGTAAAGGGTGGCAACGAAGGATCAGTAACTGCGGCGGCAAGAGGGAGGAGATCAGGACCTTCGATTTGGGATCAGAGGGCTGGATTCGTGTACACCTGGGCCGGAGGTTGCCGTTGGCCAGACATGTCTCGCAATGCAGCCCGGCGTTGCAGTTCCCGTTGGACAAGCAGATCGAACCGAGCTGTGTGTTACGGAGCAGAAGAAAACCCAAAGTGAAGAGGAGAGATGAAGAAAGGTGACGGAAGAGAAGAGGGTGGCAAAGAACCTGAGCAGCAGAAGACGAAGGAAGAAGGCGTGAATGGAGCAGTAGCAGCAAAAGCAGTGGCAGCAGCTGCAGTAGAGGGCTGAAGCTCTGAACCAAGATAGATTTGAGCGACAACAGAGATATAACAACATACCTGCATCACTGTGATCAACGATTACTGGATTACAGTCTTCTCTCTGCCCTTACGGAGCAAGACGGAAATGGAGACGATGGAGTGCGAAGGAATGGAGTTTTTGGGAGGATGATGGCGTACTGCAGCTTTTGTCTTCCGAGTCACAGAAATGTCAGAGGAGAGAACATGTAATGAGATAATGTATGTCGTACGAGGGTGGCCAACCCCATTACCGAGATCTACAAAATTTGAACTAACGGGCACGAGTTTGGTCCCAAATGTAGCAGAATAGGGCGAAGTCGAATCAATGACACGTTGATCCATACAATTGTATCCAACCGGTAGTGTACAAGCACAACACACCACGGTTGGTGGACGGTTCGGAATCCCGTTTAAGGAAAGAAACACACGGTTATGTCGCGTAGATACTACACGTGAGTGTACTCTGATGCGTGTATATATATATATATATATATATATATATATATATATATATATATATAGTGAGGACAAAGAATTCCATTGTGTTGGTTGAACAATGCGTTGATCGAACCATGCAAGACCGACACGGGTGAACAACGCGGTGAATCCGAAGAGGAGGAGAACCTTCGGGCTCGGTCGCCGGGGCCTACTCTCCGCCGGCGGCCTTTTATTGGCGCAGCTGTAAAGCCTGCGAGCGGTTCGCCATGTGCTCGGACTGTGGCGACACAGCTTCGTGGACTGTTACGAGTCCACGGCCGCTGTAGGAAGGCCAGCGGCCTGCAGCTGCCTACAGCCTGTGGCTGATGCCTGCAAGTTGTCACGTCCTGTAATGGGATACTGTTCGATCGATGATCAACAATTCTAATACGAGGGAAATTGATTTCCCCATGCATTGACAATTGACAGTGTGTGTATGCAGGCATGCAAGGAAAGAAGTGAACGGACACTGTTAGTGGCCCTCTACAAGGTCGAGTCTGCTCTCATGTGCAGCATTGACTCCATCGCATATAGTATGCAGAATCAACTCCAATCGCGTTCGTCGATTCACTTGCTATCAGTTCCACAATCTACGGCAGTGCTCACATGCTTCGATCACCGTCGCAATACAAGGAAAACAAAACATCATCTCCTCGTAGACCAAATAAATAATGTGCTGTCTGTCACAAGAAAAATGTTTCGTGGGGCGGATGGGGGGGAAGGAGGAATACAGCTAACCTGTGACCTGTCACCGAATAACTGCACGTGGGGTGTCACGCCGCGGTGACGGAAGCTAAGAACACAGACTAAATTACCAATACACCATTGCCACTGTAAACTAATGCCAAAACCCACAGTAAGGCACAAAAAGCGACAAAGTCTAGCGTTGGCACGCGGAAACTTCTCCGGCCACCGAAGAGGAGGGTAGAAATAAAAGGAGAAAGGAGGAGGAGGAGCCAATTGTGGGTTGCTGAGATCCAAAGATGCACGCCAAGACCGACTCCGAGGTCACGAGCATCGCGCCCTCGTCGCCCGCCCGGCCGGTGTACTACGTACAGAGCCCGTCGCGTGACTCCCATGACGGCGAAAAGACGGCGACGTCGTTCCACTCCAGCCCCGTCCTCAGCCCGGCCCACTCCCCCCCGCACTCCCACTCGTCCGTCGGCCGCCACTCCAGGGACTCCTCCTCCAGCCGGTTCTCCGGGTCGCTGAAGCCCGGCTCCAGGAAGATCCTGCCGAATGACGGGGCCGGAAGGGGCGGCCGCCGCAAGAGCGACAAGGCGTGGAAGGAGTGCGCGGTGATCGAGGAGGAAGGGCTGCTCGACGGCGAGGCGGACGACAAGGGCATTCCTCGCAGGTGCTACGTCCTCGGATTCGTCCTCGCTTTCTTCGTCCTCTTCTCTTTCTTCGCGTTGATTCTGTGGGGCGCCAGCCGGAACCAGAAGCCTCAAATCGTCATGAAGGTGATCGCTTCCCCCTCATGTCTGTTCTTTTGATTCTCGTTTTAGAGTCGGAGAGAAACCGATCGCTGATTCCTCGCTCGAACACAGAGCATCAAATTTGAGAACTTCATAATCCAAGCCGGCACCGACGCGTCGCTCGTGCCGACGGACATGTCGACCCTGAACTCGACCGTCAAGTTCACGTACCGCAACACCGGGAGCTTCTTCGGCGTCCACGTGACCTCCACGCCATTATATCTCAACTACTACCAACTCACAATGGCCAACGGAGACGTAATCACCACCGCCACCGCCCATCCCCTTTCTCTTCGCGCTTCTCTCGCTCATGCATCTTATACGTGTTTCTTCTATGCAGATGAAAAGTTTCTACCAGTCAAGGAAGAGCCGCAGGGACGTCAACGTGGTGGTGATGGGCAACAAGGTGCCGCTCTACGGCGGAGGGCCGAGTCTCAGCAGCACCGGCGGCAAGACCGCGGGGCCCGTGAACATGACCCTGAGCTTCACGATCAGGTCACGCGCGTACGTGCTGGGGAAGCTGGTGAAGCCCAAGTTCTACAACAACGTCCAGTGCTCGGTCCTCATGGATCAGACCAAGCTCAACTCACCAGTCTCCCTCAAGAACTCTTGCCAGTACAACTGAGAGCCGAATGTAGATGGAGGCTTCTTCATGGTTGCTTAATTACTATTAGTTTCTTTCTTTCTTTCTTTCGAGTTTGGATCGTCAAAGTCTTGCAGATCTCCGATGAGCTCACATTTACCAGTCCGCTGCTCTCTCCTTCCTCGAATGGGAGGACAGCTGTGGGACATGAGCTGTTCCTCTGCAGGAGGTCAGGGCTGAGGTTCCGTGACTTGTTGGCAAGGGCTATATCGAATGAGGTGGAAGTAACACCGAGTTGAGACTTGGTGGTATTCATGTCATGTGGGTTGATGTATGAATTATTTTTGCTAGCTTATGTATTTGGTATATAAAACAAATGATAATAAAATATACTGAGGAGTAATAATAATCTCGAGAAGGAATACCATTTTGTTGTTTATTTAGTTTTTTGTGATGTGAATCGAAGAAGAAGCCTTCCCACATATGAGTGTTAAATTATTAGAGTGGGAAGGAATCCCAAGTGCCATATACTTTAAAAGGCATAGGAAGTGACAACATCACATGTGCAACTTAATGCACATGTCATGAATTAAGCTTTTTCTTTTTATTCTCATTGGTAGGTGGTTGGATCTCCTCGGCCCAACCTCATATGATGGAACTGAAATAGACTAAGCTGACATCGACTTCAATTTTCTTATTATATATATATATATATATATATATATATAAAATTAATAATCTTATTTAATATACTATAATATATAAAATATACTATAATATATAAATATCTTATGTTATTATATATAAAATATAATAACATAAGATATTTATAAATTAATAATCTTATTCGGTGGGACTAATTGTTATACTCTCGGTCTAAATAATAGTATTTTTACATTATGTTATTATATTTTCAGTAATATAAGAAAAATAATATACTATAATATAAAAATATTTTGTTATAATACTTTTGTATTACTTTATAATAGTCTTAGTATTATTTAAAATATATTATATTAGAATAATTTTATACTGTATTATAGTGTTTTTCTAGTATTATTGAGAACACTATAAACTATAACATGTAACATAGTTTAAAAATACTATAAACATAATATTTTATAAAATTTTACATAAATATTATGTTGTAATATTTTTATAATATGTTGCATTGTTTTTCTGATAAGCTGGTTTAAGAATCCTAAAAATAAGGAGTTTTGATTAGAAAACTAGTTAGGTGAGAAGATAATTTTGTTCGATCAATTAGAACATAAATTGTCTATCCCGAATGAGTTAACTGGTCAATAATTTCGTTTGGTCTGAATCATTGATCAAAATATTTAAGCAATATAACTCGATGACTCTCATGAGTTTTTTTTGTCCCATCTACGAGTTTAATGAGCTAATTAGTCAATAATTTCGTTTAATCTAAATCAAAATTATCATAATGTATTCATCAGGCTCATATAAATCAATCATAAGTTATTACTCACTTACTAAATGAAGTGTCACAAATATATACCGCTGTTGTAAAACCATAGTTGAGTTGTGAATTTTTACTCGTCTAGAACTTTTACTCATTTGCTTCCAGTAATCTGTATCTTTCATCTGTTTTCCGGAGTCCATGAAGGTTTCCAAGGTGGAAGACAACCCTGTTGTTGTCAGATGATGAACTTCCATGTCCTTCGGTTCCTGTTCTCAGCTATTCACATGTTTCTGATGCATTCTCGCGTTGCGGGTGACCTTACTGAACTCTTATCCATTACGTTTCTGTCATCGATGTTCATCCCCTACCTCCGGGATCGCATTCATCTCCCTTACCATGACCGATGACCACATGCCTGTGTCCTATAAATGGGTTCAGAGACTGCTGTGTCCTCTGGTGAGCACGACATAATGTTAATGGAGTCATGCCAAAGGGGCAGCTGGGAGTTGGGTCTCTCTTCCCATCTTCCCCGCATGACAACCCAACAAGTGTACTTCTTACTCTTTGGTGACAGCACAATACCACATCTCACTCTATTCAAATTTACTAGCCGTTCTGGATTTAAACCGTGGGCTGCTTTTGCTTGTTCGAAGGCAAGATTGGGGGGCTCATTGACCTAAATCTGAGTGATCGATGAACGATAACCATGGCCTGTCCTGATGCAGAAACAGTAGTTCTGAGGAAGAAAAGCTTACTGTAGATCTTTTGTTGCTACCCATGTTTAATGCAGCAATAGGTGAGCACATGATCCCTTTCTTTGCAGAAAAGAAGGCTATCATGGCTCATGACCAATGACCATCATTTCCTGGTCTCAGACCTCACATTCTACTGTTCCTTTTGCCTGTAGAGTTGTCACAGCAAGCAGCATCACAAGGTATGCATTTTGATCGATACAAGCAACACTTCCCTCTAAAATACAAATACCATCTGATCCCAAGGGAGTAGAACCACTTCAGGCCTCTTCTCCATGGGAGAAACCACAAGAAACCAAGCCCCTTGTGCGATGGCAGAGACAGGTGAAGCCAGGAGGAAGCTCAAGAGAAGCAACAGAAGCAAGAAGCAAGAACAGAGGAGAGCCAAGAAGTCACCTGCTTGGAGAGCCCTGAGAAACTTATTCTCGTGTAAGGATCAGAGAGATGCACGAGGGAGGAAGAAAGACAAGAAGAGGGACAGCACGAGTGAGACGAGTCAGGAAGCAACCACAGCCGCTGCAGTGAATCCTTGTAATACTTCTAGCAGATCCCTGAGATCTCCTTGCAAGGATGTCAGTGGGGATATATCCACTTCCTTCGCTTCTTATTCATCCGCCTCTATCGTTGCCTCTGCTACTGCGTCTTCTTCATCATCATCCTCTTCTTCTGTCGGAGGATCTCTTACTGGAATGCACCTCAGGAGGCTTTCTGGGTGCTACGAGTGTCATGTGATGGTTGATCCCATTAATGGACCATCCAGGGATCCTTCCATGAGGGTTTCAATCTGTTCTTGCCCGCACTGCGGGGAGATATTTGTGAGGCCTGAGTCTTTGGAGCTTCACCAGGCGGTCAGACATGCAGGTAAAAACTCTCTTCTTTACATTTCATTACACCTTTTCTCACAAATCTCTACGATGTATGACCTCTGCGTTCTCCTTTCTCTGCAACAGTATCAGAATTGGGTCCTGAGGACACCAGCAGAAACATCATCGAGATCATTTTCCAGTCAAGCTGGCTCAAGAATCAAACTCCAGTTTGCAAGATAGACAGGATCCTGAAGGTCCACAACACCCCGAAGGCCATCACAAGGTTCGAAGACTACAGAGACTCCATCAAGACCAAAGCCGACAACAAGCTCGCCAAAAAGCATCCGAGGTGCGTCGCCGATGGGAACGAGCTCCTGAGGTTCCACTGCACCACCCTCGCGTGTTCCCTTGGCTTCAACGGCTCCACCAATCTGTGTCAGTCGATGGAACGCTGCAACGTGTGCAGCATCATCCGAGACGGGTTCAAGCTCGATGAGGCCGGGAAGGTCCAAACCATGGCGACCAGCGGGAGGGCGCATGACATGGCTCGCGTAAGCTCGTCGGACGAGGAGAAGAGAGCGATGCTGGTTTGCAGGGTGATCGCGGGGCGGGTGAAGAAGAAGAGCCAAGATGCCGTCGATGAGTTCGACTCGGTTGCGGGTTCTGCAGGAACGTACTCCAACATAGATGAGCTGTTTGTGTTCAGCCCCAAAGCCATATTGCCATGTTTCGTGGTGATATATACAGGTTTTTAGTGTCATCACTGTATGTCATGGTTCTTTGCTTGGATTCATTGTCTCGTGCATTTTGTGTTGTGATGTCTAGAGGTTTCTGGTGTCATCATCATTGCAAGTTCTGCTTCTTTATGTGGATTCATTGTTCTGCTGCTACCTATCTCGATAGGCAGCTTTCTTCGTCAGTAATTATATATGGAGATGACTCTGGTGACACAACTGACCAAATAATCGTGAAATAGGAACAGAAATCTAATTTTGTTGGTGTTGTGTAGCATTAAAAGAACCTCAAATATAGAGAGAGATTGGTCGGAGAAGCATTTGACGGATGTGGCTTTCTAAGTGTCTTCATCTGAACAGTAGTTCTACTTGTGTGTTGGTGGAGATAAAGCAGAGGCCAACAAAAAAGTATCAGACAGACATCCAACTCGTTTGTCTTGTCTCTGCCCCTCTGTTCGACCGAACAACTGTGCTCATCTAATTTATGGTACAAACAGTGACTCCATTGCTGCAGCTTGTTTCAGAGAAAGTGAAACAAAGCGGGGAATCATCTGATAAAGAAGTCAAAGAACAGGCTGCATACTGTGCGCTGCTAATCTGGCTGGGTAAAAGGAGCTGTGACATGGTTAAAAGACATGCATGGTCTGAGAGCTCCGTGTATGGGACAGCTCAATGTGTGCAAGCTTTGGTTTTGTTGGACCCAAATTTGCTGGTGCTACAGAGGCCATGGTCTTCACCAACATTTAGAATGAATATTTCTCTTAAATAAATATATAATTAAAAGGTATTCAGGGATTTTATTTTTGGTAATATCATCACATTATCGGATTATATAGAAACAGAATAATACAACCTGAGGATGAACATGTTCACAATAAACGCACCTTCTGAAATCAAAGACACGGCTTGAATGCTGCATAATGAGAAATGAGACACATAAGTAGTTTTTACTTATAGCACATGAAAAGTTTCTGTTAGTGAACTAAGTCTCTGTTAATGAACTCACTTGTCGAAAAATCAGCACGGCTTGATCCACGAGTCGATGTCCAGAGTCGTTAAGGTTCGATAGTGTGTGTCTCGATCGATTGGAGATATCAAGGTCGGGCTGGATCAGAGGTCGGGGTGGCCGCATCTCCAACATAGGATTGAGCTGGCTTGGGAGTGGCCACGTTCTTGCACATAGACTCGGGATTCCCAACTTGGGTCCCTCGTAGATTAAGTTAATGGTTTGTCCTTTGTTTTCTCTCCTCTCCGGTCAGATGTCGGTAAGGGACTTTTATACTGTTAACCAACGATCGATCGTATATGGATTTGACATGGCGATCGACCCCCCGGTAAGTTCGTACCTTCGTGTGATTGTCACTCGATATACGTGAAATGATACTATGCGGCGTCGTCTCGAGCTTTTTGGAACGGGAGTTGCTGAGAGGATGCCTCTCTATACGGGCTTCGGCTCGGTGTAGGAGGAAGGCGACTCTTGTACATAATATGTAGGGGTGTATCCGACATGGTGTCTAGTCCATGTCCTGAGAGCCTATGTTTGTAATGGTGCTAGAGGTCGATCGTGGATCAACCGATTAGACATGATAAGATATTATTTTTATCTCGATCGATCGTGGATCAATCGAGATAAAAATAATATCTTATCATGTCTAATCCGGCATTTGCAGGAGAGTCCACGATTAGTCAATGGCCTTAGCATCATCCGAACTGTAATCCTATATGGTCATTGCAGCTTCTTGTATCATCCGAAATATTTCTCATCGAATCAATTTCTTATTTCAATTTATTTTTTTTTATTTTTTTTTATTTTTATAATATTCACAAAGGGTTATCTTGAATTTTACTATAGCTTGCTGGATATAAACTGGGAGTTGGTTGGATGAGGGGACTTATAATATAAATTAAATCATGATGATTTCGTCAGTGAGATTAAAAAGGAAGTCCATTTCTGCTTAAGCAAATGTATGTGAATCATGGAGATATGTTCTTCTACAAGGCTTTTTCTTACCATATTAGAAAATTTTAAATGATATAATATTTTTTTTATTAAAATATTTTAATAATTATATAATTAATTATATACGATTCGTCACGACATAATATTATACCTCACATACATCAGGTTATAATTAGATTATGTAGAATTTGTAATATCTCGACTCAACTTAGATATAAAATTAATATAATTTATAAAAATTAAAATTTTTTATTTATTAATTTTAATTTAAAATTTTAAATAGTGATTTCAACTTAACAAAATTGACGATCCAATCAACTCAACCGAGATTAAATAAAGTTTATCTTTATTTAGAAATTGATTTTATGACATGGAAACACAAAAACGACTATAAAAAAAATCCAAATAAGGCGATTTTTCTTTTGTTGTTGTTGTTGTTGACATGACGTGTGGGATGAAACAGTCTTTGCGTATGCTTTCCACCCTTCCTTTGATACGTATCTGCGCCAGGAAAACCGGTAGGTCGTTGAGTTGTTCTCGCTCTCTCACGATGCTCACTTTTATTTGTCCAATTATAAGGCAGGTAATCGAACGCGTTGGCCGGAAAGAGTAAGAGAGTTTTGTCATGACACCTTGTCGGCCTAGGATTACTTATCCTCTCCCGAGGCGTATGCTAACTCCCTTCCTCGGTTCATTCGATATTGGTGGGGCTTCGATCGGAGACCGGACTCGGAACGATCGGAGGTCGAATTTTAGGGTTTTTTTGACCTTTTCCCCGGACCATCCAGCTGAATCTTGAGCGGTTCTACGCGGGATTCATGGGTTTTCGGCGTCTATTTGGTTTTTTGATCCAACCAAATCGGTGAGTCCTTCGGATTGGAGCCCAGCGACGGTTGATTCGTTCTGCGAACTAGGGCTTTTCTTGAGCTCTAATTGTTTAATAGCTCGGAGCTCGTCATTGGGAGATCGATCCATCACTTTCTTATTTGTTCTGCAAGTGATTGGTACAAGAACCGAGAAAAATGCAGCCCAAGTATCGGAACCCCAGGGATGGTTTCCGGCCGGGTTCGCCGTTCGGTCGTAATCGTAGTCGTGGCGGCTTCAGCCGCAGTTACTCGAAGCCCCAAAGCCCTCCTGCAAGCAAAATGGAGATCCTAATGGAGGCTGGCCGGCTTGCGGCCGAGTACCTGGTGTCCAAGGGCGTGCTTCCCGCGAGCTCGCTCCCCAGTACCATGTCCAAGAGCGGCCTTCAAGAATTCAGAGGCCAGGGCCGGGAGAACCCATCTGCTCCTCCGCCGTTTAGCGTAGGCAGGACCTCGGCCCTTGCCCGGCTGGGGGACGCGGGTTCCGATGTTGGGTATGGAAGGAAAAGATTCAACGACGACTACGATCGAATGGGGTCAAGGAAGAATGGTAGAGGCAGGAAAAGATCAGGGTTCTATAACAGAGGGTATGATGGTCCGGATTGGGGTAGAGAGAGGAAAAGAAACGGGCCGTGGAACGAACGAAGCAGAGACTATTCTGATAGTATGGAAGAGGACAACGATGACTTTGCCCCTGGGTATCGTAGAGATCGGCTAAGTGGGTACGAGGAAGTGGGAAGCAGTATCGCTGAAAATGAACAGCACTCGAAGGGAGAAGTGGTGGGTGAATCGGGTTCAGAGCTTGATGATGCTGGATCGAAGGCGAGCTCAAACAGTACCAGGAAGGATGTTCCCGCGGAAGTGGATGCCGATGAGAACAAAGGGGCAGACGAAGTGTTGGCTTCAAATTCAGAAGCTGGAGGAGTTAAGAGTGGTAAGCATGATGAGTTAGAGAAAAAGATTTCCACGGAAGAGTACTCAACCGTGAAGCCTGATGGAGTCGAGGAAGGCGTCTCCTCTGTCAGCAATGATGGCAGTGATCTATTGAAGCTCAGTGGTTTTCCAAAAGTGCCAACGCGACCGCGGTCATCACTGTCACATAAAGGTCCTACAGATGACCATTGCCTCAGTACTGATGGTGGAAACAAGATTGAAGTTGTTCCTAAAGGAGATTTTGAGATGGTTATAGATGATGTTCCAACTGATGGCTTCTTAAAAGAATCGCATGTGGATCACTCTGACCGTTTGAAATGTGAAGAACAAGCTAATTCTGGTGATGTTGATATCAAATCCTCTAAAGAAACAATAGAGTCTCCCTGTGAGCCACAGATGAACCTCCTGCGTTCAACATCATCTGCTATGATGGTAGATGTAGGGAAGGAGGATAAGTTTGCTAATCATGTGAGTCAAGAGGAGGAACTTGAGAAACAAATTAACTCATCTTCGCCTACTGCATCTCAGCAAAATCAATTCTCTCAGCTTGATGGCTCTAGACAAACTCAGGCTAGCCTGTTCATGGAGATGCCACCTCAGAGTGTAGAAATGGAGGCAATCGATCAATTGAAACAAGTCACTGCCAATTTACCTCCAAAAGTTGAAGCTCAATCATTCATGGAGATGGAAGATGTAAAGCAAAACCAACCAACTTCATTTAAAATCTGTGATCTGAACCTAATGGAAGCTCCTGAGATAACTGAGATTCCCAGTGATCCTCTTTTGAATGATTGTAATATTTCAGCTCCTCCTCTGGAAACTGAGAAACAACTTTCGGTTGATTTTGGCCTGTCGATAAATAGCAAGGCCAAAGTTACTTATGACTTCAACCGTCTTTCAGGTGATGACAAAGTGATTCCAGTAATTGATTTGGAAGACGATTCTCCAATTGAAGTGAATGCCTGTAATCCTTCGAAGGCCAAGTAAGTTTTTTTCGTATAGCTGGTCAATTTGTGGAATGTTTGATATTTCTATGCCATTTGTTCTTGAATTTATTAGACCTTAATATTTGTGCTCTTCCCTCACTAGATGAGTTATTCCTGATGTGGTAATAAAGCAGGAACGAATTGATATATCCTGTAGAGAATGTTATGAACCACACAACACATTCAGATGACCTTCCTGTCATTCAGGACAGCTACAGTCTAGCCATTTCTGACTACCTGGGAGCTGATATGTCATGCAGCCCATCAGTACAAGCAGACCTTAATAACCTTCAAGTTGGAATTGATCTTCATGGTGCTGAGGTATATGCATGGCTTGTTAACAGAAATCCTGTTCTTCAGATTAAATTCTTCTTCTGCTAGTTAGTCTCTTGAAGAAAATCTTTCTGTTCTTTCATATAATCCTGTTACAAATATAAATCTGCTATTTTTTTTCTTTTTTGTCTGTTTTTAGGGGTTTCCTGGTGTTGATGATTCAATATATGGATCTCTTGGAGATATAGGTTTGTATTATTTGCTGCAGTTTTTGTTGTTTTCTATACAAATTATCATTTTTCAGAAGTTAACTTTGATTAGTGCAATTAATTCACTGCTATTTTTTGTTCACCCCCCCACAAAATTAGTCTTTTCTTAGCAGTTAACTTTTTATTTTTGCAATCATTTGAATTTTGAAAGTTCTTTAACATATTAAAATTCAAAGTTATTACTACTGTTGGATGTTCATGAGATTTTTCTTTTCATGAAATAGAAGGCAAAGCCATTTAAATTTAGTAGATAAGATTAGAGCTAACATTTTGGTACAACACAAAAGCTAGGGAAAAAACTTGGAATGAGAAGTAGTCCCCTACTCTGTCTTCCTTCATCTCAGTTCCAGTGCTAAGTGGGACTTGGGGCTAGATTCCACTTTCAAATCCAAATATGAAAGTGCCAGGTGCTGAAATTGTATCTTGAGCCTTGCCTAATCCATCTAGAAATCCTGGTTGAACTTGGAACACCTCAAATGCCTGCCATGCATATTAATCTTCCTACCATCTGAGTGAAAGTAAGCCTTGTCACATGCATCTTGTAGCGACACACAGCAGCACGAGGCTGTCCAAATGGCCAATCATGTAGGATAGTCATGATTGGAGCTGAAGCCCACCTTGACTTAGCCAGTTACATAGTCGATGCGGGCAGTTCAACTGGAGAGTCTTGCTAAGGTTGAGTTCAAGTTCAGTTTCCTTCGCAATAGTCTTTTAGTACATGTACATAAACAACCCATATGTTAACTAAATACATGCAAGACTAACACGAGTGCAACTAAATGCTGTCAAATTCTGGTTCACTATCTGTGTACAGTATCTTAGTAGGAATCAATTGTGAGGTTGGGTCATGGATTACAGTGAGGTTGCTCTTTTCACAACCAGGTGACCACGTTTCATGAAAATAGCAGCTTGAGGGGTCCCTAGACCCAACCTTGGTATAGAGTCTCGTATACTAGGCAATTTTCAAAATTCTTGTCATTTGAAAACCTATGTCAAATGTTGTAAAGATAAGCCATGCCAAAAACATGTCCAAGTATGTTCACATCAGAACACTAGGTATGCCAGATCATCTGAATTGGGTTAGGCTGAATTTGCATATTGGCACAAACATTTCCAAGCTCAATTCATAATGGTTTCGAAGTACTTGTTACGGTAATAAGCTAGTGAAAACGGAGTGTATTTACTGTTGTACTTTATTATTTATTCTCTCTCTTTTTGCTTGAGGATTCATCTGATGTGTGGTTGTATTCATTGCAAATTGCTTTACATGAATGATTAAGTTTGGATATTGAAGCATATTAGATAGTTCTCCAAGTTTGTTTTAAATGTTTGCTACACAACATTTTGTTTTATAATTTTAACAATATTTTTCACTTGTAGGATTCATGGAGGTCTGGGACCAGCCAACACAAGATTACGAGAAGTTCTTTTGAACCTTTAACTGTGTTGTGGCAATTTAAGTAAGGCTGCTTATTACTTATCCTCCAGCCAGTATCTGGATTTCAAACATCTAGGATTTTAGACAATAAATAGCACATTGATGTATCAACTATCAGTTGCTGTGTCCAGTATCTAAACCACATGTCACAAAGTTGTGTTCTGCTTTTGTTGTCTGCTGCTTTAAATTCCTGCCATTAACTTTGTCCTTACCTTGTGAGAATGGTTGTTTTGTACCTTGTTCAGTAACTTCTGTTTGCCTGTTTGAGGAGAGGCTTTCATCTAATTCAATAGTCTATTGTTTGATGATGAAGGTTAACATTGATTAACTTAATTGTGCTCTATGTAGCTAATGTTGCTGAAGTATCATTATCAGTTGATGTTTTATCTCATTATATTTCCAGATGTTCTTTTTCCCACTAATCTTATGTTTAGTGCTAGATTGGCTTGCAGTTGGTAGATCCTTGTAACACATCTAAGTTCGATTTCTAGTATATTTTATCAAGATAAATTAGAAATTCTAGAGGTTGCCTCTTGGCTTTCCAGGGAAAGGAAGTGAGAATGAGACGACACAAGTATGAAAATTTTGTAAAGAAGTGGACGACTAGTGTTCAAAGAATTGGCATGCGAAACCATATAATGAAGAGTGAATGGAACTTTTTATTGCTGTTAGAAAGGTCCATGAAATTTGAACCAAGTCTTTTACTGGATTGAATGCTCAAGGATATAAAGATTTGTGTTGCATTAGGTTTGTCAAATTGGACAATGTGTAATAAAAACATCAGATTTGAGATAAAAATAATTAAAATATTAAAGGAACCTAAATTTGGGGAAAAATTAAAATTAAAAATAAAAATACTTAAAGCTTGTTATTTTCCTCAACTTTTGAAACTACAACAGAAAGTTCAAGAAAAACTACTCAATTTTCTAGATAAAATCCCCTAAATGTTCAATTTATGAATTTTGAATTTCACCAAAATTTCCAACTTTCTATTTTCATCTTTGATTACTTGTGAAAAGAAACTCTAATAGTCTAGCTCTGGCTAATCATGTATCATATATGGAAACATCAGACAAAGATCATCAGGAGCTACTTATTGTCATATATAAAATTTATGCCTAAAGATTACTAAAATGTAGTTTTTTTATGACATTACTGAAATCTAGCCTTCTGAAGATGATTATATTTTTCTAAATCTGCCTTCATTGTGTACCATGACATATACAAAAATCCTTGATGTTGACATGCTGATCAGTAGTACATGCATGTTTTTTTATTGTGTTCTTAACCCTGTTTTATTTGCTTTTTTCTCTTTAAAAAAAGAATAACTGAGTACCTCCTCCATTTTTGGCAGCCATATGGAGAGGTGAATCTCTTATAAATAATATCACCGTCCACCTTCATTGAAGAAGCCATCTAACAATTAGCATCTGAAGTGTCAATGAGTTGTTCCCATACTGTGCTAAACTTCTCGAGCTGATTGGACCAATTCAGGATAAAACCAATGATCCTGGAATCAATTTGCTGAACTAGTGTAAGGGTTCACCAGAGGTATTATTTTGTGCCAACTAAATTGCCCAGATCCATACAGGAATGGGACCAACTTAAGGACATATACATGGTAACAAAGCAACAGGATGATAACAGAAGAAAGGGTAAGACTTAAGAGAATGTTATTCGGACAGAGTAGAAGAATTTGATGTGGTAGACATTTCTTTTTTGTTATGATGGATAATTATGTCTAAGGTTTGGTAAATTGTCGAAGAGGATTGGTTAATTGAAGCCTCAACCGATAAGATTCATGAGCTGGCAACAAGAACGTTTATATTCCATGAAGAGCTGTCGGTACCTAAACACATGGTTCGGCTGAAGGAAGTGGTCTAGGATCACACATTTGACCATTGTTCTTAGTTGTACCATGTTGCTTTAGAAATTGAAGCAGAACTTGGATGTTTCACAAGACCAATTGTTATATGTTTCTACAATGGAAAGTCAGACATGGTGCATAATTAACCTGAAAGGCAAATAGTTCTTGCAGAGGACATTCCTACATCTATTGAGCGTGAATGTTGCCTAGGCAATCTACCTAGAAAGGATTGATAGTATTTGAAGGCAAAGATAGAGAAGCTTGGCTTACCAGGCTGTTTGCTCTTAGCATTACTCAATAGCCAAAGGTGAAATAGTTTTCTTTGGGAAATAGACTTGGATTGGATGTGGGTTCATAGTTTTTATGAACTCAATGGTAGTGGTTGATTTAATCAATTCAAGGGTAGTGATTTAGAACAACCTAAAGGGTGGTAGGCTTAAGAATTTGAGAAGAGAGTTGATGAAAGGTAAAAAAGGGGGACAAAATAAAGGGGGAGGATTCAATTTAACATACTTAATTCACTAAAATTTCAGTCGAAACAATGAAAGAACAAGTAATGTAAATTCTAACACATACCAGTTATGAGGAGGAAGAAGATACTTTATCACCCTTCTTGACCAGCTTTATTTTGATTTGAGCTTGGTTCAAGAGACCTATTGATAGTTTTTCATTTGGAACCAAACTCTTACAAAATGCAACCTGCAGGCTTTTTTGGGTGCCTACTATAGGCTGATTAGTGATTTTTCTCCCTTTCTTTTCAGAATCCTAATTAACAAAAAGTGTCTGAATTGCATGTAATTTTGTTTTAAGGAGTATCTGTTCCTTAGATAAAAGATAAATTTAAAATGCAAAAAAATAATGCTGGGTTTTCTTAGCATGTTCTTTATGTTCATCTATTTCCTGATTTTTCTATGTTTCCTTCTTATTTGTCACATGACCCTGCATTTGTTTTCTTTTTATAATTTTAATGTGACTTAATACAACAAAATTACTCAACCCATCTTTCTCTCCTCCCTGCCCCTACTTTTATCTGCTGGTGAGCAATTCAGCAGTTGGATCTGTTGTATTTCATCACAGCAGCGAGACAAATTACCTCATCTGAAAGCCTGCTGTTGTCAGACTTCTTGTCATGATGGTCATTGTGCCATCAAGCATTCTTCTTCAAAGCCATCAAAAGACAATTACATTGTATAGCAGGTATGACATGAGAAAAGGTGAGATTAGATGAATCAGGACTTGAAACTTGATTTTTGATTATAGTTGTCTTTAAAGCTTATGTATAAACATGATTGTTATGCTTTAATTGTTGTTGCTTTGGTTGGCATTTTCACCTGAAATTAGTGGAGGTTAATCATGAAACTGCTTCCCCCCATTAACTAACTTCATATCATAGAATAACTTGTGATGCTGCCAATAGTGGCAAGCGATCTGTGAACATAGAAGAAGCTATCTTTTTTTTTTTAATTTTTGGAAATTGAAGAAAAAGTGGACATGTTTCTTTACAATAATGTTCTTAGTGTCATCTCTGTATTATATTTGGTCTTTAGTTGCAAAATAATCTAGAGGACCATCTTCAGTGCAAGTATGTCATGTACATTAGCGAGAATATAGGTGTAATCTATGTTTTGCTGTAAACCGGAGCATCTGAATTCATAATAACCGTAGACTTTCTTGCTTGCTAGAATGGTAAAAATATGACTTGTTTATTCTCATTTTGAGGAAAATAACGGTTCTGTGTCAAGAATATAAATGTCATCTTTTGCATATTCAAAGGTTTTGTTGGTCAATTCTTGAAGGAATCTTCCATTAGAGACATTGTGAGCTATTGGTAGTTAGTTCTTTATCTTTTTAAATTTTTTTATCAGGACCGTTTGCAGTAAAAAAGTTTGTTATAATAAAGTGAAACTGCTTCCGAGTTATTGAGGTCTACTAAAGTTTTGGCTTTTGGAAGTTCAGATGCTAATTGTTTATTGTAAGAGTTATGTAATATTATTGCACTCCTCTAAGTAATATTTCATGCACTTAAACCATGGTACTGTTTCTTGGGATACCTCAGAACAAACTTGAGCACCTCCGGATGATACATTGTGAACTAAAACATCGATCTTGATAAATTTAAATGCTTCAATTTTTTCTTGCACAATACTTACCATCTCAACTGGTTCTATTGCTTTGTCATTGACCTAAGGTAACCCCTGCAACTCGTAAGTGTATTTCCTTTATTCCTCTTTAGTTTCTATTAACCATTACACTTGATATTATTGCACTCCTTTATTCCTCTTTGATAAGACTTGCCTTTACTCTGATACTTTTACCAAATATATCATTAAACAGCAGCATTCTTAATGACAAAAACATCAGAAGCAAATTTTCAATTAAGAATCCAAAAGTTTCTTATGTTGGTAATGTGGATAGGGAGAGGGGATGGGAGAAAGGAGGGGATTGAACACCTGGCATTAGTTAAATTTAGGACAGTAATGGCCTGTTGGTTGATAAGTAAATATTAATTCTTATTCTTGGACTTTGCTTCTGGAAAGATTTTAATGTTTCACTTCTTGATGGGTTTGACTTTGGAGTTTGGCTTGGTGTGGATGTGTCATAGTATAACATAATGTGCTTCATTTTCTGCCTGTGCTACTTGCTGTTTAAAAAAGCGTCACAATGATGTTGGGTAAACATTTCCTCAGAGATGTCATTTTATTAGGTAAACATGGAAATTACATCCAAGATCCACAATATCTTTCTTATGAAAGTGAAGCATGAATCGGGAAATAGCAATTCAGCTTATAATTTAAGTTTGATGATCTTGGGATTTTATTTTTGAGCAAAGGTGCAGCATAGCTTGGTTTGTAACTCTTTGCTATCACTCCTCTTTTATGCTTTTGCAGCTATACTTTGGTGCCAGTTTGTTCGGTTTCTTTTGGGATTTCATGGTTGGTGTAATACTGGTGAAGAAAATTTCTTTCGGATTGGTGTTGATGGTTGAGTGCCCGATCATCTTCTTTGGGACATGGTTGGTTTTTGTCCATTTAGGTATCCTGATGCTTTGACTCATCCCGATTTTTCGTTCTAGGAAGCCACTGCAGCTTATGTTTCACGTTGTGGACCAATTCTTGCTCAAACAAACTTGGCCACCTGAAACATGCATGGGTCTTGTTTAATCTTGATTGTGTTTCCTCATCATCTGTTCTTGGACGTAATTTGACCAATTATAGCCTATTGTTAATGCATCACTGGGAAATTACTCATGGGGCGGGCCATCTATAAGTGTTTTTTTTGTGTTTTTATTTTTGGTTAAAGCATATTTTGGTGTGTAATGTGTAGTAGGGGAGGATTGGGAGCTCGTGTGTCCAACTTTCAAATAGGTCGTAAGCCTCAGAAGTAGTCTTGAGTTCAATCGGATTGGATGTTCTATAAAACTATGTTGGGGGTATGTCTCACAAAAATTGTGTTGAGCATGTCTCCCCAATACTTAATGGATTCTGAAGATTCAGAATAGAATATTCAACTATTAGGTATAGGTAGAGGGTCTAAGAGAATGCGAGAGGTTAGATGATGCATCATATAATGATTTATCGAAACAATTAATTAGATCTTTGATTCGTAAGATCGATCGATCGATCGTCCGAATGTTATATTAATCTGATAAATTATTTTGGCCCATTTGTTGAGATGGGGTGGTCAATTGTCAGACCAAATTGCATTTGTTTTTCTAACACCTGTACGTTTATGATTGGAGAACCGGATTAGGTTATCTACCCAGGACCAAGATTTAATCCAAGGAAAAATCATCGCAACACAATCAATCAATCCTAATTAAACCTAACTTCAATCGATTTATACTAAGATCCACACTTCACCCGATTTCTAATTCCATATAGAAGGATTTGCTCTAGCATTTAGTGGGGTTGTGTGCAGACCAACTACTACCCTCCACTAATCTAGCTTGATTCGGCCAACTCATCTCTAACGCCAGACTTACCTTCAACTCCAAAAACCTAAAATAAAAAAAAAATCTTAATTATCTATCTTCTTCACTTTATGTTATATAATCCTTTTAATATTCAAAAATGATATTTTCTAGAAAAGACTCATAAAATCTATAAAAGCCTGGTCCAAAATATATTAACACAAGCACCATCTTGTATGGTCCATCATAGATCTAATGCCCATCTACATCGGAGATCATTAATTAAGTGTCGAGCAACGATCATGGATCAAGAATATATTCTATTATTTTTGCTGTCTTCCAATAAAATATACAATGTCAAGTTTTATATGATTCATGTGTATATAAATATAAATATATATTTGGGAAAGGCTTTAAACAGGTCAATATGGCTGGGGCTGATGCAATTAATTCTCGTGGAGTCTGAGAGTACAGCTCGGCCTTCGTAAGATATCTGAACAGAAACGATTACAGACTACGACGATCCGTCAGCGAATGAGAAGATAGGGAGGACCTGAGCGACATCAAACCCAGAAGGCCTCAATAAATTGACGTCGTCTCGCGTTCTGAGATCTCCGCCGCACAAATCCTCGATCCCTCCGCCGTCACTCCTTTCACGTCCTCTTCCTTACACCCATCCGTATCAAGAGCCCCTCCGAGCCCTAATCCCCACCCCCCAACTGATCTGCCATAGGGCTTTTCTTCTCTGCATTTTGCTGCTGCCTACGAGGTGCGCACTTCTGTTACGGTCGCTTTGCTACCTTCTCGGCAAAATTTGTTTCAATAAGAGAACACCGATCCGATCACATGAACCATTGTGGGTTTGATGTGGCCTTTTTTATCCCGCGATCATGTGTGCTTGGTGGTGGTCTAGATGGATTTCGAATTGATGTCTTTTCTCTTCTCTCCGAAAAGGATGACAGAAAGTGTTATTCCCTGTGAAAGGGAATGGAGAGATTTTTGACGGAAAGAACTTCCAGAAGTTCATATATGTTTCTTTCCTGTTTTGGTAATTTTAGTTCGTGAATTTATAATGTTTGTATAGGATGTTTCTGTTTATGAATATGTGCCGAATACAATCCTCATAAAAGAGGATGATGATGTTAGCAGTATAGCGGAGGGATAAACATGATAAAAATTGAGCCATTTTACTTATTATTAATTAGCTTTTTTTTTTTAAATTTCATGAACGAAAGTTTGTTTCTTTCAATTATTTACCTAAATGTTTTGATTATTGATGTTATAGATGCTTTTTCTTCTGAAAATAACAAAATGACAGGTTGGGTGGGGCTATTCCCTCTGAAAGATTCTGCACTTTCTGAGAATTGGGTCACACATCATTTGCTTTTCTCCAAGGATGAATCCGTATATTGTTGGCATTTTCGTTCCACTTATAGCTTCACTTATGTTCCGAAAATCGAATAATGGAAAGAAAAGAGGGTTGCCTGTGGATGTTGGTGGAGAGCCTGGATATGCAGTTCGCAACTACCGATTTACTTCTCCAGTGGAGTCTCTTTGGGAAGGGGTTACGACGCTGGCTGAGCTATTTGAGCAATCCTGCAAATGCTTCGCATACAGGCCTTTACTTGGATCTCGAAAGCTTATAACAAAGGCAATTGAAGTAAGCCAAGATGGGAGATCCTTTGAGAAGCTTCATCTGGGAAGCTATGAATGGGTTAGTTATGGTGAGGCTTTTAGAGCTGTCTGCAGTTTTGCATCTGGTCTAGTGCAACTTGGCCACAAAAAAGATGAGCGGATTGCCATTTTTGCTGATACACGAGCCGAATGGTTCATTGCTTTACAGGTGTTTTTTCTTATCTGGAAAGAAAATATTTGTTGCATCTGGAACATGTTCATGCTGCACGATGCTCAACCTATGTTGTCCTCCTGTTGATCATAGTGGAAATTTTTATTTGTTGGAGATAAAAATATAGATTAGATAGCTTATTTTGATCATAATTTTGCTTTAAAAATGGGAAATTAATAGGTGAGCTATGAGATTAGCATGTCATCTGTTTAAAAGGATCTATGTGTCTTGAGCTGTTGATGATTATCTTGATATTGGAACTGTAACAGTTGCTTAATAATTAATACTAAATGCTAAAGTCTTACCTATAGCATTTAACTATGGTAAAAGAATCTGCACACCTTTTTTGTTTTATATCTTGTCAAAAGATTGTATGTTAGCTCCCTAACACAATTGGTCTATTTTCATAACACAGGGTTGCTTCAGGCAAAATATCACAGTTGTTACGATATATGCTTCATTGGGGGAGGATGCTCTTTGTCACTCACTAAATGAGGTTTGATCTTTCAAGGCTTATTTACATTTAAATCATTGTTTTCCTCTTATTTGATTTTAATAATTCTACAGTTTAGTCTTGTAGAAAATGACTACCAGGCATTTCATCTTTATATAATTCTTTTGGTATGTT
Source organism: Musa acuminata AAA Group (assembly GCF_036884655.1). Classification (NCBI taxonomy): domain Eukaryota; kingdom Viridiplantae; phylum Streptophyta; class Magnoliopsida; order Zingiberales; family Musaceae; genus Musa; species Musa acuminata. The sequence continues at coordinate 49,954,887 of NC_088334.1, read as the reverse complement.
TTTCTTGTGATTGCTTAGTGTATTCTTAAAACTGAGTATGCAAGATATAATTTTACTAATATTAAGAAAAGGACTGAGGATGTAGTTAGCTAGGTGAACAAGTTCTTACAAGTAAGTTTTAAGTATCTTAGATGTATTTTTAAATAAAATAGAGAAGTTGATTAATATATTCATAGAGTAAAATTTAAGTGGTTAAAGTGGAGAGGGGTGTTGGATTTTTTGTGATTGTTGAGTGTCTTTTAGATTAAAAGATATATTTCATAAAAAGTTGCTAGGCCAACCATGTTTAATTATTTCGTGTGTAAAGGGTATAAAAATTTGTGAACTTATATTGGTTATAGATGAGAATGTTGAGGTGGAGGTACAAATTTACTATGTAGGATAAAAAAAAAAATTGTGAACAATTAGGTGTGGCTCCAAGCCTCCAAGCATCCAATAGAAGGTAAAGTGAGAGAAAATTCTTCAGATGGTGCAGGCATGTTTAAGTACCGTGGTTTCAAACTTTCAATTAATATTAGTGGCGTGACAAGAGAAGACTTTATTATAAAGTAGAAATGATTAAAAGAGATATGAGTACTCCCAATTTAACTTGAGATATTGCTTTTTATAGGGTTCAATGTCAGGAAATGGTTTAAGTTAACAGAGAGAAGATATTCTATATATTATTTTGTTCTTAGGTTTTCTATCTGTAGAGAATTAGTTATGATCTATTAGTCAGGAGGCATCTCTGATTTCTAATGCTGCAATAAGCTATTAGTGAGATGGCTTTTGTGATGTTTGGGCTTTGTCTTTTCATTAATGTAGCTATTATTCTATCTTCCGTTTTAGTTCATTTACGATCTAGAACATGCAATCAACTACTTTCAGCATTGAGGTAAAACCACACTAAGATTTTGGATCACACCGTGCAAACATATGGAACAGTAGCTGGTTATTCTTAAGTGATGTTATGATGCATAAAATGTAGATTTATATTGTGTGAAGTGACCCTACTTAAGTTCATTCAGTTCCATCAATCTTTTTCTTCATCCTCACGGGTAACCATGCTGATGATACAAATTGCATTTTCTACATGAATTACTTGTCTAAGATTAGATGGGGGGAGTGATAATCTCCTTTCTTTACATGGCATTGTTTTGATCTGGATGACTTCTGTATCCTTGATGACTAATCTGTAACCACTAAATTTTTTAACTTGAAATACATAGGTCTAGAATGGCTATCTCATTCTGAGTCTCTGACACTAGTGTCTTTGACTGGGGGGAACATTCACAGCTTACAATAAAGTTACCCAGTATTTCTGAGTGGTTCTGCAGCATTTGATGTACATTTGTCTGAAATTTGAATGATCAATTCTTTACCTGTGTGAACTGAATGAAAGATAATCATTTTAGCTTCTTGAAATTGCTCAAAAGAAATGCCATTTTTATGAAATTCCAAATCACATCTTCTAATCTCTTCCTTTTCGAAGGATGCTTATGCACCTTGGACTTCTTGGTTAGCTTGGTGGGCAAAACCCCTGAGCAAATACAAAATGGTGCAAGAAAATTTAGATTTGATCATCTCATCCTTTTCTTAGTTCTTGGTAGTATCTAGCATTTTTTAAATTATGCTTAGTTCTTTCTTATTATTGATCTTGCAATTTTTTTGATATCTTAATGAGCCAGTTTAGTGAACAATTATACTGCACAATGACATGAAAATATACTAAACATATTATAATCCTAACAATAAATACAGCATTATTTCGACAATGTGGTTATATATGAATTTTGTTTCTTAGTATTTCTTGTCAATGGAGATGATCATTTTGTTTCAATCTCTCGCTTATTAATTTGGTTTTCGATTGACCCAGACAGAGGCATCGACTGTAATTTGTGGACATAAGGAACTTAAAAAACTGATTGATATAAGTCGACAATTAGACACTGTAAAACATGTTATTTATATCGATGAGGATGGGGTTTCAAGTGAGGTTTCACTGGCCAAGAAGAGTACCAGTTGGATGATTGCATCATTTGGTGAAGTAGAGACAATGGGCAGGGAAAAGCCTGTGGATGCAGTTCTGCCTCTTGCAGCTGACATTGCCGTGATAATGTACACAAGCGGTAGCACTGGTCTACCAAAGGTTTGTTGAACTCATATATAAGTATTGTTATTACTATCAATTGCATTGGCCTAAGCTTTGTCTTTTGCAGTTTGCCTGCATGTCCTCAATACACAAGCGGCTTTGTTGTTGTTGTTGTACAATTGTGGCAACTGAGGGGTTTATGCCATAAAATTGATCATACTAAATGGTAGCATTTGTTTTGTTGAGTTCTTTCGATTCAAATGCTATCCAATCCCCCAGTATTGTTCTTTATTCATACCTCCAGGAATGGAGTCTGGAACTAACTCTGATATATGTTAGGATCTGATCTTGACATGCCCATATCAAGTGGCTTATCTTTCTGTGCATTATAGTTATCTACAAGTTCACCTATTATTATTTCATTAGGTGAGTTATTGCCATGTAACAGGGCATATGTCATATACTCTCATGAGCAATGCCATACATGAGATATTGTCCACTCTTGACAGGGACAGGTGTGGTATCTGTTAGACTTCTTTTGAATCTTGTTCCATCCTATTATTCAAAGATCCTTTCTGAAAAGTCTTAACTTTAATTCCTTAAAAAATAAATGATATGTAGTCTAATTTTTATCATTAAAATAGTACTTGATGTAATCTATTGAGATAAAATCAACCTTTACAACTTCAAAGCACTAGTTGGCTTCTCCTTGTGTTTGGGATGGACAGTCAGGATTGCTGGTTGCTGGAGACCACTTAATTTGATATCTTGGTATACAAGTGTATCTGTTGGAGTTTTATTGATCTCCAGTCAATTCATTTCAGTTTTTGAACAAAATTGATCTAATAAGTGGACTAGACCGGTTGATATTTCTGGTTCTCAGTTTTTCAGATCCAAACAATTGGTCCAGTTTGGTTTTTATGACTACGCCAACCATGGTTATTTGAGCGTCGGATAGATGTAGTAAAACTCCATATTGGTTTTGCTAGAATCAGACGAATTGTGCATCATAATAGTTTGCATTGGTTTGGTTGAAATTTCCCTACATTAATATATAGGATAGAATTACAGAAGAACAGAAGCATGAATCCCGATAATGTAATAAATGCAAATTTGGCCATCATAAATAAAATCACAGGTTTTTGAATTAAATGAAAAACCAAAATTTGATATGATAGCTTACTTCAAATATGGTGGTGATAGAAGTAATTTGATTTTATATTGACTTATCTAAACCTGCGGATTTTAGATGATTGATATAAAAGTCACTGACAATGGAAATCCTCGAATTAAAGGATTCAAAACACAAGATGAACAACCTAGGAGGGGAACAAAATGAAATACTATTGCCACCAGCAGACACACAAAGGCATAAACAAACCAATGAAGACACTTATGAAGCATACTCCCGGCTTTCTACTGATACATCTGCAGTGTATGTTTACATTGCATGTACCTGCATATATATCGTTGTACACACTACCTCTGTGCTAATGATTTGTGGTCTCATTATTAAATTTAGAATGTTGATTGTTGATGTCTCAGAAATTTTGTGTGTTGCTTATCTTATGCCAATTCCCTTTATAATTCCTTCAGTTTTCATGCAGGGAGTAATGATGACACATCGCAATGTTCTAGCTACAGTTTCAGCTGTTATGACTATTGTTCCTTCCATTGGGACTAAAGATATATACATGGCGTACCTGCCACTAGCCCATATTCTTGAGTTGGCTGCAGAGGTGCGGGGCATTAGATATGTTTACCTCTAAATTTAAACACGATCCACATCATAACTTGCTGACGGTCTAGTTTCATTTATCTGTTCTTGATTCAGTACTAATTTTGTGTATAATTCATATGCAGAATGTAATGGTTGCTGCAGGGATTGCTATAGGATATGGATCACCTTTGACTCTCACTGATACGTCAAACAAGATAAAGAAAGGAACCAAAGGTGATGCTTCAGTTTTGAGACCTACACTGATGACTGCTGTCCCTGCTATCCTTGATCGTGTCCGTGATGGTGTGCGGAAAAAGGTCTTGACTTTTCCTTGCATAGAATATCATAATTTCTTTGACATGGTTTCCATGAGACTAATTATCTTGTATTATGTTCTTAATGCATTTCAGGTTGGTGCTACGGGTGGGTTATCGAAGAAATTATTTGATGTTGCATATGGTCGTAGATTAGCTGCTATTAATGGAAGTTGGTTTGGAGCGTGGGGTTTAGAAAAAGTTTTGTGGGATTTGCTTGTCTTTAGAAAGGTTCGAGCAGTTTTGGGAGGACATGTACGATTTCTACTTTCCGGTGGTGCTCCTTTATCTGGTGATACTCAAAGATTTATCAATATATGTCTCGGGTTAGTATAACCTTTATATCATTTCTTTACGGAACACACAAGTAAAATAAACCTGAATTTTTAAGTCCTGGATGCATAGATGCAGTTGCAGCTGCTTTGATTCTGTTGTAGGTTTCACAGATGCTGTTATGCTTGTTAAGATATCTGAGTGACAGTTCCTCTGCCACTTCATACATACAAAGTACTGCACAAACCTTTTTTTCTGAATTCTAAAAATACATTTTGATGATCAAACTTATTAAATCCTTTAATTGATGTACATCTGTATTCTGTGAACATCTCTTGGTCACCTAACATTCTACCTCATTCTAGACTGAGAGTGTAGTCAATATCTGTCACCTAATTTGTAGAAGATTTATATTTGTTTACCAGTCAGTTGGATGCTTGAATGTCACTGTACACTATAGTGGAGAAATACATGGGAAATGGCACCATAGTGTAGTTGAGAAGTGTGTTTTAATTTCTCACTTCTGGTTTCTGTATTATGTTAATAGGATATAACTCTGGGTTCCATTCTATATATGATGCAACATTCAAATGTTGAACTCATTATTTTGTATGAGTTGTATTTCTTCATTAGTTTTATTGGCTTCTTAAACTTCTCATTGAAGTTAAAAAAGCTAGTTCAATTGTTTTTCTGACATGTTTTTCTTTAATAACCTTCCACTATTGGTGTCCTTATGTCTCTCATTTGTTCAGAAAGCATTTAACTTGAGTGATGGTAATGCTTGACTTTTTAGTGGGACTCCAGTATGAAACTTCAGTTTTAGCTAGATGGACTTGATGCTTTAACTTCACCAGACAAAGCAAAATTGATTTTGAGAGTATTAAATGAGTGTCAACCTGTAAATATATGAAATTGAGTTTGTTTAAATATTTTTTACCGAGGGCAGGCTATTTTGGTTGAGAGTGGACATTTGACAATGATACTTCTGGGAAGTTGTTTACTTTGGAATGTTTGGTTGTTGAAAATTAGCTTGGTGCTTACTTTTGCTTGAAATTTTGAAATTTTGAAATTTTGACCACTGTGATTTTCGAAGTGTGATAGGACCAATCATCAAAGGAGTCAGAAGATGGAGGTGGGATAAACTGCAATCCCCTAACTGATATTTGCAAATTTGATGAGGGACAAACTTGCAAATTTGATAGTTTAAGGACTAATACATATTAGTAACGTTTTTACATATTGACTTTCCTGAGAATATAGAAGAAATTATATAGTGAATGTAAGGTTGTTTTATGGTGATGTACATAGATAACTCCAATATACTATAGCATCCTCACGTATCAGAATTTTAGATAATAATGTGATGTAACATCTAAAAGATATTATATTAGAGTCATTTTATCTTTGCTTGATTTATGATTTATTATTTAACTCAAGATTTCTGCCAACTAAATGGTGGGACCAATGATCATTTTACCATTAATTTGAATTACAGACAATTCAGTACTTGAAACAATAAACTATAAAGCATAAGTTTTCATTCTTGACTTTCTTGACAAACCATACAATAACTTTTGAAAGACAAGTTTTAGAAGGTCAATATTTCCTGTAGTAATAATTTTTTGAGTTTGATGTTGGTCATTTATGAAATCTAAACAGGCTCTAAATTCCATTGGTCGAATTTATCAACCAAATTTTCTTGATAGACCTGCAGGTTTCACTACTAAAAATAGCAACACAAGTTTTTTGAGTGTCTTAGCAATTTATTCATACCCAAAATATACAAGAAACTAGCTGAAGTTTTTGGTTACATAGGCTACTTTGAAATTATTCATAATTTTTTACTACATGGTGCTGCAAATGTTTTCTGATTCATTCTAGTGTGGCATCTGGATGTTAAAGCATAGAAGTGCATGAGTGGCATCTTGGATTAAAAGTGGATTTTTGAGATTTGTTTCTTCAAAATAATTCCTAGACACGCTAGTTTGTGACAAAATATTCTTTTTCCTGTGCCAAAAGCCATGGCTTTTCTTAACCACATATAAGTATGTCTGCTTATCTGATCAAATTTGTGGATTCATATGATAATTTTAGATAGCAAAAGCCATTCTCACATTCAAGTGGATCAAAATACATTATATTATTATAAATCAAAAAAACCTATTGCAATTTTTATATTTAGTATTATTGGATTTAAGATTTTGGATATTTGAAACTTTAATTTAATATCATTGGTAGCAACACATTTTTAAAGTATGGTAAAAATCCATTGTTTCTGAGTTCTAGATTTCTTGTACAAGTACCATTGTTTGAGGTTTCAGTCCATTAACCAAAAATAAAAAGTAAATAAATACTGCCCTTTATGATCAAGTATCAGTCTTTGGTCGCATCGTTAAATATGGTCTGGCACATATTAGTTCAAATCAAGGATCGTAATTTCGTATCGTACCGACATTTTGAGCTTTGCTTGGTACGGTACGATATAGGCGTATCGAGCGTTATGCTACGGTGTAACACTCGGTACGTGTGTGTGTGTAATATAAAAAAATTAAAAAGAGGCGTATTGACACGGACTTAGCTGGATTTGCCTAAGTCGTGCGGTACCCTTGCGTGTCCGTCCGCAAAGGTCAGCCTCCCCGAAGCCTCCCATTGTCCCTTAGGACCAACCAAAGAGAGAACGGGTTAAAAAGAACGCCTCAATCGGGATCCACAAGCAGACATGTCCGAAAAACACTTTATAGATAATGCAAAATACAAACAGACTTTACAAGTTCTGAACAGTGGCACAACAAAGGGTAAAATGGTCCATTACAGACCGAAAAGCTCTCGCACGTGTCCACATGACACAACATTTATTTACAAGCCTAAAGAGGCCACCAACCCAACTAAAATGGGACTATTAAGCCTTCGGCCGCCCCTTTACATGCTGTACAAGGCATGAACATGCCAATAGACACGGACATATATAAGCATTACATCAAATACCTTGTTTAGAAGTTTGTCCGTGACATTCTCCCCCACTTATCCCTTCGACGTCCTCGTCGAAGCCTTTGTGAACACTGCAACTCTTCGCCTTTGCTAAGTCTTCAATCTTCTGCTCCAGCTGCAATGCGCCTCTTGGCTCCCAGCTGCTCTCCGCTGCTGTTTTTGAGTCGTCGAACCCTTGATCCGCTATGCTGCTTCAACTCGCCAATGACTCTGACTCTGGTGTGGGGTTGGCTGAGTTGTGTTGATCCTCGTTGATTCCTGCGGATCCACCAAATGAAGGACAAGACCATTCTTACTGCGCCAGTTTCTCAAAATTTCCACATGTTGCTTGAACTGGGTGGATGCTTGTTGGAGCTTTAACGAGCATCGCCTCGCAAACTTCTGAAGTTTTGGGTCCTTCCTCCACAAAATCTGCTCATTGACTCTTCTTTCAGTTAGTTGTCACATCCAAGTAGGTTCGCATCACTTCCGCTTTCGATTGGCATTTCGTTGGAAAATGAAGCGGACAATCTACTCTCAGTAGCACTGATCACCGTTGGTGAGGATTTGACAACTATTATCTTCCATTATCTTCGAAGGGTCTTTGAACTTGTGCAGAGCTCCTCTGCTGGATAGATAAGAGAACTGGGGTACTCGGTTTCGCCCATTCTCTTAAGAGTTGAGAAGGCAAAGGTTACTTGACTTTGCCCGCCTTCTCGAGATTGTACTTCATGCATCGAGCTGGTTACTGGCCTTCGCCTGCTCTTTGCTCACACTTCTGAAGCACTTGAAGTGTTTGCACTCCTTGCGTTGAGTTAGCTACTGTGATTCACCTTCTCAATGCCATTGAACTTCTGGAATGCAGGAAGTTTTCACCCCAACTTGGAGTAATTCTCTGATAGATGAGGTCGCCTCTGGGATTGTACCGTCTTCTCCATCAACCCTGTCGCCTACTCTACTGAGTAGCAAAGGTACAGCACCACGTACTGCATGCTTCGTTCCTTGGTCGTGCACTCTTGCATGACCCGAAGTCCTTCACTTACGGCTATCTTGATGAGAAACTTGTTGACACTGGTCTTACGAAGTTTCTTGGCCTCTGCCCTTCAGCCTTGTCTCGGTACTTGGAGATTGCCTCTGCATGCTCCACCTCCTCGGCCCCTTTCACGACCAAGCGCTCTCCCTCCGTGAGAGCAAGGGATCAATGACTTTACGGAAGTCCCGCCTCTGCGGTACCATGGCGCTGCCATGCCCATGGTCCTACTATCCGTCGCCTCGCATCTGCATCCCTTTTCTTCACGATCAGTAGATATGTCTCTGTGGCACTCCTCTGAGTCCACCTCCATTCTAACTGATCCTTGAATTTGGGTAGCTAAGTCCCTCTGGACTCGTCGTCGCTTCCTCGCCCCTTTCGACCCCCTGCTTCAACACCTCTGTGTTTTCCAAGCAGTCCATTTGGTCGATGGAAAGACAGACTGCAACTCCCATGCATGGCCTCTGCCATCACATTGTAGGGTTTGCACCGATTCTGTTCTCCTTAGCTTCCTTGGTAGCAACGTTCGCTTACTCGACCTTGTCCTCTGACTTGTCGGGCTCCCTTAAGCGAATATGAGCTCTGGAGCAGTCCAACTCTCCAGCTGCTTCGATCATACCTCTGCATGATCAAGTCCCTCCCATGGGACTCACTGGTACTTGCATTCGAACTTTTCCCTTAGTGGAACACAGCCCCCATATGCTGATGACCAAGGTTTCCATCCGATGCAAAATTCGATGCACGCCCGGAAGACCCGCCTCTGCGGTACCATGGCCTTCACTCCTTGAATCCATATGATCTAGTCCCTCCCGGGACAATGTCGTGTGTGTCGCATTGCCACGAACTGTTCCACCATGATCCGCTGCACCATGTCGCCTCCTGGTGACATCTCCATTGCATTCTGATCCTTGTGGAATAAACTCGAATTGTGAACCCTCCATGTGTGGCCTCTACCAATACATCGCAGGGTCTCCTCCACCTTCGATTTTGTTCGCTCCTTTGGCAATCGACCTTCATCCACCCACTCTTGGGTCACACCTAGATGAAGCACCGCTCTAGGACAGTCCGTCGCCTAGTAGCTCCCGAAGTCCACCGACTTCACTGTAATTTGTGCACCATTGTCTGGATCCTGGGCCTCTGCCCCTACCAGCACAATCTCCGCTGCGCACCGCTTCCTTCATAGCAACTCGAATGGCAACACTGTGGCATATTCTTCAAGAGTACCCGCCTCTGCGTCCTCTTGCCCCGTGCTAAGGCCTTCTGAACCCAACTTCGCCTCCGCAAATTGAGTCGCCTTAGTTCCTCCATCAAATGCTTCTCCAAGATAAGGTGCATGTGCCCCGAAGCTCCCTTCGTCTTTGGCACCATGCAAGATGAGTCCGCTCCGTCAGAATGAAGGACCCATGGAACAACATGATCCTACTATTGCCTCTGCAAGAGTTCATGTCCTTGACCTCTGTCTAAGGAAAGCACTGTGCCTCTGCTCCACGTTCCAACTTCTATGTTGGCTCCCTTCATGCGGCTTGGGTACTTCGCCAAGTTACGCCCAAGTTGCTCCGCTCCTCGTTTTTGCATTGAGCCGATGGTGGCCCTCGTGCCCACCATTCCACGGGTCAGCCCTCCCTTGAGTCCGATCTCCACATCGACTCCAAGTGTGCCTTCATTTAAGTTGCTTTAGGTTGCTTCCCCACTTGATCTCGCAATGCATCCACCAATGCATTCTCTCGAGCGAGATCATGCGACAACTCCTCGCCGCTTGCTCAGTCCATCGAGCTTCGTGGAGTTGTTGTTTGTTGAGGTACTCCTCCTCAACATGTGAGGTCCGTCTCACATGATTCTCCCTCTGGAGAGCCGGGACTTATCCCTCCTGGATAACTATCCCGTTGGAGCAACATCTCTCTTCGTTTCGGAGACCACCATCCCCTTGGACTACTCCGATCTGCTGAACAAACTGTGCACTGTTCTGCCTCCTGCAAACGCACTTGCTAGATTGCGACTCCATGTCAATACAGCCCCCGCTGCACCCCTCAAGGCCTAGCAACATGCTGAACTCGTTGCACACTTTAGCCTCCGACGGACGTATCCTTCACATGCCGAAGAGAAAGTTTCAATGCTCCATGGCGTCGAGTTTCGGTCGCCTTGGGATGGCCACGAACATTCCGTCGTCCGCATACAAGCCCATGCATGAGTACCAAATTCTTCGAGTTAGCAATTCCCCTCACCTCTGTGAGCTTTGCATAACTCTTTTGGTCGTTGAGCAACTCATTCCACCTTGCATGGTCTCATTCTTGCCAAGCGCCTCGCTTGCCTAGAGCACCATCAAGTATAGTTGTCAACGTTGAGCCGTAGCTCAAACTCAGCCATCCCAACCTTTGTGCGCTCCAAATTCTTCCAAGCTTGCCTGTTCTAGTGGTGCCTCTTGCGCGAAGGGTTGGCCATTCCTCTGAATGCCAAGATCAGATGCCCGCTCCTCTGAGCGACTCTTTTCCCTACATCTCCATGCCCGTTTTCCCTCAAACGGTCGCGCGTGTGCTGATTGCCCTCAACGCAGCCCCGCTAGGTCCCCCACGTTTGCATGTCAAGTGTTTCTATGAGTGCTTGTCCCGCTCTGATACCATATGACACGGACTTAGCTGGATTTGCCTAAGTCGTGCGGCACCCTTGCGTGTCCGTCCGCAAAGGTCAGCCTCCCCGAAGCCTCCCATTGTCCCTTAGGACCAACCAAAGAGAGAACGGGTTAAAAAGAACGCTTCAATCGGGATCCACAAGCAGACATGTCCGAAAAACACTTTATAGACAATGCAAAATACAAACAGACTTTACAAGCTCTGAACAGTGGCACAACAAAGGGTAAAATGGTCCATTACAGACCGAAAAGCTCTCGCACGTGTCCACATGACACAACCTTTATTTACAAGCCTAAAGAGGCCACCAACCCAACTAAAATGGGACTATTAAGCCTTCGGCCGCCCCTTTACATGCTGTACAAGGCATGAACATGCCAATAGACACGGACATATATAAGCATTACATCAAATACCTTGTTTAGAAGTTTGTCCGTGACAGTACGTCGCCAAGTGTGTGTGTGTGTAATATAAAAAATTTTAAAAGGAGGCGTACGCTGCCTTGGCGATGTCGCCTCCCTTTCTTCTCCTCGTCAGGTCAGATGAGGAGAAGAGTGCGATCTTCTCCTCATCTATGGCATTCGGCAAAGGCGTCGAAGGTTACAGACGTCTTCGGCCTTTAACTAAGAACGTGGCAAAGGCCGTAGGCGTCTCCAGCCTTTGGCGAAGAAGAAGCCGAGCTGCTACCTCTCCGTTACCTCCTGGATCAGGATTGTTGAGGGAGGGTTGGTGTTGAATCGGAAAGCGTCGAGGTTTCCCCGATTCTCCCTCTTCTTCCTCGACCCTTCTTCTTCCCTCGTCGCAGCTACGCTGATACCGCCCGATAGCGGGCGGTCTGAGTATTAGTCTACTGGTGGACCGGTACGTACCACCCAGTATGGGCAGTATCATTCGAAATTAAAATCCTTGGTCCAAACAATATCGGATTCCTTGATATTTGATAAGTAAATAAAAAAACGAAAGAGATGTAAAGATACATCAAGAAATATTAACCAAAATAATTTTCCATGGCAAGGAACTATTGAGACTGCAAATGAAGTTGACCCTTGTAAACACACAACATATTTATTCTTTGTTGTAGATAATTTGATTCTTTAGCTATGAATTGTTTCACTTTACAGACATCTATAGATCTATAGAAGCTTGAATGCCTTAAACCTTGTAATTGACCTTCTCATATATCTGCCAGAGCTCCAATAGGACAAGGATATGGTCTGACTGAAACTTGTGCTGGTGGAACATTTTCCGAATATGATGACACTTCTGTTGGTCGTGTTGGTGCTCCACTTCCATGTTCATATATCAAGGTAATAAAGAGTAAACTAGTCCATTGTTATGAGAAGTGAAGACCTTGAGGACATTGGTTGTTTGACTGGTGTGATATATCACCTTTTTTTTTTTTTTGTCTAAAATCAGATGTAATGTTGTTCTGGTTGCTCCTTTTTATCTTTATTTGCAAAATTTTTCAGAGTGCTTGTTTAAGATTATTCTTTTAGTTGCAGTTAATAACAATTTTGCCATAATTTTATAGATTTGTGGACAATAGCCATCCATGGCATTGATGTTACTACAAAGTTTGATTTACTAACCGCATAAAATTTTGTACACCTATTCATGATATTAACACTTCAGATATGCTGCTGTGGCTGCCAATAGAAGTCAATGTTTATGAAGAAAAGTTCTTTCAGAATTCCGTGTAGTTATCTTTAGTCTTTGCTACAATCTTTTTTACCCGAATGCATGATGTAACCTCATTCCTGGTGCTTACTCTTTTAACCTTTGCGTATGAAAACCTTGTCATCACACACTTGCTTTGCTAATGAAATTTGAGGGTTTTCTATCTACAGTTTGTTCCACCTAGGCTCATTTTTTTATGCTGTAAATTATTTTATACCTTCTCAGACAACTTTTTTTTTCTTGTCTATTTAAAGTGATAACTTCGGAGTGAACTCCTATGCTGAACTAATTTAGACTTTTATAATTCTATTAGATCTTGCAACTTTAAGATTATTTCTATTGATATAACATGGCATCAGTTATTATTCTTTAGGTTAGGGCTCTAACATTTCTGTACCATATAACCATGATTGTTGAAGAATTCATTGTTCTATCAAATGCACATAGGGTTTCTTGTTGGCTTATGCTTTGCTGCCGATCTTTAGTGATGGCTTGTACCCTTTACCAATCCCTTTTTCCCACAATGTCCATGTTATTTTGCACTATTTTCTGGTATCAAAGTCAAGTAGAACCTCAATGGTTCAGAAAAGATACTTTCCTGAAATCTTCTTCTGCATTAGATACAAGCAAATTTATATATTAATAATTACTAAAACATTCAACAGTATCCTTATCCTCTTTAGCTACTTTGAAGTTGCTAGCACTGTTGGGTTCTAAAGTTCTTTTGCATCACTATTTTAGAAAAAGAAAACATGTGTCCATATATTTACATAGATCTCCATAGGAGGTTTTTTATGGATAGTCAATGACTAATTTATATTACCTTAAGTTTAAATGATCTCTTACATATTGTTATTTGTTTTTTTATATCAGTTGATTGATTGGGCAGAAGGTGGATATTTAGTTACAGATTCACCAATGCCTCGTGGGGAGATTGTTATTGGTGGTCCAAATGTTACACTTGGGTACTTCAAGAATGAAGAGAAAACAAAGGAAGTTTACAAGGTTGGCACTTTAAATATTGCTTGTTACCTTAAACACGGTCTGTTTGAGACTAATCAGGTGCCTTAATGTCCAACTGACAAAAGGTTGATGAGAGAGGAATGCGGTGGTTTTACACTGGCGATATTGGAAGATTTTACCCTGACGGTTGCCTAGAGATCATTGATCGCAAAAAGGATATAGTGAAACTTCAGCATGGTGAATATGTCTCTCTTGGAAAGGTAGGACTGTTCATGTCTATTGGTTAAATTTTCAGTTTTAGCAAACTTACCTTCTCTTTCTCAGGTTGAGTCTGCTCTAATCGTGAGCCCCTATGTGGACAACATCATGCTGCACGCTGATCCTTTTCACAATTTCTGTGTGGCACTTGTTGTTGCTGCACCCCATGCCTTAGAAGAATGGGCTTTAAAGCGAGGAATAAGTTACAGTGATTTTTCAGATCTGTGCCAAAAAGAGGAAACAGTGAAAGAAGTGCATGGGTCATTGATTAAGGTTGGTGTCCCTTTTGCCCTTCCATCTATGATACATACGCAAGTTTTGTCTTTTTCTACCTGAGTGATTCATCTACTTCAACTTCTTGGAAGATATTTTCTGATTGGTTGATTCTGTTTACCAAAAGATGTCTTTGTGTTTGGAACGGTAAAAAATTTTGTCGAAATATCTATTCTTATATAGTTTCATGATCTGAAACGATCATAGAATGTTGTTTTCACATGTAGAAACTGTAAACCCTCTCTCCTTATTCTGGTTGGTTCTTTGCAACCTATGGTCCTTACAAGTTATGCATGTGATTTCACATTGGAAGGCTCCATCATATAATATAAGATCAGCTTGTAGCTGATCATCGAGTTCATTGAATCTGTAACTCTCGACTCTGATGCCCATGAGGTCCATCCGGACAACTTGGACAAACAATGTATATACCGGGTGGTATTTGATTCTAATAGCTCAATCAATAGTCTTGATACAAGTAGAAAACAGTGGACTGATTATTAGTTGTGTTATTTTTACTTTACAGGCAGCAAAACAAGCAAAATTAGAAAAGTTTGAGACGCCAGCCAAGATAAAGTTGCTTCCTGAACCATGGACCCCGGAATCTGGTCTGGTCACTGCTGCACTCAAGCTCAAGAGAGAAGTTATTCGGAAGGCGTTTGCTGATGACCTTGCAAATTTATATGCGTGAATCTGAGTTACTTTAAGAGAGGAGGTGCGTAGAGCTGCACCTATTTACCACGTATTAGAAATTTTATGTATTTACCGTGAATCTGAGCTGCACCTACCACCTATTTACACAGTGACAAAGCTGGGCCATTTCTGTGTTTTTCTTTCTTTTTCTCTGTGAATGATGCTCCAGAAACAATGCTACGAAGGCCAGCGATGAAAGATCATTACTTCAAAATGACCCCCCTTTTTTTTTCATGTAACAAAAGCCTCTTCTTCTTTTATTTATTTATTCTCGTAAAGCATGCATGCTTTTATATCCTAGAAGATAAAATTGCTCTTGGCCTTAAGCCTTCTCGGTCGTCTATCTACGTCCCATCTTGGTCTGTATGCTCCCGTTATTGTTTTTTCTTGTTTGTCCTCAGCATGATTTTTAATTTTGCACCCTAGTTTTCATTATCGTCCCTCGCTTGTCATCGTCCTCACTTAGACAATCTGCAGGAGAAGGATGATCAAAAGAGGTGGGGGCGGAGATTAAAGGCTATTTCGTTTTTTGTTTTATTGAATACAAGGGATGACAAGAAAGAGGAGGTGGGGCGGAGACCAAGGCCAATTTTACCTTGTAGAGTCAATGGCTGTTCTCTGGGAATAAATAGAAAAGAGAATGCTAATAAAAAAAGAGGATGCTGATTAAAAAGAAAAAGAATGAATAGAAAAAGGGTGCTAATAAAAAAAAGAATAAATAGAAAAGAGGATGCTAATAAAAAAAAAAAAGGATTTTGGCTGCATGTTGCCACCTTCATAGAGCAGATTAGCTAGTCTTGCAATAATGGATGACATGGCACAGGTTATACTTTCTAATAATATGTGCCCTCTTCCCCACAGACTCGACATAGGTGGCTGACAGGCGAGGTCACCACCCACGTGCCAGGTCTGTGGGAGGCTAACATCCTCTTACAATGTGTTCTTGATGGAATCTTAGAAACTGTAGCTTAAATCTCTGTGACTATTATTACAGATGGAAGATTAACTTCAACTTTATGACAGGTTAGCTTAAGAGTTAAGATAGGGGTGCTAATTATTTGTCAGACGTAATCGTCAACAGTTCGATACATTTTGGATACCATAACACGTAAAGAATCTTTAGTGACAAGTACAGCGAAAACTTAGAATTGATGTTTGATATAAATAGAAAATGAGCATGTAACACATACAACTTTTGTTTCTCACTCGGCTCGAGATTGGCCAGCACGAGAGGAGAGGATGATGCCGACGATAAGGCCATATAGCGCAAGGGCTTCGGCAAAAATGAGGATGAGAATCATGCCTACAAATAGCTTTGGCTGCTGAGCGTTGGCCCTGAAACAAAGAAAACGCCAGTTATCATCAAACAATGAAGTTCAAAATTAATCGACTGCATAGATTATTAAATATACAGCACGCTAGAAACTGATTTAGATTGCATCAACAGAATTTTTAACATGCTTCAGGAAAAACACAATTAAAGTAACCAATTAAATGAAAAAAAAAGGGAAAAGAACAAAGAAATGGTTGTAAGATTGCAATAGGAGATTACTATTTGCACATCTTTTTTTTTTGTTATTTACAACCCCATGTTAAGAATTTTGAATATTCCTAAGTTATTCCTTTGTCAAATAGACATATATACCCTCGATTTATAATTTAATTCTAATAAAATATGTTTACTTCTTACTCACAATCTCTTCCTCCCCCCACCCCCCCTTTTTTTTTCCTTTTCTCTTAATCATTGGAAATGACATAAGATGATGAAAAAAAAAAGGCAAATGATGAAATGCACAAACTGAAGATCAAAGAGGAGGAGGTGAGAAATAGTTTTTGACGTTTATTATACTGATTTAATGTTATGTACATTCTATAATAAGCTCAAAAGATAGAATCTTCAAAGTTAGTTACATTAACTCAGAAGATGTCATGTTCCGAGCCTTTGGAAATTGTCCAATAGGGTGCACGGGCGATGGGGAGAGCTAGCGACAATAGAGGGCACAACAAATGGGGGCCGTGGGGAAGGAAGAAAAGAAAAAAAAAATGGTAAAAGCAAAATTATAGGGGTTATGAATAGTAAATTATTATTTTATTAATTTATTAAAAGATTGAAAATCATAAGAAGGAGGCTATAAATAGTAAGGTCCTTAAAATATCATGTAGAATACAATTAAGCAACGAATGAAATCTAAATTACAATAGATCGAGAATATGATGTGTAACTTTCTGAAATATGATATTTTGATCGTCATGATGTTCCACACGTAGATCTACATAGGAAGAAGTTGGGTTCTTCTTTTCTCTTGCTACTTTTCTCAGGACATTGATGTAGTAGGGATCCATCAGGGAGGTGAGACAAAAGATCTCAAATGATATTATGGGATTCCTAGGGTCCTGTCATTATATAAGCGAGAGTACAAGGCCTAGGAAACGATAATTAAGAGAGTCTCTCCCATCAAGATTATCTTCTAAGATTTCTTAAGATATAAGCTTCTTTTCCATTAGTCAATAACTTTAATCAAAATCCAGTTAGATCTATAAAATCTAATAATAGTCTCTCGAGCAAAATCACAACCATATGTTGGAGCATAGGTCAACTCTAAAGAAGATACTGATAGTAAATTACCACCCACTTCATCCACAATATCAGATATCTAAGTCATAACCACTTGTCTGAGATACCTGAAGAGCATATTGGGAGGAGAATACATTTCCTACTGTCATCGTACCGAGGAAAGTTGTCTTCGACACTTCAGTTAAGGTTAACTCAGAGTACAATCTGTTTCAAGTACCTGTTCAGAGGCAGTAGTGACATAACAGCAAATCACATTGGCAAGGGAATGAGCCACTGGTTTCTGATGAGGTGAGTCTGACAAAGATGAACCATCTTCTCCTTATTGGATTGCAAAGGAGAAAAAGAAAAAAACTTATGAGTCAACAAAATCAATCAAGTTGTGCCAATCCATCCAATTTTTGACCAATTCTGGTTGAGTCAAATTGATTTTGGATGGTTTCTCACAATAAGACAAGAAATCAGTTAAAATCAATTGGACCCCAGCCAATCCTAACGAACGGTATCCTTATATAATCAGCTCCTCAATTTTTGTTTCACTACCCTCCTAGCCCCTACTTACCTATTATATGATAGTTCTCTGCTAACATCACTTTGTGTACCTCACTCATTTCCACCTTTACGATAACATCGTTTTGATGAAATTTAGTGCTCGAGTAGTGCTCAATGTGGTGCAGTTCTGGAGAAAAATAATGAAAGTGATACATATCATGAGGATCAAATGCGTTGGCCAAGGATCATATGAACCAATCAGACACTTAATCTAAAGCCAGGAAATAATAGCGAGCTGCTCGCACAAAGAGAATCAATCTTCCAATAGAATCATGGCTTGAAAACTAAAGCTCATGGACATATTCAATTGACCAGCAGAAACCTAAAGGAGCTTATGGAACGCAAGACAAAAGATCACTCATTTACCTACGTTGACACATACACTTACACACGAGGGTAGATAAATGACTATATAATTAAAGCTCAAGGACCTATCTAATTCAACAGAAGAAATCAGCAAAATAGCAAATGACCGTACGATTCGAAACAGAAACTATAGCATTGTAAAGGTTATGTCTATGCAAAAATGAAAGTGATGACAACAATATGAGTGCATCTTGCATAGAAAATGCCATTTAGGAATCAAAATTAGCAAATGACCATAGTGGCCATAGAACAGATGAAACAGCCTGCTAACTTTAGAACAATTTAGAATACTCATGCTCCTAATTATGGCCTTCCCTGATTTCAGTCGGCACTACGTATCATGAAATAATTATATAGGCCAGCTAATATGTCTAAAGCGTAGATCAAATAAGATCAGATTTGTACACTAGTACGATCCACCTAAAACCAAAAGAAGCAAATCATATTTGTAGACTACTACAATCCAAAAGATCAGATTTTAGACTCCTACAATCCACCTAAATCAGACGAAGCTATTCACCAAATGTACGGTATTTGGTCTCGTATGCCTCCATATATCAACGCATTGCACAAGCACCCTTGAAGACAAATTACCAACAAGTGCTATGATCCAAAGAATCCACGAAAACGACAAAAAAATTAAAATGTAGGAATTCCGAGAAGCAGCAGAAGAAGATCTATACCGGACTCCGGCATCACCGACGATCCCGATAGCCATGCCGGCGGACAAGCCCGCGAGGCCACAAGCCAGGCCGGACGATAGATGCGCATACCCATCGAAGAGGTAATACGACTTGGCCTTGGGGTTGATCCCGGTGCTTATGATCACAGCAATGATCAATCCGTAGATCCCGAGCACTCCAGCCATCACCACGGGCACGATCGACTTCATCACGAGCTCCGGCCGCATAACCCCCATCGACGCCACACCGACCCCGCTCTTGGCCGTCCCGTACGCAGCTCCCATGCCTAAAAAGACCGAAGGACTTCGTCAAAACCACAAACTCCATACCTAGATCGACGAAAAGATGAACGGGGAGAGGGATTACAGGAGAAGACGAGCGCGGCCGCGGCGCCGAGGAAGCCGAAGAAGGGGGCGGTCTCGTCTCCGCTGAAGGTAGACATCTCGCCGTCGACGAGATCGATCGATGCGATGTTACCGGTCCGTACACAAACCGTAGCTTTTTGACCTCGATGGCTTCCTATTTCGCCTTTTATTTGAGTCCGCCAAAAGAAAAAGATGAATCGGATGGCTTGCGGACACTGGTGCAATATTACTGCAAAGCCCTTAAACTTTGTCGTCATTACGAGTATAGACTCGACAACTGCCGAAAGAGGGATGAGATGGCGAGGGCGTTTCCGTCTTTTGAGTGCTTTGTGTCAAATGGGATCAAAGAAATGACCAAATTGCTTTGACTTAATTTTTTTCGTTTATATATTACAAAAAACGAATGGATATATGATTAAATCCTTTGATGAAGGAATGAATCTAAAACGACTTGTCACGATAACTAATAGTATGAAATTGATCATTTATATCATTATTAGTGAACAAAAGTACCGTGGTTAATGAGTAGGATGACGTCGAGAGCTTTTTATGGAGTGAGTAGGATGATAAGGTGGTTGCACCCTCGGAAAGGAATATTGGTCGGCATTGGTCGAGATCCGGGCCGTCTCATTGCTCTCCCTTGTGTGATGGAAGGTATCTCTTGGGTCGAGACGCTCACCGCTCGGGGGTGTCCGCCTTCTTACAAAATGGTCTTCGTCTGGTGTTTTCCGACTTTGAATCCTTCGACGGGCAAGTTAGTGGAGTATTTTTATATCGAGTTCTTTTCTTCCCCCTACCGGGCGTCGACTAGGGGTTTATATACTATTGTGCGAGGATTGGTTGCGCCTTAGTTTGGTGTGACCGTTGACCTTTGTGGGATGGGATGACTTTTCTGACAAGTTGGCGTCTTGGGGGATGTTTGAGCGGCGTTAGACGGTACCACCTCGAGCCCTCAAGATAGTCGTGTCGCATAGTATCTTGATACAGAACCTGATTTGACATGTGTCACGGGTGACGTGCGGCGCCGGATTCTGACACTAGTTGGGACGTGGTGTGTGATGTCGATGGTGACTCATCTGGGGACCAAAATATATGCCTTATCAGTCACATAATAACTTGCTTTCTATACTTATTTTTGTATTTATTTTTGTGTATCTGTATTATGCTCTTTTTCATTCATTATTTATTTAATTTGTATGTTGCCTTTTATATTATTTGGGTACGTGTGTAGGTTTTTTTTCTATTTTTTTATAATTAAAGTCGTTTTATGTATTATGTTGTTTACTACCTATATTATCTTATTCTTTGCTATTATTTTTGTGTTAGAAGATAAAAAAAAAAAGAAGAAAAAATTTACCCTATTGATAGGATGAAAAAGAATCTAATGAATCTCATAAATTGAGAAAAGGGGATATGAAGGGATATGAGACCCCTTTTATTATATTATAACTTTAAATTTAAGATGATTTAATAAAAATCATTAGAAACTAAGAAATCAAATATGTTATAAATCGATGCCAACTATGCTCAGTGACAAAAATGGAAGACTGTGCTTCTCCTTCTTGGATCGAGAAGCCATGGTATGAGGGGAAAGGAAGAAAAAAAATATGATTTATAATAAATAAGATACATTGTATCATGGAAGAACATCGTACATAAGATAGCACCGACGAAGAATAGGGGAAGATCGTCACTGCATAAAGAAGGTCACATTAAGAAGATTGATCTGAGTCAAAGTAAGAAAGACTATGAGCCCAAGTAGAAAGCTTTCAACGATGAAACATGATGGAAGATAGATCTAATTTACAACAATAATGTATAAATTAGATATTCAGTTGGGAAATTATAAAGATAGAAGATTCGATTATAGTACCAAAGAAAGAAAGAAAGATATATATATATATATATATATATATATATATATATATATATATATATATAATGTGAAAAAATTTTATGTCAAGATTAAATTCAAATAACGTTAGATCAGATTTATAAAAAAATCTGTATGTGATCTACAAATGCATTATCCCTAGATTCAAAAACTATTATCAACGAGGACTAAACATATCTCATATTAGAGAGGTAGGTTGAGAGAGAAACTATAATCTTATTTATAGACAAAAAAAGAATATATGATAAGTTATTAGTAGAGTTATTAACAGAGGGTCAATATATGTCACCATAATCTAATTAATTATATTATATATCTTATTTGATTATAGTATAAAAGAAAGAAAGTTATATGAGAAAGATCAATCTTTGGTCAAAGTGAGAAAGACCAAAGATTAAATTATATATATATAATTATATAATTATATATATATTATGTTATATATAATGCGAAAAAAATTTTATGTCAAGATTAAATTCAAATAACATTAGATAAAAAAATCTCTACGTGATCTACAAAGGCATTGTTTCTAGATTCAAAAACCATGAATTGAACACATCTTAAGGAGGTTGAGAGAAAAACTATAATCTATGTATATTATGAGATATATTGTTTATTTATAAATAAAAACATAAAATCTATGATAAATTATTAGGAGAGTTATTAGCATAGGACCAATATAGAGTTTTGAGGACGACATACACGAAGATGATCTCATCAAGCTTGTGAAGATAATATGAGCGTGTGAAGACAAAATACAACATTTTTTTCTTTTTTAGCTGCTGAAGTGTTGATGATTGCTTGCAATCGATTCGAGTAAATGGTGACTGGTAATTTAGATGGTAAAGACGAATTCTTAAGCTTGACCATCAATTGAGAAACTTGTGAGTCATGAATAATTCCTCATCAGTGTTATTTCTTTCAGAATCACGAAGATATAAAAGTTGCAGATCAGATTCCAACAATGTGATGCCGATAGAAAACAGCCATGGCTGCAGGCAGTGTTGACTTGGGGCAACGATGAAGACAATGGCAAAGGGAATCCAACCCCACCACCTTTCTCATTTTCTTCACAAGTTGAGGAGGGAGAGTGACGCAGTGAGAATGAGCTCTAACAGGTAGTCTTGTCGCCTGCAACAACTCACACAAGCTGTTGCCATGGCTAAGAGTTTGCGTCGGCAGCCTCACCAGGCATGTGCATGTGCATGTGCGGTCCCCATGGACGACCTCATGCTCTGCGCAATTATCCTGTCGAATTGGGTCATGCTAATCTCGTGGGATGTTCACCAGCGGAAAGCATCCGAACACTATGCATCTGTATCTATCTACAAGTTGTTAGAAGTGAAACTATCATTCCATACGACGGTAAGAACATAGAAAAAATATCGTCAGGAAATTATCATTCGATTCGATGTATAGTATTCATGTGATGATGTTCGAGTTGAAAAAGATAAAAGATATAATTTACTTATCTATCCATGTGGCAAGGGCAGATGATTATTTTTCCTTTTTTTTTATCTCCTGTACTGTACGAATAAAAGATACAGATAAGATTGTTAGAAGCAGTTAGATATTATCATCACGTAAAATATTTATGAAATATTTTACCTCTTTACGATTAGATATAAAAAGCTCATATTCAACATAATAAAAAAAAATCATCTTTTAAACACTCATGTATAAACTCACTTATCTCATGTTACTAAGATTAAATCAAAAGATTTTTTCTAACCTTGATCTTGGTAATGTCCCTTGAATAATCCTTCGTACCTTATTGGATTGATCACGACATCAATGATATTTTTTTTGGTAACATGAAAAACATTTGAGATCTCGAATAAAGTGAAGACACCTTAGAAAAAGACCATAATAATTGAACAATCCTTATTGGACACA
Organism: Musa acuminata AAA Group; assembly: GCF_036884655.1. Lineage (NCBI taxonomy): Eukaryota > Viridiplantae > Streptophyta > Magnoliopsida > Zingiberales > Musaceae > Musa > Musa acuminata. The sequence goes on along the minus strand of NC_088334.1, from coordinate 49,931,696 downwards.
ATGTACCTTGAACAATCCTACACACTCGCACCTTATGGGATTGATCACGACATCGATGATATTTTTTTTATAACATGAAAAAAAAATGAGATCTCGAATAAAGTGGAGACACCTTAGAAAAAGATCCTAATATGACATATTATTAATTTGGACCATAACCTAATAATTGAACAATCCTTATTGGACACAATGTATCTTAAACAATCCTACATACACTAGTTCGCACCTTATGGGATTAATCACGATATCGATGATATTTTTTTTGAAACATAAAAAAAAAAAGATCTCGAATAAAGTGGAGACACCTTAGAAAAAGACCCTAATATGATATATTATTAATTTGGATCATAACCTAATAATTGAACAATCCTGAGTTCGCACCTTATGGGATTGATCACGACATCGATGATATTTTTTTTGTAACATGAAAAAAACATGAGATCTCGATTAAAGTGGAGATACCTTAGAAAAAGACCCTAATATGACATATTATTAATTTGGATCATAACCTAATAATTGAATAAACCTTATTGGACACAATCTACCTCGAACAAGCCTACACACATGAGTTCGCACCTTATTGGATTGATCACGACATCGATGATATTTTTTTTGTAACATGAAAAAAATATGAGATCTGGAATAAAGTGGAGACATCTTAGAAAAAGACCCTAATATGACATATTATTAATTTGAATCATAACCTAATAATTGAACAATCCTTATTGGACATAATGTATCTTGAACAATCCTACACACACGAGTTCGCACCTTATCAGATTGATCACGATATCGATGATATTTTTTTTATAACATTAAAAAAACATGAGATCTTGAATAAAGTGAAGACACCTTAGAAAAAGACCTTAATATGATATATTATTAATTTGGACCATAACCTAATAATTGAACAATCCTTATTGGACACAATATACCTTGAACAATCTTACACACACGAGTTTGCACCTTATTGGATTGATCACGACATCGATGATATTTTTTTTTATAACATGAAAAACATTTGAGATATCGAATAAAATTGAGACACCTTAGAAAAAGACCCTAATAATTGAACAATCCTTATTGGACCCAATGTACCTTGAACAAGCCTACACACGAGTTTGTACCTTATTGTATTGATCATGACATTGATGATATTTTTTTTGTAACATGAAAAAAAAAATGAGATCTCGAATAAAGTGGACACACATTAGAAAAAGACCCTAATATGATATATTATTAATTTGAACCATAACCTAATAATTGAACAATCCTTATTGGACACAATGTACTTTGAACAATCCTACACACACGAGTTCGCACCTTATGGGATTGATCACGACATCGATGATTTTTTTTTTGTAACATGAAAAAAACATAAGATCTCGAATAAAGTGGAGACACCTTAGAAAAAGACCCTAATATGACATATTATTAATTTGGATCATAACTTAATAATTGAACAATCCTTATTGGACACAATGTACCTTGAACAATCTTACACACACAAGTTCGCACCTTATTGGATTGATTACGACATCGATGATATTTTTTTTGTAACATGAAAAAAACATGAGATCTCGAATAAAGTGAAGACACATTAGAAAAAGACCCTAATATGACATATTATTAATTTGGATCATAACCTAATAATTGAACAATCCTTATTGGACACAATATACCTTAAACAAGTCTACACACACGAGTTTGCACCGTATTGGATTGATCACGACATCGATGATATATTTTTTGTAACATGAAAAAAACATGAGATCTCGAATAAAGTGGACACACCTTAGAAAAAGACCCTAATATGACATATTATTAATTTGGATCATAACCTAATAATTGAATAAACCTTATTGGATACAATGTACCTCAAATAAGCCTACACACAGGAGTTCGCACCTTATTGGATTAATCACGACATCGATGATATTTTTTTTGTAACATAAAAAAAACATGAGATCTGGAATAAAATGGAGACATCTTAGAAAAAGACCCTAATATGACATATTATTAATTTGAATCATAACCTAATAATTGAACAATCCTTATTGGACATAATGTATCTTGAACAATCCTACACACACGAGTTCGCACCTTATGGGATTGATCACGACATCGATGATATTTTTTTTATAACATGAAAAAAATATAAGATCTTGAATAAAGTGGAGACACATTAGAAAAAGACCATAATATGATATATTATTAATTTGGACCATAACCTAATAATTGAACAATCATTATTGGACACAATGTACCTTGAACAATACTACACGCACGAGTTCGTACCTTATCGGATTGATCACGACATCGATGATATTTTTTTTGTAACATGAAAAAAAAAATGAGATTTCGAATAAAGAAAGTGGAGACACATTAGAAAAAGACCCTACACACATTATTAATTTGGATCATAACCTAATAATTGAACGATTTCTACCGGTTTGTACACAATGTTGTCAGCAACAAACATCAACACAATGTTGTCAGCAACAAACATCAGAGTCATTAGAGTATGATGACTGCTATTTCAAAATTCTGCTCAAAATTGACCAAAGACAAACAATTATCTTCATATTTCTTATCTTCAATTTTCTCCGATCTTTCAAGGATTTTGCCGACTCTTGCAACGTCGGTGACCATTGAAGTATTATGATGTGACATGAATTTTATGCATTAAAGTTACAAATAAAATATTTATATTCGTACCACATGTGTATCATGCGTTTGATAATATATTTTAAATATGTAGGTCAAATATAAACTGGATGCTACATTAGAAATATTTAAATGTTGACGTTACTTCGAGATGGTATTAATATTTCAGCATTAGTATATGTTAATATAATTTTTAAATTTTGAAAGTGTCTTGTGATTTTATTTAAAATTATAAGATTGTCAAAATGATTTAGCTAGAAATCAATATGATTTATATTTAAGAATTGTTTTTATATTTATTTATATGATTATATTTTTTATTTATTATATATTTGGGCCATTGAAATTTTTTATAGGATTATATACATTCATTTTTTATTTTTATTTATATATAAAAAAATATGTATTTATTTTTAAATAAATATTAAAAATATTAAAAGATAACTATATAATAAAGTATTTAATAGACTTTTGAAATATAATTTTACTAAATAACACTTACTTATAAATACTAAAAGCATTCCACAATTATATATTCACTCAAACTTCTTTCTCCAATTACATATAAAAAAAATATTTTACCATTGTACATCTAAGATTTGTTTTACTTATTTGTCAAACAAAAATATTTTTATATTTTTATATTCTTTGGAGGGTTTGTTTTTTAGTAATATTTTTTTGAAAGATCTTTTGGGGGTAAGAAATAAAATAATCTTATTTATTAAAAAAATGGACATTGCCATCTCTTCGATAATGCTATCACCATTAATTATTCTAGTCATTATCAACGTTTCTGTTATTATCGTCACCATTGTTGGCATCACTCTCATACTTGCGTTAATCTATTCTTAATATATATATATATATATATATATATATATATATATATATATATATATATATATATATATATATATATATATTTATTTATATGAATGATACAAATAAAATCAATAGTGAGATTTCTATCTCGTCACTATGTTATGTGGATAAATGATGACATGTTGTTGTGACCTATAGTTTGATCATCCATCTAATTTTATAGTTGACCAATCGTCCGATAAGATTATGATCGATGACATGAATAATAATAAAAATTAGGCAAGAAAAAAGGTACATTTATATAAATCCAAGGGATTGTTTCCATTCCATGAATAAGATTAACATGTCTCGTGATACCAAGAGCAATAATTGAACTGACAAGTGAAACATCATCTTCAATCACCCGTAGATGTTGAGGCAAAAGCACTAAGTTGGGACACAAGGAAGGCAAAATGCTCCACCGAGAAACGTCGATCGAGACCAAGCGACTCTCGCGTATCACGTGTAACCATTGCTGGATGTAACGACTCAAGTCGCGAGCGATACGGTACAATCGCGCTTCCGTCCGATCGACGTGACAGGTGGAGAGGTGCCGCGTCATCCCTTCTCATCCATTTTGTGTCCGACTTGTGCTCTTCTCGTCCGTTTTCGGAAACCGAGTAATAAAAATCTGGCATCCATTATTGGTTCGTCGACGCGAAGTGTGTCCCGCCTTAAGACGCGATGCACGAGCGTAGCTCGTACTACTTGCGTATTTCTACTTCTCACCGTACCTCCTGCCTGTATAAATCCATCCCCATGCCCGACATATAGTGCCCAACACAATCATACGCAGCGCTTCCACTGTAACGCCATCACCGTCCCTTCTATAGCCCGCCCTCAGAGCCCCTCGAAGCCGTCGCCTCCGATGGCGATTTATCAGTCTTCACTCCCTGTCTGGTTCCCTGGCGTCTTTCACAGATCCCCTTCTCAGCCCGGTCCACCTCTCCCGTCCCTCTCCCTCGTTAAGCCGTCTCCGGTGCCGGTGCTGCGCACCCTCAACCGGGGAGTGAGAATTCAGCCACCAAGGGCGGCCAGGGAAGATTCCATGTCCGCGATCATCTCCGACCTTGAGCTCCAGAAGACAGCAGAGCAAGTGGATACCCGCCAGCCGCAGGACGGTCTAGCCAACCGGTGGCGCGTGATCCACGGCCGCGACGACTGGGCTGGCCTGCTGGACCCGATCGACCCCCTCCTTCGTACGGAGCTCATCCGCTACGGTGAGTTCGTGCAGGCCTGCTACGACTCGTTCGACTATGACAAGTTCTCCCGCTACTGCGGCAGCTGCAAGTACAGCCGCCGCCAGTTCTTCTACAGCCTGGGCATGGAAAGCGCCGGCTACGACGTTACCAGGTACCTCTACGCCACCTCCAACGTCAAGGTGCCCAAGTTCTTTGCCAAGTCCGTCATGGGCTCCCGGACGTGGAGCGAGCGCGCCAACTGGATCGGCTACGTCTCGGTGTCCAACGACGAGACCACCGCCCGGCTGGGGCGCCGCGACATCCTGATCTCGTGGAGGGGGACGGTGACGCGGCTGGAGTGGATCCACGACTTCATGGCCAAGATGCAGCCGGTGAGATCTGCGGGGATCCCCTGCCCGGACACCCGGGTCAAGGTGGAGACCGGCTTCGTTGACTTGTACATCGAGAAGGACTCGACGTGCCGGTTCTGCAAGTACTCCGCTAGGGAGCAAGTGCTGACCGAGGTGAGGAAGCTGGTGGCCCAGTACACCGAGGCCGGGGAGGAGGTGAGCATAACGGTGGCGGGGCACAGCCTCGGCAGCGCGCTGGCGACGCTGAACGCGTACGACATCGCGGAGATGGAGCTCATCAAGGGGGCCGACGGGAAGCAGGTGCCGATGGCGGTGTTCTCATACGGGGGGCCAAGGGTGGGCAACGAGCACTTCAAGGAGCGGTGCGACAAGCTGGGGCTGAAGGTGCTGCGGGTGGTGAACGTCCACGACAAGGTGCCCACGGTGCCGGGCGTGCTGATCAACGAGCACATGCCGGAGTTCATGCTGAGGGCGATGGACGGGTACGTTCACGTCGGGGTGGAGCTGCTTCTGGACCACAAGCACTCGCCCTTCCTCAAGGACTCCCTCGACCCCTCCAACTACCATAATTTGGAAGCCCATCTCCATCTCTTGGACGGGTACGATCCCTCATCGCTAGAGGTCCCCCGCCCTGCTATTCTCCTGAATGCAAGAGTCGTGTCTTGGTCTAACACCTGCTGGTTTGGGCTCGCAGATTCCAGGGGAAGGGTCGGAAGTTTGCACCGACCACCGGGCGAGACCCGGCGCTGGTGAACAAGTCCTGCGATTTCCTACACGAGCATCTCATGGTGCCGCCCAACTGGAGGCAGGACGAGAACAAGGGCATGATGAGGTCTCAAGAAGGGCGATGGGCGCAGCCCGAGAGGCAAAAGATTGATGACCACCCGGAGGACATCCACCACCACTACCAGCAGCTTGGACTGGATCGATTTGAGTAGTACTACTACAAGCAGAAGCAGCAACAAGAAGAAGAAGATACAAGGATGACCTGCACGCACATGCTGATCGATGGATGACTTGGTGTGGGCCGTGTCATGGGAGAGGGAATAAAGACGATCATTCTCGATCGTATATACATGTATTGAATTCCAACTAAGTCGTAGTTTTAATTATTGCAAGATGCTGTGTCTAGGTGTATTAAGACGAGGACATGCAGCTGTAACGTCCGATAGTAGATGATTACGAGTCTTGGATTTGATTTCAGATACTGGTCTTGTGTCGCCATTGGCAAATTGGAAGCTGCATATTCTAAACCTCATACTCTACCAACGATGCAATCGAATCATTTGCTCCGTACTTTGCATTATTATGGTCAACTCACTCGAGGAGAAAAGAAAGAGAACCGATTGGCCCCGTCACGCTGCGGCATTCCAGCGATTCTACCACGTGCCGGCTGCGTCGGTTGTAAATCCCCGTTCCTATCCTCACGTGATCCGAGTCGGTGGCGTCACGTGCCACCATGTGCCTCCCCCTGTTTGAAACTTTCAACCCCTTTTTGTTTTCTGCTTTCCCAACTACCGATGCCCATATCACCACACAGCTTCCTCTTTCCCTCTTCCGAGTTAAAGAGGGCACATCTCTCATCTACCTCCCAAAGCTGGGCGCCACGGCCCACTTCCCATCATAAATGTGTCGCTTTGCTACTCTCTTTCTTCCTCTCTCTCTCTGAGACGCACAGGCAATCGCTTTCTTCTACCAACCTAAGGCGGTGAGGGGGCAGCGAGTCAGGAGCAGTGGTGCAGTGAGGTGAGGTGAAGAGAGGAAGGGGCGCAGAGGAGTACCGATGCTGGATCAGGAAGGGCAGGGAGCTCCGCCCCATGGGGTTCTGCTGGCGGTGGTGGTGGGGGTGGTGGTGGCGGCGCCGTTCCTCGTCGGTGGAGGCGGGGAGGCCATAACGGGGGCCATCTCCGACGTCCTCAGCCCGACGGGGCTTCTGCTGCTCCCGGTCGTCCTCGTGCTGGTGATTCGGTTCCTGTCGTCCGACCGCGGCGCCGTCCTCTCGGACATCTTCGCCGCCGGCTCCCCGGACTCCATCCACCGCGTCGGGGGCTCCCCCGTCGGCGTGGCGCTCCTGCTGCTGCTGATACTTTTCCTCCTCTACTACCGCTTCTCCATCTTCGGCGGGGAGGACGACTCCGACGAGTAGCAGCAGGGGACGGACCGTGCTAAAATTACCGTAGCACCCCTGGCTCTTCTTCCGGGATCAGAGTTGTCATTTCGTGTCATTTGCATGAGTGTGTGATAAAATAGATAGATGTGTATTTATTTACTTACTACCTGCTGCTGCCTTTCTTTTTGTTTGCTGGGATTTGGTGGGTTTCCTTGGTAACATCACAAGCAAGGCTGAGGCAGTTTCTTTACATTTGGTGTCATAAATAAATTGTTCACTATACTATCTATTAAATGATAGATGGATGATATAATAAATATGTTGTTGCACTATTGTTACAGACCTACCGTATTTTGTTCCCTAGATGATATAATTCTATTAAAAAAAAAACAAGTCTGTTAAAAACAATGTTCTTTTGTCAAGTCATCTCATCATTTATGTTTTTAAGCTTAAAAAATGGATGCGAGGCATCACGCTTGTGTAGATCTCTTCTTGAAGATGCAGTAGAGCTGAGTGGGTCTTCTCACGGTGATCACTTCTTGTGCATCCTAATGCTAGTGAGCTGGAAAACTAAATGTTTCCTTTTAAGACCTAATAAAAAAAGAGCGCTGACCACTGATGACATATATGACATGAACTTCACTAATGATAATACAACTCCAAAAATAAATGCATGTTTGGTGATAAGATGTTTGGTGATAAGATTCCGTCACTGGCAATTCAAACAACATGATTTTAGTTAGCTAAGAAATGAAAATAAGTGATGCTGCACCTGAACTAGAACGTATGGGCTATGATGTGTGAAAAGATTGTGAATTATATATACCCTTAGCAAAGGTCATGAAGGAAATTGTAGTGACCACCAAGCAAAACAGCATTTGCAGAAAGAATTATCTCATGCAATGGGGACAACTGTTCTGCTATATCCATTACCAAGAGCACATCTAAGTTCAATCCCAAAGAGGCAACCCTGTCAGAATCCAATTTGACAGTGTGTGAAAGCATTGCATAAGAGATATCTACTTTTAAAGCAAGGTGCAACACAGGATGCCAATTGCTTGGATCATGTCATGAGTATAGTAAAAAAAGAAATGCCTGCAGTATAGCAGTTAATCGAGTTTAAGGCTATAGAGATTCCAGATTAGCATGCTGACATGGTTAAAATGAGTTTTGTAACATATGGTTCTCACGTCATACATCATACTACTAAAGGCTGTGTACAGCTGCTGCCCCGCAGTGCTTGTTCGGAGACGAGGTCATCCACGGTTCAGGTCTTTGCCCTACTGAATCAGTCAACAGTGAGCTTCTAAATAAGATCAGTGAACCACGTACAACAAATTGCAGAGGACATTATTTTCTTTTCAAACTCCGTGCAACAGACAAATAAACCAGAGAGTGCAAGTAGAATACAAAAGGTTGTACATATCTGTGAACGATGGGTATTTCTAGGTGTGAAGAGAGGCAAGTCTATCTTTACAACGATCGTTCCTGGAAAACTTGGAAAAAGAATTAGAACTTCATGTCAGCAATAAAATGAACTCTGGAGTTTAAAATACAAACAAAAGATTTCCAATCTCATCAATGTCTTTTTACCTTCACTGTCCAATTTCAAGTTCCCTTGTTATGTCCCTTGTAAGGCTGAACTGCAAAGTACTGTGCCATGGGAAAAGCGTACGAGTAACTGGAAGTTTCCTTCTCAGATCCTGTATGAGGATAATATATACATATATAAAGATCATTAATGTTGGTAGATGAGAAAGTTTAAACACAGAGAAAATTTAGGATTACTACAGATGACGGAATTGGAGAAAATGGGATTTTGTTAGCACCAAAGATGAGGATTAAATAAGATGAGTAATGAATCAACATGAAATGAGTAATTATATCCCTTTTAACCCTGTGTATGTGAAATCATGTATAGCAAACAACTATCTTCACAGCTTAATGACCAAAGGAAAGATGTTTTATCACCATGATTGATTATCGAAGCCTTGCATGCTATTGTATTTTATATGGAGATCAATTGATTATCCCATGACAGCACTAACAATATAAAAGTTTCTTGAAAGTCTTGATCATCGTATTATCTCCCAGCACCTCCTATGGCAACTACCCCCGGACAGTCCAACTAGCATATACTAAAACCACACATTAAATATAGAAACTTATGAGGCACCTCTAATATGCTTCAGCAAAAATATGAGAACTTTGATTTTAATATTTTAATATTCTAATTTAATAGTAAAAAAATTATACATATATATATATATATATATATATATATATATGTGTGTGTGTGAATATGTATGCTTAATATATTTATATATTTATTTTCATAATATTATTTACAGAGAGAGCTACCGATTCAGTAATAGAAGAATTCCATCGGCATACAACCATTTAAGTTTGATCTTCACCCTCTAAAATATTCCCGTTCTAAAATCATGAGACTTCAAATATGTTATGTTGTCTAAAAAGTGGGTAAAAAGGAATAATGTTACAATTTTTTTATTACTTAAGTAAACAAAATGCAAAAGGTTCAAATTTGATGATTTTATTGTATGGGAACTTCATAAGGTATAGATCAATTTTATTGTTGTGGATAATCATAATTTGGAAGGTGATCTAATTTGCCTAATCTCATGTCAACATGATCATATATATACTGACAGACATCAAGTATGAATTTATGCAAGGATATGCATACGGAAAAATTCAAACAGATTCACGTTTTGAATGCCTGATGATACCTTGAAAGTGGTGTCAGGTAAATGCACATACGATGCCTGCATATGCCAAAAGTTAATGCTCTGTTTTCAGTTGACTGAATATAAGAAACAGTGAGATAGGACATAGGATAAAACCTCAAGAGATGCCATAAATTCAGTTTCATGGTGGCAAATAATGTTGGTTATTGAGGCAGCACAATCTTCAGGAGACTGAAAATGACAGTGATGGTGTGAGTAATACTGATGAAATTCATTAGCATACGAGAACATGATCTTCCAGCAAAGGCAACCTCAACTGAGAATATTAAGCAACAGATAGTGTTGCCTTAAGGAAAAAGGAGAATCATACTTGAATAGCTACTACTCAACACATCAATTATGTGAACAATGGCATCAAACAAAGATGCATATTGCATGGATCTAATTATGCAATCTCCATCCATAGAGGATGCTAAGCAGCAAGGAATTTTTGGTCCAATACCAATTTCAGCAACCGATCAGACTGGCACAGTATTGGTATATGGAGTGTTACGCAAACTGTACCACCGGATATCATTGAAAAAATAATAAAAAAATTAAATACTGATCTTGATCAGACCAATAGTTGAGACCTTGCTGAGCTTCATAGCCATCAGCCTTATGTTTCTACAATGATTTGATGTAATTGTGGTTCCATAAAGCTAAGGACCAGTGGGATAATGGTGCTTGGTTAGTACCCTATCTGAAAAATGCATCTGAGCTAAAAAGACAGAGGGAAAGAGCTGCATCATGAAAAATAAAAACTATTAGCCTCACACAAGGTTTGTGAATAGGTGATTGTCTAATAATAAGCAAGAAATATCCGTCTTTCTGCTAAACAAGATCTATTGAACTCATAATTCATTAGATACTTTTTATGAATGTCAAATATGTATCATAAGTAAATTGATCCCGGTTGTTCAATCATATAAGTATGTTAAGTGGAAGAACTGCCAGAAAATTTAGATCTATAAAATCAGCCAAGCAAAGGTTTGTCATTCTTTCAATGTTTATGATTATGCTGACATATAATTACTAGTTGCATGCTAGGGCATTAAGTAGATATAGACCAAAAGATCAGGAGAAAGGAAATAACAAACAGAAAAAAGAACATTTTGGGAAGTTTGATATGTAAAAGCATGCTAAGTGGAAGAAACACCAGAAAATATGGATCTGTAAAACCAGCCAACCAAAAGTTTGTCATTCTTAGTGCATTAAGTATAGGCCACGAAAGTTAAGCAACTAATTTTTTCAGATAAACTGTTCATTCTTAATCACCGCAGTTAATTGTTTATTCATATCACCTGGAAGATGGTGGAGTCCTTGAATTCATTTTTAGCATCCAAGTGGACATTTCCTTCTTCAAAGTAATGGGATCCTACCTGACAGGGACATTGAGTGTCAAACATACTGCAAATTGAAACAATAGTAGCAATCATCAACAATTATTAAAACCTCAACTCAGTGTGGTGGTTGGGATGAATGACCTACTAGTATCTTTCCTTTTATTTCCACAAACTGCAGATCATCCTTGAAATCCACATTCCAAGTTGACTGCCATCTTCCATTGCTGAAAGTGCAACATGATAGAAATTATGGGTTGAAGTATCAAAGAATCTGGTGTCACACCACTAACACATTATGAGGAAGAGAAACTATATTCGTTCACTCGTTCATTCAATGATATCCTATGTTACAATCTCTTCCCCTTTTTAACATTCCTCTAGGTACAGAAAAATAAGAAAAAAAAATACAATCAAGAAAATTACATCAATAAATATCGGTCCTTATTACTTTCATTCTTTAGAAAATGAACAATTTTTAAATTTGTTTTAATGGAAGATCTTCCTTCTTGATAAGATATTTGTTTGATGGACCTCCTTTTTGAAACTTCGTTATAAAATTATGAAAAATGAAAACAGATGCAGTTGTTGTCTTTAATGTATACAGAACTCTGTTAAGCTTCTTTCCAACTTCCACTTGGCTCAGTGATAGCAGATACACACAGGATGCTTTGTGTTATGAGCCATATGAACAGAATCTTTGGTGACATGTGAATATAAAACACAGAAAAACTAGCATAACTAGGATTGTTTTATATGTAAGTTGTTCAGCAACAAATGTCTTTCAACTGAGTCAAACACCCTAGAGAGCAAACCAAAATGCAATCATCAGAAGATTGGATCTGCATTATGTAGTGGAACAAGCATGTAAGAGTAAGACAACATATTTACCACCACTTATGGCTTCATGGTCTGCAGAAATCTAAGAATTTTTTGGTCAAGGGACTGATAAGGAATATCTTCATTTTCTTGATAGAACTAAACCATGTTTAACATGATTATCTACTGCACGTTCCTCACAGGAGTCACCAAATAAAAGAACATCATGTAACATAAAGAACAATAGTGAACAACTGGAAAAATTATGCCAGAAGATAACCAAAAAGATGACGAACTTCAGAATCCAACTAATTGAACTACTGAAGATTCACAAACCAGAAATTTTGTGGGCTATACTTAGTAGCAGAAATCACGATTACAAACTCAAAATCAGCTCCTGGTCCTTCTGCATCTTTACCACTAATGCAGTAAACTGCACAGGTTCCCTTTGGATAAGTTTCTCCAACATATTTGCTGAGTTCATCAGCCAGGGTACTCCTGCATGGATACCAAGATATTATATAAAAATGATACACTTGAACTAAAAGTATGTAGGTTTTAGGTAATTCACGAAATGGATGGAAATCTTAGGCTTTTTAGCAGGTATTTGTTTTATTGTTGACTTACATAAATTCTGCAGAATAGCAACATTGAACATGTTACCAAAAATGATTATCCACTAGAAAGCAAAAACCTACACTTATGATGAGTGTCCAAGTATTTGACCTAAATATTAATAAAAGAGTGTGAAAAACGCATTCATTGACAGTTGGAGAGCCAAATGAGTTTCTGACCTACATTACATGCTTGGAGCTGAAGTATAAATGGAGGATGTTATGAACTAGTTGATTAATTTGGATCACTGCCTCTGGTAGGATAGAGAACATGGGATGAAGCTCAGATGAAAAGCCAGGATAGACATACATGATGACTTCCTCCCAATAATTAAATGCAAATGCAAATTACTGAGGCTCAGAGGCACAGATTTATCTTGACACATCTTATTTTGAGAAACAATAAACAAATTATTCACACAGCATACATGAAACATGTGGATAAAGAAACTTACAAAAAATTATATAATAACAGTATGCTTATGACCTTATTCCACAACCTCAACTTTTATTTGTCAAATGGACAAAAATTAGCAAAAAAAAGCAAATAAGGATGACCATCATGGTGCTATTGGAGCAAACAATGATTTGGACAGTTTTACACTGAAAAGTGAAGCTCATTCCTCAAAAGTCCACAACATACCGGAACTCCTCAATATATGGAGATGGGAGCTCCTCATCACTAGCAGGTCTTACATTTGTACATACCTAAAGAAATTCACAACAATGTAATCAGTTCAAAGATTAAAATTCTAAGATAGTCTACAACAATAATGATTGTGATAGAACTTGTTTAGTACTGTTATCAAGACAAGGCCAGTTACAAAACAAAATTACATTATCGAAGCTTGTTGCAAGAGGTCAATATGAAAAAAAAAAAAAAATGATGCATCAGATGAATAATATTCAATTTACTGATTGTACTGACAATTCAAGAATGAATATCCAAACCAGTAAACAGAACAAAAATTTTTACAGAAGACACTATAAATAACACTGGCAGCCTAGGTGGTGGATTTTAACAACACTAGGCCACATGACAACTATGTCAAATATTCAGGGAGAAACAATGAATGACAAATTGGAATTCACAAAAAAAACTAAGAGTACTCAGCTCCATGCAGACTAAGGATATTACTTCAAAGAGAGGAGAAAAACAGTCGCATACTATCACCAAGAATGAGATCATGAAATTTAGTTATCATCCTAGATGCTTTACCAATTTTAACTTTTAGTTTGATAAAGACAAACTTACTATAGCATAAGACTGGCATTTTAATAGTTGAATTTAATGCCTTCCTAAGCTCATCAGATGTCAGTCATAAATAAATATACATGTTGAATCCCAAGAAAAAAACTACCAAAGAGAGAGGAAAAGAGTAACCACAAGGAAAAAAGGATTAAATAACAGGACCCTCTTCTGTTCATCAACCTTAAAGATTACAAGTTTATGTAAACTTGTATGAACATCAAACTTGCTTATGCAACATTGCTTGTTTTTGTTGCCACCAATTCCTAATAGTTAATACATCAATCTTTACTCAGTTCACAATAACATTCTGAGCTAATTATATCACGATAGCTATTCTTCTATACAAGAGAAGGTTTATGTTTGGTTTGTATGCTTATCCTCTTCAACACTGTGATGTGAATGAACAAAGTTTCTCTGTGTGATCATGACTCATGATTATAACCTCTGGATATCTTTTGAAGTGAAGTTTGCTCAACCTTTTGTAGTCTCTTCACATCATTTTGTCCGTGCTCCTATCTCTCTATGGACATATTTAACAATCTGCTAGTATATTTTAAAGTTGGATGTCTGATTTTTGACATAACAAACCATGTGCAGAAAGTGAGAATCAATGACTCCAACAGATAATCAGAACTTCTCACCGACTCAGGACAATAAAAACTTGTCTAGATCATACACATGAACATATCAGATGGCAAATCACATATCCTAATGTTTCACAAAACCTGTAAAGCCACTTTAAGCTAAAACAAAAAAAGTAAATCTATCATTAACACTCGAAGTGAGCAGGAACAGATAGAAAATATATGAGATTACTTGTTTGACATGATCCACTGTAGCAACTTGAGCAGTCCTGGGATCAAAATAATTGTTTTTGTCAAGTTCTCCATATGCCGTAATAAGTACCTAAATGTGAACAACAGAATTAATAGTCATAAATACAATTTTCAACAATCAAACACTCAAGCATATGAAGATATCACTTTTCTTTTTCCAAAACAGCAATTTCTTTCTCTACTTTTTCAGTCAGACATACTGCAATTTATTGTTAATAGATTATAGACATATTGGAAGTACAATAATGTTTATTTTTTAAAGATTCTATAATTGATATCGTAGTGCCTCCACATTAACAATACTAAAACCAGCAATATATCGTACTATGCTTTTATACATGGGCGGGCAATCATATGTGAAACTAAGATAACTTTTTACTATATGACCTCATTGACAGCTGTGCTTATGGTATCTAGGCTAGCATACAGTTTATCCTCTATGCACCCCCAACAGAGAAAAGGAAAAGGTACAATGTGTGGATAAGTTCTAAAAAGGAAACTGCTAAAGCTTCTATTGTCTAAAGAGCTGAAATCCTTTCTTCTGGAGAATTAGCATTAGAAAACTATAATATAATGACCCCTAGAACAAAAGATTTATTTTGGGGGACATTAGTATCAGCTGAGGTAGTAGTATCAGTCCAACATATTATATTAGTAGATGCAACAATAACAACAACAATCTGTAAGGTCCCAACTGATAAGTTGGCGGCAGTCACATTTCCCTTTCCTTCTATATCTATCCTAGCATCCCCAAGCATTCACCTCAACATCCTAATCATGGTGACAAAATTTGCATATGTTCTAATAATTCAATTTTCTAACACACAAAGCATAGCTGGACTAGTACATATTTCGAGTGTATAGTTTCGATAACCAAGTGTGGCAAGAACTTTTACCATGTCTTTTGCTTTTTAATCACAAATTTTATATTATGTAGAATTAACCTCAATATCAACCATATGTATCCATGTGAAATTAAAAGTCGACTAAATAGTAGTTTGAGTATTCAGTTCATAGTCAACATTGTGCAGTAGGACACTTGATTTACATATAACACAATGTCATTGATTTAGTCATGCCTACATATTATAAATGTATGGACAAGGAGATTTTTCAGCATACAAAATGACAAAATTAACTTAATATTTTCAATTCTCCAACACTTCCTCATTTCATTTGCTTTAGTCACTACCACTCAGTGAAAGTCAGCTTGGTGGTTATACCGAGGATATACCCAGACATAGTGGCATAGCTAAATTCATACAAGGAAGCAGATGTCCAATGGTCACACCATCACCGACCATGTGTGTACCGTCTCCACTAAAAAAAGTAGCTACCGGTGGTCACACCATCACCAATTATGTCCATTATGACAGCAAGACGTAACACCACTACAACCATGTCCGATGATCTAACTCATCTAAAGCTGCAGAAAGCAAGAAAAATTGCGCCCAAATTACAAGCATGCAATGGAGCCATCATGTGGACCAGCTACCTTTTATCTCTTTGGCTAGTTTTCTTCAACCCAAAGGATTTAGAGACGGCCCAGATTAAGAACCATTCTATCAATAGTATATCTTCAAACTAGCCACATCATAAAAAAGAACAGAAGAAAACTGATCGACATGTTCAACTCATATAGAGACCAACGTACGATCGCGGTTTCAAGAAATCGATGCGAATTAACATAGGGGACTCACATCACCACTCCGATCAGGCATCTGGAGAGCAATCAAATGCGCCTTGTTGTAGACGGGGTAGGCCTCTGCTGCAGCCATCTCGTAGATTGCGTCATCCCCAAGGATCGATCGCATGTCTGCAAAGCACAAACGAGATCAAAACCTTCTCACAACGGAGAACAGATGAGGGAAAATATAAGAGAAGGAAGAAAGAGGGGTAGCACCTTTGGCGACGTATTGGATCTCCCCGGCGGGGGCATTGGCGAGGAACCATTTGGCGATCTCCGCCTTCTGCCTGCCGCCGAGTTCCTCGGCTTCGTCGGGCTCGTCTCCTCCGTCCGCCATTGGAGGGGACACGACGGTTAGTTAACCAAATAATACTACCTAACATTTGGGGAACAGATCCCATATAAATATTGATTGATGTGAAAGGCGGAGGAAAATAAAATTAAATTTAGTTTAATCGAATAACGCAAATGTAAATACCCAAAGGAATAATAGAATGGCAATAGATAAAAATACCCATAAATCTAATTAATTTTCAAAATAATCATACGCAGCTAATGGATATCAAAACTTGATTTAAGAAGCTCAGATAACTTACAATGTCAAAGGAAAAAAGAATTGCGCTGATTGTAATCCCTATGTACGACATTTCTTATTTTTTATTGTGACTAGGTATCCTTCAAGAATTAGAAAAAAAAAAATACTGGTTTTCAAGATATTTTTTTTTAATGAACCTCTTTAATTGACATGTTTCTAATATAACTATTTTTACATAAATTAAATTATGATATATATTAAAAATAAGATTTATTAATAAAGGGTTAAGGTCTATTTTAACCCATGTGATTTTGATTATGGATTACTTAAACTCTTATAGTTTACTCATGTTTAAAATAATCTTTACATCTTTAAAAATATAACATATAAGTCCTTCCCATCAAGTATGAGTTAACAAATATTAGAATCTGTTTACATGTTGACTCATATTATATTATTAATATAATAATACATATAATTTAAGTTTAAAAAATATTCATTTCAGCCTATGTGATTTTGGTTATGGATCACTTAAGTCCTCATGTCTAAAATAACTCATATATTTTCAAAAACATAATATATAAGCTCCTCCTATCAAGTCTAAATTAACAAACGTTCGAATCTGTTTACATGACATGTTGATTCATAATAAACTATTAATATAACATGTGTAATTTAAATTAAAAAAATTGAGACTATCTCCTCCCACTATTGATCGTGGTCTCGTTGTGGAACCACCACTAGCAACAACACCGAACTGCTGCTACCTAATAGGGTGTTGTACGCACGCAACTTCTCTTGTGCTAACGATAGATTAAGAGCTTCCGATCTTACCTCAAGTGGATGTGTATTGACTAGTCCGATGCTAAGCCTACAATGTCTCTTGGTCCCTCTTCCTCCTCTTGGGCGTCTTCAGGCATACAATCTCCTACTTCATTCCCTCTTGCACTTTCGTCTGTCGCACCTAAAATGTGGTGGTCTAGTTTTCTTTCACCTTCGCCTCCGACCTCTCCTACCTTTGTCTCTCCGCTTTCGTTCGCCGTTAAAATCTCCGTCGCTTTCTTTTTGTCGACAAGATATACTTTTTTTAACTTAAATTACATATGTCATTATATTAATTGATTTATTATAAATCAGTATGTCACGTAAATAAATTTTAACGTCTATCAACTTAGACTTGATGGGAGATACTATACGTTTTTTAAAATATAGGTTATCTTAGGCTTAAACAAAACCATAAGAACTTAATTGGTATTTGACGAAAACCATAAGGGCTAAAATAATTTTTTTTTAAAAAACTT
Source organism: Musa acuminata AAA Group (assembly GCF_036884655.1). NCBI lineage: Eukaryota > Viridiplantae > Streptophyta > Magnoliopsida > Zingiberales > Musaceae > Musa > Musa acuminata. Next base: position 49,913,372 of record NC_088334.1, on the reverse strand, counting down.
AAATTATATATATTATTATATTAATAATTGATTATGAATCAGTATTAAAATCAATCTTAACCCTTAATATAAATTTAACTTGATCCCTTCATGGACGACAGAATTGCCTTGCTATTGGCACGTGAGATGCTACTTATTTCTCATGAAGACATTATTTTGATAGGTGGGTGCCAAGTGCTCGTCAATGACAGCAACCATTCCAAACAACCATGTTAATTCTCTCGAGAACCATATTTCCTGATACCAATAGTTCAAACCAACCATTCCGAGACCAAATAGTCAACCTGTCAACTAAATAGCAGGACACGATTATTATGCATAAATTAAATTCAAGGATTTCCACAAATATACTCATTAATTTCATTCCTGTTATTGAAATCAACAAATGCAATCTTCCTTCTTATCGTTGATAACATACGAGGAATCACGTGGAATATTTCCAAGTAGAACGATATTTTCATACTCAATTCTTCATTTAGCCATGTGATTGACAACATTTTCTACAACAAGCAACCTTTAATTCGGACAAATTCTATCCTATCCTACACCATCCGTTGGTTTCGATAGCATCGATACTTATTCGTATTCGGAGCACAGCACACCAAATACGTATTCTTTCATAGTAGATAAACTATTAGGAAGCCGCACGCTTTCCATCAACAGTACCACCGGTCACTCTGCCGCCGCTACAGCTTTGGCGGTGCGTTCACGCCTTGCCTTCTCCGAATCCTCCAGGAAGACATTCGTGATCCTCTCGATAGGCACCGTCGGTAGGTACTGTGCCACCGCGTAGCCCCTTCCCGCCGCGGTTCCCACCTCGCTGTTGTACTTCGCAGCCCAATAAGCCGCCATGTGAACGAGGACCAGCGCCACCCGCGGGAAAAGCGGCAGGCGGTTCAGCGACCGCCAGGCCGCGACAGCGTACCGCTCCGCCACCAGCTCGCAGCGCACGTACACTTCCTTCGCCACCCCCGACGCCATTGCCACCGCCCCGGCCCGCGCCTTCTGGATCGCTTTGTACGCCTGGGCCGACGCCGACTTCAGGAGTGCCGCCACGTTCCGTGCCACCGCGGTGAGCGACTCGCCCGTCTGACACGTGACTGGTAAAGTTATTACTCACATCTAAATTAGGTATTTTTCATTTAAAAATATGCGAAAAAAAATCTATAACGCTGGAATGACGCCGTAAGTTGACGGAGACAGAGGGTGTGCACGGCTGGTAGTAGTAGACGGCGGCCGTAAGAAGTTATTAAGGTTGATTAGATGCGAACATAACGTTCCGGTGACGGGAGTAGATAGGTCGTCACCCCGATATCACTATAACGGAATCAAAGGCCAAGGACACTGTACACACACAAAAAACCATGGCATAGCAAACGAGAGAGAGAGAGAGAGAGAGAGAGAGAGAGAGAGATTCATACCTTGCGATCGAGGAACTTGAGGAACTCGAAAGGCACATCACGGAACCTCTCACACACGGGGCCGATCACGACCTTGACGGTTCCCTCCGCGAGGTACACCCCCGGCTTCAGCGGCCCCGAGCTCATCTTCGCGAACTGGTACAGCATCGCCAGGCACACAACCGCCTGCATCGCCGCCAGGTGCACGAAGTTCAAGTACTTCAGCCCCTCTCCCTCCCGGCTCTACAACCATCCACACAACCCGAGCAACAAGAAATCCCTCGTCAATCCGAACCGAAACCAGATCAAATCCAAAAGACGAAAAGAAAAGGAAATCCTAAATGTATGAGATGAAACTCCTTACGATCTCTTCAGTTTGGGCATGGTAGTCTGCCATCGTCGCAGGGCTCCAACGATCTCGATGTGCAGGACAAAGCAAGAAATCTTTTGCTCCACGGCCTCTGCGATTTCCACCTTTTCTTATCGCTCCCGCCCCGCTTTTTAGGACTCCTCCATGTGCTTCTACACACTTCCCAGAATCAAAGAGGGCGGGGGGCCTTTTGGAGGACGTCGGGCTCGATGGGAAAGCTATCTAGACCTTACGGGTGACGACGTGGCAAAATCACGAGCGTTTGCAGAGATGGGATGCTGAGATGGTTACAAAAGCGAGCGCGCCATGGGAGCGAATAGTCTCCGTGTGGCTTTGTTTCCAAAATTAGCCCTGCGAGCATTTCACGAGCACAAGGCAATTTCGAGTATATCCAATACATCATAATAACAACATACATCATAGTGGACAATCAATACATTTATCTTCTTATGTCAAGTACGACAGCAACATCGAAACCCCTCGGACTGCCTATGCATGCAGAAACGAGGATTCCCCTACGGAGCCAACAGTTCTCTGGCGATCGTTCCGTTGCCTCCTTTGGGGAGGAAACCGCCGGGCTGATGCTCGTTACCGGTTCCATACACCACCCTGAGCACCTCGGCGGGCGTTCGCCGGTAGGCGAGGGAGTTGCGGTTGGCGGAGATTACGTTGGTGGCGATCCTTCCCTCGGCGCCAAGCACCGGCGGGACGAGGAGGCCTTCGTCCTTGATGCCGCACATCGCCAGCCGGTTCCTCAGGGCGGAGATCCGGTCGGTGAACTCGGCGACCGTGATCCGATACGGCGGCACGAATTCGTGCATGTGCTGGTACAGCCGATCTCTGATGATTGCATCTTGGCGGCTTCCACGGCTAATAATCCCGCCAGAAGCTGTGTGAGGAACTGATTAGTCTCATACTGCTACGAGATAGATAATATTAGATGATATGTAAGAATTGGCCCGCAATTTGTCATTACTCTTTTTGAGACGTAGCCGTTGATGTTAGGGTTTGCCCCTACGTAACCCACAAGGCCCATGTATGGTATCACGTAAGAAGCCAGGAGGAAGTTGATGGTGTCGATGTAGGGATCAAATGGAGGGTCGAGATGGTACCCAAATGCATCATTCATGATCTTTGCAAAGTTGTGTGAACTCAAGTCCAGCAGAGGCCTCGGGAACCCACCTACAGTAGTCTTGATAGCCCTTTCTCATTCACAACATACGTCAAGCAGTCAGTACATGGTATAGTGATGATACATTCATGTTGAAATGAATGAACAAAGGTGTTACAAAGAAAGATCTTAAGGATTAGTCATCTAGTAAAGTGAAACTCTTAACTTCTGTCTAGTCGAATGAAGTTGCAGCCCTGTTTGGCAGTGAGGAGGTTTGAAGTGTTGAACGGTGACGCAAGAATATGTATGCATGGATGCAGAAGTGTTTTACTTGGGGTGCAAGTTTACGGAGAAAGAAAGAGAGAGACCTCAAATGGCCAACTTCTTGGTAACCAAACTCCTCGATGATGAGCCTTGTGGTCTCGTCAAGGTTTGCTTTCCTGGCACCGATAGGAGGCGGACCGCCCATGGCCAGCTCCGGTGCGATGGAATCGAGCCCCCTCCCGAGAGCGGCGAAGAGGAAGAAGTCAGCCTCTATGTGTTCCAAGTTCAAGGCAAACTGCAGGAGATCGACATCTAAGCGAAATATGGGAATCGCGATGACCGGAGGCATCGGGGCACAAGTCGGATTAGACAGTCCCAGCGACACAATTTCCGGCGAGAGGAGGAGGAGAATGAGAGGAAGGAAGGGAACCATTGGAGCTACGTTTGGGGTAGAAGCAGACGAGTATGAGCTACAAGGAGGTGAATGGCATCTCAATTTATAGATGATCGAGGACTAAGTCCAGCACATAAGCATTAAGATAAGTAATCTTGTAACGAGGTAACTGATAAGGTCAAGACAGACTCAGCTGTCCAATTATGTGCAATGAGAAGCTCATTGCACGCAACTTCAAGACGAGCTTTAGACGACTAAACTTTCGAAGCTTCCCAGATAGATTTTAAGTGCTTTTAGATCATAAAACTAGTGATATTCTACAATAATACTTCAGTCTTAGAATACATTAAACTCTCATGTCATTTAGGACTTTTTGTATATTATAAAGTAAGGAGGAAGAGTAGTAGATGAGAGATGGGTAAGTTTTACACTCATACGCTATTTGTGTGTTAGGTTTTGCTGGTTTCTATGGCAATTAGGTGAAGGATTCAAGTTGTGGACCTGCAGCAGTTCCATTCCTTTCATGGTTTTTGATGTTGACGCTGGCATGGATTGACATAGAAAGATCTCTCTTGTTTTCTGCCAAGTGGCTGAAGCTGTTAACAGGAGAAATTAATATAGACATCTCAACCTCGAGAGGAAGTTTATCTAAGAAGTTATTCTCGCCCACTCAGACGGAACGAATGCATAACTTGCGACAATCTCAATCTCAAACAAACTTGAAGACAAAGAAATGGAGCAGAAATCTCATAGCATACTTTTTGGGCATTTTATCCAAAATTATTCTTAATATTTATCAAATATCGATTTTTACTTAAAGATATTTTTTATCAATTTAATGAAAATATACATTCCCTCTAGTAATGTCATCGCTATCACATAGAAAAGGAAAGGAGAAAGGGAGGCGAAAGAGAAAGTTCGATCGATAGGTGATAACAAAGACAACAACAGTTAAGACGAATGAAGAGGATGAAGGAGTATTTTTATCAAATTGATAAAAAAGAGATGTCGAATAGAAAAACTAATTAAGGAGTATCTTTGACAAAAACTTAATATTGAGAAGTTTTTTAAAGATAAAATATCCGATACTTTTCTTTTTTTATTTATGTGAAACAATAATCCGACTACTTCGAGATGACTGGTTAGGTGATGACTGATAGATTGAGGCTTTTAATGGCCGTGCAAATTGGTGGCAAGAAGGACTCAGCTCATTTACTTTTTTTTGTTGAGGATATATATAGATGGATGTGGACTAAGGTCTAATCTTTTCCTTTCAGGTTACGCTCATCCTTTTAGGTAGATGACAAGTGGCTATGGCTCAGAATCAATGTATCTACCAGCCAAAGATGTTCTTTTCCTTGTCAGGAACACAACTACGAGGAATAGCAGAAGGTGAATTAAGGTACAATCTTTTCCCTTTGAGATTATATCAAATTTTTAGCTATGTTCTGTCACCATAAACTATGTCTAGGAACTGCAGATGCTCTTTTCCTTGGTAGAGAAGTACACCAAGAAAATTAGCAGAAGGTGGATTGATATCCAATCTTTTCCCTTGAGGTTAAATGCAGGCTTTCAAGCTTGCTAACTGCAAGTTGGAGAAAGCATGGATAGATGCTGATGAACTAAATGCAGAACAAAGGAATTGACTCCAGGCAGATTATATCCAACACAGTGTGATTGCTGGATACTGCAGGAAAGGCCCAAAGCACTCAACTTGACAGCTACAATGGAGAAGGAATCGAATGTTTACATGTGTAACACAATGGCTTGTGGACTCTGCAACCCCAACAGGATCAGCAAAGTTACCAATCTTCTACATGTTATGGTTGAGAGAGGTGAAGTGGTTGAGGCAAGGAGGGATTATTAGTTGCCACAAATATTCCACACCACAAGGCTCTGCATTCAATCAAACTTCCTCATGGATGCTACAACACCAACTGTTGAATTGAGGGTTGAGCAGCCTATCACTCACTATACCATCTAAAGATTAAACTCTAGTTGATCGACTAAGAAGGTGAAGAGTCCTTCCCCATGGTAATATAACTCTAGTTATTCTTCCTGAGCATTGTTCGACCTCTGTAGGAACTCAGGACTGATCTAAAAGAGACAGCATGTGCTGAGCAAGTGTTAATTGTTGAACCAAGCATGCCAAATTGAATGATAATTCATGCAAATCTTGACTAACTTTGTTGACTCTTGTATAATCTGACATACATATCCATGGAGTTATACAAATGAAATTTGAGGATTGTGTAGTGAGATGGGTCACCAATTGACTGCTCAAGGTATAGGACTTGGTGGGCTTGCACTTATATATGGTCATTGGGTTGTTTAGCCCCATAGCACAGTTGGGCATGGCAAGCTTCATCAGAAACTTAGCACACTTTGGTGTTGAACAAGATGAGCATCTTTGATTTCATTATCCTTTTCTTTTTATCTTCAGTCCAAAGTTAAATGTGGGAATTAAGTCATTGTAGTACATTAATTAGAGGAGGAGATATAATAATGGATTGTGTGCAAATTAATAGCATGTTGTATTGATCAATAAACAATGAAGATTTTTCTAATAAAAAAAATAATTATGAAATAATATAATATATTCACTAGTCTTATCATCTCCTCTCACGAGTATTCATAAATTATTTTAATATTAATGCAAGGATATAAACATAATCAATACCTCAGCGTCAATTGACCTACCTAAAACATTAATTATATGATCGATATCTCAATGTATGTGATTGATATCTTAACACCATGTGACCAACATATGATCGATATCTTAACATGAAGTAGAATTAGTTGGATGTTATTTTATTATAGATTTAGCATAGCATAATTGCGATTAAGCATGGGAGAGACACACAAATAATTTCTTATAATTAGTATTGATCACGAAAGTAATAGTCATAGACCTCAAGTATATCTCTGAAGATATTTTCAATACGATTGAAGGCTAACTTAAATATTGGAGGAGTATTATCGAAAATATTCCCTATGTAATTTTGTAATGCGTGGCATCTTCGAAGATAGACTGATGTATTATAAATCGAGATCGAGTGACACAAAAAAAAGAATATCAATTGGCTTTGAATCAACTTCTATTCGAATAATCAATTTTTGACTTAACAAATACGATGACAAATATGATTTTGATTGATTGACCATAAATCTTAAGGATTTAGGCTATTAAGAAAGTATCCAATACATTTATAAGCATTATCAATTGAATGGATTAGGATGACATAATGCCTAAGCTTTTGAATTGCTAAGCCCAGATTCTCTAATGTTTTTTTTTTTATCACTTTGGAAGTATGTAATCTGAGGACTTTGCAGAAAAAAGAAGTGTAGATAAGTCAAAATCAAACTAAAAATACCAGTATACTATTATGATCCATATTAAGTTAAACATCTAACCTAACTTGCTTAGGTACCAGCATCTATATGATCATTAGGCAATTATATAAGATGGGGCATCACACCAAAAGAGCTTTGTGTCTACATGAAAGCAAAAGGCTATTACTAACTTAAGAAGCAAGCTTCAGCAGTACTTGTCTGACTTCAACTCTAACTCTACATTCTCAGGACACTTGCCACTGTGATCTGGCTTCCAAAATAGCAAAAGAAGAGTCTCCAAAAAAATATTGTGGGCAGCATAAGATGAGAATCAAAACATGCAGTACAAATTGATTACCATGGATGTCAGGGGACAGATTCTTCATTACCATACCTTTATGTAGATTAACTTGTGGTCTCAAGAATAAAGTTAACCAACACTAACTTATAATGAAATGTACAAGATTCTAATAACATTGGAATCCCCAAGTGTGATGAGCATCTCACCTAAATAAACACATACATCTGTACCTTCTTGTACTAAAACTTGAAGGAATCTGTACCTTCTTTAGAGAATTCTGTGTTAAAAATGTTCCAAGGATATCTGATTGCTTTCTGGTGAAGAACCAAAAACTTCTATGTATCTTTCCAACAATTTAATTAGAAAAGCTTGAAGAGATAAGTTAGTTTCCTTTTGGTTTGCAAACTAGACAATGAATGCTGTGCCTTGAGATGCCACTGCTTCATTCTGTGTCTCAGTCAAAATATGGATGATTGATGTGATAGCATTACCTGATGACTTGAATGTGTCAGTTCTGAATGATGCAGTTGCTGCTGATCAAAAAACAAAATGCATGCAGAAAGAAAATAGCATGTTTATTTATGTAGACAGAGTCCTCATGCACTTCTGTTTATGCTACAGTCAAAAAAGCATGCATGGAAGAAGACACAAAGTATGCAGCATCAAGTTACTCCATATCTTAATCACCAGTAAATGATAATTGCAGCAAAACTACCCAAAAATAAAGCCCAAAGGCTATTAAGACTAGCATCTCCACCCTATACTTGAGGATAGGATGATGTTTGTCTCCTCCACAGGCAAGTGTGGAAGTTCATCAGTTGCTTTCTTTTCATCATAGGCATAAGATATGTAGGGGGGCACTCCAGGTTCCAGGGAATGGGGGCTGAGGCTGGAAAGAAGAGGGAGAAGAAAGAAATCCTTGACAGGCTAAAAGTGTGGACAAGTAATGAATGCCCTTATCCAATCCAAAGTTGGTACCTCCCTGCCCATACCAGTAGTAACTCAGAGATTCCTGGTGGCTGTGCTTCTTCTGCTAAAATACTTGCAACACAGGCCATAACTCCAGCATGTTGAGAACCAGATCCTGAAGGAGCTTTGTTGGATCATTCTTGCAAATACAAAATCTGTCATGGCTATGGAGAGACATTATTTTGTCCCATGATGCTAAATTGTCATGTATGAAACTATACAAAATCCTAATTGGATACTAATTCCTCTTGCTAGGAGCTTGTCCTATGTCTTCTCTTTTCCAATTCAATTCCAAGCAATGGACAAAAGCAAACTTGCGGGCTTCATGATTGAATCATAGTAATCTTTACCTGAATCAAATCTTAAGCAATGAATTCAGGTCCACCCCATAGAAATTTATGGCAGTATAAAGATTTGACTCCAACAAATCTGAATATTGAACAAGATAGAGAAACATTTATTTTAGAGTCAGCTTTCAGGATAAGATCTCATGATAGAAACCTAACAATCACATAGATCAAACCTTTGGAAGGGAATAATAAAATCATGCATTTTGGAGATGAGGAATCGATTAACTTTTTTAATATTATAGTCTCACATTAGTTGAATAGTTGACAAGCAAATATTACACTCACATAGGGAGAGCTTCATCCTTCAAGACTGAGAACAAACACCCTGGTCTCTCATGACAGTTCATGTGGCCACTGTGCAGAACTTCTAGTGTTCTTGACCCCTTTGACTCTGTTTTCCAAGATCCTTACTATGTGCAATCTATACATCTTGATCCACTTAGTTATTTCCATCTGCTTAAGGGCCTCACTGAAGCCTCTTCTGTCTGCTCCCATTACAGAAGCTACAATAAAGCAATACATCTGCTGCATTGCCTCTGAACAAGTTTATGGAATACTGTATTTTCTAACCATTAAGTATAAAACGTTTGACAAGAGACTGCAGCCACAAAAAAGACTTCCATTGAGACGATGGATAGGAGAGGAGAAAAATATTCCATCGTATCAGATTAGATGCCAAAAAGATGACCTTTTAAAAGCAGGGATTCTTCTTCTTCCCCAAAATTCAATTGGATTCTTCTCCTGCCTACTAGAGAATAATACGTTGAAATAAAAAAAAGATTAAAATTCCATAGAAATATCTCTCTCTCTATCAGTTTTTTTAACGCATTCTGAGACAAGAATTGGTATGATTGGTATTGGGACGTTAGTATGCTAATGTACCAAAGAGAAACAGAGAGAGGAGAAGAGGCAGATCGAACACACAAGTCCCACCCAGTTTCTTGAATGTTGGATGTACAATATGAATTCAACGAGGATTCAAATCCTCCTCGAGTTGTGAGAACGAGACCAACTCGTTTGGGTGTACTTCTGATATCTAATCGATGTTAGAATGATAAGGAATCAAAACACCACACCGATATCTCACATAAATCTGAAGGACAAGCTGATGCGGGTGACTCAAGAACTTGTAATTAATGCAAGGAATTGAGGTTTCGATCATCAATAAGACGGTGTGTGACACAGCGCATTCATCTATATGCTTTTATCTACTGTGAGAACCTTCGATGAGGTCTAACACTCGCAAGCATTCGTCGGACGATTCAGCGATGAAGGACTCGTGACGTCAAGACGAGACAGAAGCGATAGTGGCAGAATCGTCAGGTTGCTGCTGCTATGAAGTTTAGGGATGAAGCATCCGTGAAGGCAGGTACATCACGGCAGTGGTCCTTATCCTATTCGTTGTCCTAAAACTATGTATAAGAATCTGCTGCACTGAGCATTTTGTTTACCATAACGTGGAGAACTTGGCGATCTCTGTGAACATCGCTTTGATGGATTTGCAGCAGAAACCAGTGTCGCTATGTCCTGCCAAAGATCGTTTAGATCAAAAGAAAATGAAAAGGGAAGCGATCAACAAACTATTCTGATTCCCTCCATTGCATTTCTGGGAGCATCAATATTGCTTTAGTCTTCGTCTTTGTTTTCTGTCGCTGAATATGTCCTCAATCAGAGGTGTAGATGAATCCGAGCATATGTGATGCAAATAGTTTATGTTCTTCCTGCCTGCAAGCTTTCATTTGGTAGATATACAGACTGAGATTATAACAACAACAATACTAAATCCTCCCAATCGCAACTGAGCACTATGCTTGAGAATGCAAGTGACTGTGGGCATGGAGAAAGCTTGGCCGGGCTCGGAAAGCTTTGAGAAGGACACGGACGAATGATTTGATGCTCTTGCTATCCGATCTTTTATCTTGCCCTCTTGCGATCTTGATGCCCTTCGCCGCCACACGTGGAACCGCTCTCCACCGGGATCCCTTCACGTGGAGGTTGCACCCTTTTGTCTCTCCCCCACCACCCCCCATGCCCATGCTTCTTCGCTCGAATCCTTCTTCCCTTGTGACCTGCTTCATCTCTTTTCCTCCTCTTAATCCCCGATCAAGTCGGCTAACCTTAACACGATCGTAGAAGCTTCCGCAACTCCCCCGCTTTCTTGTCCATTTCACAAGTTGGACGCAAATTGTCGAGCAAGACAAGCACGATGAGCACGCAAGAATCACCAACATGAAACCATTACTGCACATCACAACATACGACCCGAATATTACAGGAAAGAAGCACACCAATACAATTCACCATGCAACAGCAACCCATGAGAAGATTCACACAACACGGTAACGACGGTAGTAGCAGAGCGGAAGCAGCTCGGGGTGGGGTGGACGGAGAGCCGGTCCATCCATCCATCCATCTCTGTGCACGTATCTACATGTCGACGACTCTGAAGGACTCGCGGTTCTTGACGACGATGTCGTACATGTGCATCGACTTGAACCGGCTGAACTCCTTGGGGAGGGAGATGAGGTCGACCGACGACCGCTTGTGGAACTGGAGGAGGCCGGGGTCGTCGTAGTACCGCTCCCACCCCAGGCTCATCAGCTTGCGCTCCAGGTTATCGTAGGAGGTGATGACTTCGTTGGTGGGGATGTGCAGCAGCACCTTGCGGCGGATCGTCGACGACTGCTCATTGGCGGGGTTCTCGATCAGCCGGACAACGCCGTTCTTGAACACCCAAACACCTGACATACTGATCTGACCTCCTTTGTGCTACTGTTCTATCCAAGTGGAGAGGAGCTGTGGCTGCCTGGTGGTGTCTTGGAAGGAGGCCTTCCTCAGGTATATATAGATGGAAAAGACTGGACATGTGGGGTACTGCATGCCAATAAACATATCAATGGTGTTAATGCTCAATGTTGCTGTGTCTTTTCGTGGGTTCTTCGGCCACAAAGATGCTATTTGGCTGCTCATGGCAGGCAGGCAGGCAGGCACACATATATGTTGGCAGCAAAGCAATTGTTGGTGCAACCCTACCAGTGGAATCTATCACAAAACTTCGTCCATAGAAGAGTAAGTCACATTAGATCGAGCAATTCTGCTCAAAATGATCGACTGTTTAGGCTCCTAAGCAATGGCGTGCACAACTCTCATATATCCGGGATCGTACGTTCCATGAGATTTCATCTGAGTTATTCTCTCACTATCTTGCTTTTCGTTATGCTGTAAGATCATCGATATGAGAATAGTTGTAAAGTGTAGTACGTCTTTCGTTTCAGTGTTTTTCTTTTGTTCTCGGTGATGGAGGGAATCAGTTCAAAGTAAACAGCAAGAGAGAGAGAGAGAGAGAGAGAGAGAGAGAGAGAGAGAGAGAGAGAGGATGCATGCATGCATGCATGCATGTAACAAAAAACACACGATATCTCAGTACTAACAGGGAGAGAGTCAAACCGAATCGAATCATAATTTTCAATTCGATTCAATATCTAACCAATTCAAAACTGATTAATTCGGTTCGATTTGTACACCCTCGTTGAATCGATAGTTATTGTGGTGTTTCTTTCCCTCTCGTGTCACTCACTGATGGGCTACGCAAGAAGGCTTTTTGCTGAAGAACTCCACCACTTGGATGCATGGATTTATTGGTGGAATTCTTTTAACATGAAAGTTATAACTCAATCCCTGCTTTTAATGCGTGGGAATAGTAATAGGAAAAGGAGATTCCTGGGACCTTTCAAACACCTACGAATTGAATCTTAGCTATGTTGATTCTCATCATCTTTTTTATGCTTTTTGTCACTCTGTTTTAACTTCTTGTTCTCTTCACTTTTGCTTTTTTTTTTTGTTTGATTGAGAGAGAGAGAGAGAGAGAGAGAGAGAGAGAGAGAGAGAGATGCTAAAGCCCTGCCATCATCTTTCACCTCACACACAAGTTTTGGATGAACTGGCAATCAGTCAAAAAGTAATTTTTCTCATGCAAAGGGATTGCCCTCAAGTTTAAGGATGTCTGTTGGAGATGTCTCATCAAAGTTGATGTCAGGAAGGCATTGGATTCAGCTTCATGATCTCTCTCAGAAGAAATGGTGCTAAAAATGGTGTCTTGGATCCTTGCACCAGTTCCCCAACGACTTTCCATCAATCTGAATAGCAATATGCTTGGATACTTCCTTGGTAAAGCTTGCTTTTGCCACCTTTCCTTACTGTCATTGAAATAGAATACCTCAGGATTAAGACCTCAGAATATTGCTGGACAACAGGGATTTGGCTTTCATCTTGGATGAAGAAAAACAATTATTATCCAACTGTGTTTTGTGATGGAAGCTAACATTCTTTTATGAGAATTAATCATGATCCTGGGAGAAGCTTAATCTTTTTAAGGACAAGATGGATTCTTGTGATGAAACTGTTAAATATCATGGCATTTTTGGGTCCATCAAACCACCTTTTGCTTGTAGTTGGCTTGACAGAAGGTCCTGCCTCAGACACTAGGAATTGGTGATGGTAAATAAACTCTGCTCTGAAGGTTATCAGATTTCAGACTTTCCTGATCTAAATGATAGATGGTAAGATACACAATTCATCAATATTAGACAGAAAGAGGTCAGAGTGATCCAGAGATCTAACCTGGAATCATGTTCAGAAATCCTTGTTTGGCTAATCACACATTGCTGGCTGTACATGCAGTATCTTTCAAAAGGAAAAGAACAAGTAACAGATTATGTATGTTCCATCCTTTGCCAGAATAATCAAGCATATTTATTGTAAATGTGATTTATCAAGCTCAAACAGGGGAAAATTGCTTGATGAGATTGATGGACAGACTATGTTGTCTAAATTTATGATCAAGTGCTATTTTTTGCTGCAGCTTTTTCTACTTGGTTGGAGAAAAAGAAGTGCATCTTTATGAAGGCTAGCAACTCTGTGACAGCACTAATTTGTACTATTTGAGCTATTTGTTGCAGATTCTCAAAAGAACAGTTTTGTCTAAATAAATTCAACCCACTTCCAAGATATGATTATTACATTCTAAATCTTTCACAACATCCCAAGTTTTTGATTAGATATATCAAGTTATAGATTCACATATAAAAGTTCAGAAGTTTGATCAAATATAAAATAAGTATATTGTGATTCTGACCAGTGAAGAGAAGAGTAAATATAATATCTAACAAGGTATAATAAGCCTTGAGGAATTATGTTGTCTTTTCTCTACTTGATGATGCATGTATTGTTAAACATGATCAGAGGTACAAGAAAGGACTAAAAGATAGTGCTTTTTATGTTGTTCTGAATGGCACAATCCATCACATACTTGTTATTTGGTGTCTTGGGAAGCTAAAAGGCTATCCCAACTTGATCAATAAGGATTGGGTGGAAAAAGTTATAGATGTCTCTTTTCAATAGTTACAGTCCAAAGTGATCACAAGTTTTGATGTTTCAATTTATCTTCTCATAAAAAGTCCATTAGAATTTCTCTTTATCAAAATGGAAAGTGTTTGTAAAGAAAAAAAAAACATGAAGCTTAAAAACTATGCTTAATCAATGGTTGAATCCATGGAGTAAAATAGGATATTGATGGGTCCCCTTTTTTCTTTTTTTGAGACATTGAAGGAAGGATCCATGTAATTCTACAAAAAAAAAAATTGGATAAAGATGATTTGAAGGAAGGAATATGACCTTTCAAATCATACATGTACAAAATGAGCTCCATTATACTCATTAGTGATGTCACCATGTAGGTTGGCTTCATACATCTAAACCCCTAAAGTGGGATCATCATCACATTAGTACCTTTGATGATGTAGTGATAATAAGCATGCATGTAGAACCATCACATCAAGAAATGTGCACATCATCTGGATACTATTCATGGCATACCAATATCTATCATATTTGGATTATTGTTCATGGCATACATGAAATATTATGCACAAGTTAGGAGATTTGAGAGATTTCATCTACTAAAACAATAAGATTAAGAAGTAGTGTGATTTCTGGGATCAGAAAGTATGCTTGCTATAAAGAAAAGACCCCCAATCCTTCAACCTTCCATCATCTCCTTTGTTTCTTGTGCTGCAAATCAACCTCAATTCCCTATTCATTCATTAGTCTCAAAATCCACATTATGATTCTTACCTAATTCATTAATGCTAGACAGCAAGAAAAGCTTGAACCAACCAACAAGCAAACAACTGTGATCTCATAGTCAACTTGAGATCACATTTTCAATAAAATTAATGGTTAGTAAAACAAACTTTAGTAATTTATGTATCTTCTCCTTCACATGACAGTCTTTTTTTCTGTATAGAATAAGGATTGCCCTACAAAAGGAATATTCTCAGGTTAAACAAGAAGGAAAAGCAGCTAAAGTTATTTATTATATGCATCCAAGATAATAACAAAAAGGTCAGCACTTCAGCTTATCCTCTTTAATAACCCCCCCCCCCCCCAAAAAAAATAAAATAAAGAAAAATATTAATATTACTATCCTATTATCATCTTTAAAAGATCTTCCAATTAATTATATTATATGCTTCATTTTCATTTGGAATCAATTCTTAAGCACAAGATACTGCCATTTTCCTAATGAGTGTTCCCTTTTCCCTCCTCTTACCTAAAGACCTATGGCCCCATGCAAGCAACAAAAAAAAAGAAGAAAAAGAAAAAAAATCCAAGCTTTAATCACCACTACTTAATGGTGTTAATTCCACTAATTGGCACATCCATTGGGTTTGCATTAGCATTCATTATGCTTGACTCATCAAAAAACGATGAGAAATGTGAGACCAGAAAGAGCTCATGGAAGTTGATGATTAAGCAGTAGGCCAAGTTTTGAGAGCCTAACTTTACCTAAGAAGTTGATGACAACAATGAGAACAAAGTCGTGTGAGATTTATAATGTTGGATCGATTCCTTTACCAAAACGTCGTAAAGCTTTGCATGCTACGAAAGAGGGGGGGGGGATTTATTCCTTCCCATCGAGTGTGGTGAGGATTCGTCATCGCGTGTGGATGCCACGTGGGGATGGGGAGATAGCGAGGCTTACATCAATTCCTCTCTTCACGTGAAAAGAATTAAAGATAATGCACCAACTTTTGGTTTCTTTCATCAAATTTATTTATTGTTATATATGTACATGTATTTTACTTTTCCGAATACTTGCTGTGAGTGCTTATATTTTTTTTTTTCAATTTAGTATAAATCCTTTTAGGGTAATTTTGATGATTTCTCCGTGTCAATAACTTGTTCGTAATTTTTTTTTAATTTGATGGTAATATCGTTGATGTTTCAAGAAGGAAATGTATCGAATTTAGAAAAATATAAATAGTTACTTTTAGGATAAATTATTTTAAAAAATAGTTTTCCCATTATTTCTCACAAATTACCCCCTTTTTATTTTATTTCCTAGAATACCTCCTTTTGATCATCTTTACTATTTTAGTATTGGCATCCGCCTCACCGTGAATGTCTTCACCCTGTTATGGCTACTTTCGTCTCCTATGACTGTCTTTTTTGTCACGTCCTTATCGAGATCACCAAAGTCCTTGTTTATCACTATCGTTCGCTACGAGTATCACCTCAATCCTCGCTAGATTATATCAGTGCTAGCAATTAGAAGCAACGATATGACGAAGGAGGTCGATATGATAATAGTGATGGATGGGAGTGAGGAAGTGATCGAGGACTTTATCGGCCTTCATGAGGATATGACAAAAGGGACAATCATAAGGGGGCGAAGGCGACCATAATAGGACAACGGGACAAAGGCAACTACAACAAAAAGAGAATACACTAGGCCAAAGATAATCTTATCCTTTACAAAATAATAAATACTATATGAAAATAAAGTGAAAAAGGGTATGAAAAAAAAAAAATGAAAACTTCAATTTTTTTTTATAGAATTTGCCCTTATTTTTATCATATAGAATTCTAGACTCCTCTTGGGATAAACTTGAGATAATTGATTAATATATCTTATAAATAACGGATGGTTTCAATATATCTTACTTTACACCTCTATGCAATTACTACTCTTGAAAATAAAATATTGGCAATAGATAATCTCTTATTGATCGGTTAAAATTTTGATATGATAGTATTTATATATGATAATATTGTAAAAGTGTCAGCTAATTTGGTTAGTAAAAATCTTGGGCTCACTCAAATTTTGTCTTCATCATTTACCCTTTGAAAAAATAAAAAGAAAAATAAAAATAAAAATTTAATATGATAATATTTATGCACGACTTTTAATTAAAACAACAATTGCACCTTATAATCTTTATTTTAAGAAATTGAGATTGATAATTAATTCATTGAGAGCATTAACAGTCACCAAGTTGCTAAGGTACACTAAGAAATGTCATGTATCAGGTCAGAAAGAAAGACGAGAACCAAATCCATTACAAACATGACAAGTTTAGATTCCACCCATCCAATGAAATCTTACACATGAACACTGGTATGAAACTAGAAGAGCAATCAGAAATTTTGATCCAGAAATAGGTGGTACATTCATCATCATAAGCTTGAGAGCATAATCGTTGTTTCCACAATCCCATATTCAAGAAAATAAAACAGGATTCGAATAACATATCAAAAGATTTAAGAAGCATATACTATCACACACTATTAGCTCCCTCTAAGGGTCAAATTAGGCCTGATGTTCGGCTTTTCTTCTTGGTAAGGCTGCGTTGATGGATCAGTCACACTTGGAAGCCGTTGGACGCTCCCCTTCCCTCTCCTGGCATTAGGGCCTATTACCTCTATCATGTACTTCCAACCATCGACAGGCCGCCTCCGACTAAAAATATGAGTTTTGATGAAGCTAGAAATCTGCATTAGGCATCGACTTGTTTGAGAAGCACAAAAGATAAGGCAAGATGATTATGATTGACAATAATGATAGAGAAATTACTTATGAAGTTTGTGCATCCATGGGTATGCATGCATCAGCGAAAGTGATGTACATGAATCCAAATACAGGTTAAAAAAAAGTTACAGCAGAGAGAGAATTAAGACAACTTGAGTCATTTCAATCTCAGGGTTTTGACAGCCCAAAATTTTTGTTACGGGATATTACCGATTGTGAGTTGGCATACCTGATATTTGCTGAAAGCAATCCGGCGCTCGAATTCTTGGAGGAGAATATCCTCTTCCCTTTGAGATATTTCCCATATATTTCCATCTTGACTTTTTGACGTTGTCTCCCAACCATCGGGCTTAGTTTTGAACTCTTGAGTGCTAGGAATCTTAGAATCATTCAGCCCAATGTTCCCGGAATCAAAAATCCTGCATTACAGTGACAATCAAGATAAGACATGCTAAGTGTTTGAGCTGCAGCCTGAAGCAGATAGGACAGCACTAACAATTCATATATAAAGACAAAAGATACCGTAACCTTGGGGAATACAGGTGATAGTAGAATGCATGAGAAGACAATACTTCTTAATCATCATTTATTAGACTGAAACTGGTTTTCCTATTGCAAAGGCAGCTCTGATGACTTATGAGTTTCATTAATAGTTATCCTCAATCAATTTAAATATATGAATTTATGACCTCTAATTCGCAGCGATCTTTTTTTTTTTTTTTGTGAAAATCAGATGTTTGGTAACTCAAAATGAACCTTCTATCAGCAAAATGCAAATGAATTAGAATATGGACCCTTAATGGCTCACACTATAATTAGTCGTCAAATTTAAGAAAACCTTTTAGTAGGCTAGACTTCACTAGTCTTAATGTCTCTCTATATCAAATAGAATAATGTAACCCTCCTTGAATGTTTTTTTTTTTTCCTTAAGAAGAATAGCCAATATATTGGATAGTGTAGTTTTCAAATTACCATGCCAAGGTGGTCTCATTTCCTAGTCCATAAAATTCATGAAGACAATTCATATGTTCCTAAATAATTTAATTCTTTTAGTATTTTGTCAAGGAAATTAGCCATAGCAAACAAATTGAAATGGATAGGGGGAATAAAACAAATGGTACTAAAAAAGACAGGAACTGTTACAGCAGTTTGGACTTAAGACACTATAGAGAAGAAACAAAAAGCAACGACAAAGATTAGAATAAACATCACAACCAACAGAAAGAATCTTGAAAAAAATATACTCCATAGAGCTGAAAGCTTGGTAGATCATTTTCTCGATCATCATGTTGCACCATAGTATGCTTGTAATAAATCATGGTATAACAATTCAAATCTGGTAACAAAATTACGTAACTATCTTTTCTCTTGGTTTTGCATAACAAGGTAGACTTTACTTAGACTAAAAAACAGACATTAGCATAAAAGGGTATCAACTGGGATAGCAACACAATTCAATCAAGGAACTATTATAACAATATGCATAAATATGAATGTACAGATCAAACCAAGACAACAATCTAAAAGGAGCCTTGTTTGCTAGCTACATTTTTTCAAAAGATTTGTAACAGAATTACTGTTTAGAATAACTTATGATCACGAAGGTATAGAGTTAGAAGAAGAGACAATCCAAGAAGTTAATGCAAATGCATGCCGGATAGAAATAGCTTGATCGAACACAATGACTGTTAGTGTTGCATTACTCTAATAAGAAATATAGATTGATATTCCAACCTACCATCTGATTACACTCGACAGAGAAAGATAAGTAGAACCAAACATTTGCCATGTCAGCTCGCAATACTAAGATCTTGCTTCGTACATAAACTAACTTAACTGTACATCCATTGATGGTTCCCGAATAAGCATTCCAAGCTAGGGCACAAGCAGAGAGATTGATTTAAGGAAGAAGTTGCTCTTTCAATATAAATTGCTACTTTACTTTGTTAAATGGCTGATTGTGGATAGTAAAAAGGTCTTCTAAGCTTAACTAAACTGAAGTTAGGGATGCCATAAGAATGAAATCAAACACAAGATTAATAAAAACTACATGATCCAATAGGTCAATGCATGATGAATTTAGTGACCGTAGTTACTTTATGGAAAATTGTGGGAGCCTGCTACTTTTAAAAAGTCTAAATCTTTAACTAACACATTTATCTCACCAAGTCCTCTCTATTACCAAAAAGGAAAATGGGATCCAACAGGTACATTGACTTTGGTTTATGTAGAGGGTCCGTAAAGAGAAAGCTAATGGTCTGTGTAGAAACTCGCATCAATGTTGCTGTGCCACATCCCAATTAACTACTTGATTGATGATTCCAGCACAATCCTATATCCCATGAATTTCTTGTATTTGGCCAAAAAACCTATAGTTCTTCTCTATTTTTATCGCACAAGGCTGCATTCCTATCCAGACAAAAAGTTTGAAGTATAAGAACTAGCAGATATATATATTCTGCTCCTGTATACGGCCTCTAGATCTAGTACACATCTAAGTTTCCTTCTTGCCCGAACTGCATAGATATTTAGTTGGGAGCAAAGGTAGCAGCCATTGTTCTATTCCATGTGGCTTTCTGTACTATTTATGGTCCATTGATACAAGATGATACACTGTATGAAGTCAATAGAACCACATATTTCGTTTTCCATGATTCCTACATCCAAAACATCCAGATGAATATTGGCAATATTTTGTTTCTTCGATATACACAACACAAACAAGTCTAATATTTTCGATCAAGATCAGAACTTGGACTAAATACTAGCAAGATTAATAGGCATCCAAGAGTGGAAACATGAGAGACAAAATCCTATTGCCATCAAAATCGATTGATCCATGTCTCGAACAAAATAAAATTCGAAAGAAAGAACAAGTTAGAACCAGAGGCAACGATATGCATCTTCCAAAAACTCAAATCCCTTATTTAAATGCACTTACTCGGAGCAGGAATCAAGAAGGCGGTCAATGTCGTCGCTGGCGTTGGCACCCCCCAGCTTGGCTTCTTCCAACTTTTCGATCTCCTTCATCCACAGGCCGGAGTGGATCCTCTGCTTCCGAACCCTATACTCATCTGCGCCCTTCTTAGCGCCTCCCTCTGCCCGCTCCACCGACTCTGTCCCCTGCTGCGACCTCCTGGCGCCACGGCGCTCGCTCCACCGCTCGTTCATCTCGGCGACGAAGGCCTGCGTGTCGGCGTCGACCTCGGCAGGAGGGACAACATCAGCGCCGGCAGAGGTGTCGGAGGGGCTGGCAGGCTCCCAGGGAGCGCGGTCGTCGGCGGGGGAGAGGTCGTCGGGGAGCCAGGCAGTCTCCCAGGCGTCGTTCCACTCATCGTCGCCGGTGGCGGAATTGGGGGAGGAGGAGCGAGGCCGTGTGGAGAGAGACTTTCTTGATCCAATTATCACAGTGGCGACGGTAGGAGGACGGAGTTTGGGAGCTGACTGGGAGAGGAGGCGTTTAAGGGCATGCATGCTTCAGGTGTTCGATGAAAGGTTTGTGAGAAAAGCTGGAATAGTCGTCCGTTAATATCCCGGAGGGCTGGAACAGTCGTCCGTTAATAGCACTTGGCGGACGGACTCCCCAGAAAGCCCAAAGGCTTGAAACGGACGACCCAAAAGCCAATAAAAAATCCGCTTCCGGTTCGGTTCGCTTCGACCGGTTCCGGGTAGATTAATTGTCTCCGCTCTCAGGATTAGGGTTTTGGGATCTCGTATATAACAGCGCCTGCGTCCCCGTTCGCCGCCCACTTCGCGCACCTCTTTTGATCTCCGCAGGCGAGCGCCGGAGGCGGCTGAGGAGACGAACTAGCCATGGTGCACGTTAGTTTCTACAGGAACTGTAAGCCGCCCTCGGCGATCTCTCACCCAAGAACCTTTGGATCTTCGGTTTTTTCGATCTCATTTTCTCTCGTTTTACCCTCATGAAGTGGATCTAAAACCCGTCATGTTTCCTTGCTCTCCTTCTGATTCTTGGCATGTATGTTTCATTTCTTCTCTAAAACTTGTTTATCGTGATGGATACCCTCATTAGGGTTTTGATTTTGGTTGAGCGGATCTTGTTTCTGCTTTGGTTTTTTTGTCTTCCTTATGATTTCTTGGTGCGTCGATCGTTTCTTCTCTCAAAATCTAATTTTTGCGATGAGAACACTTCTGGGTGTTGTGATTACGTCTCGATCTTTTCAGATGGGAAGACCTTTAAGAAGCCCCGTCGTCCCTACGAGAAGGAGCGGCTCGATGCTGAGCTGAAGCTGGTGGGCGAGTATGGGCTCCGCTGCAAGCGGGAACTCTGGAGGGTCCAGTACGCCCTGAGCCGAATTCGTAACGCTGCCAGGGATCTTCTCACGCTCGACGAGAAGAACCCTCGTCGGATTTTTGAGGGAGAGGCCCTCCTTCGCCGGATGAACCGCTATGGGCTTCTCGAGGAAGGCCAGAACAAGCTCGATTACGTCCTGGCCCTCACCGTGGAGAACTTCTTGGAGCGCCGCCTGCAGACTCTCGTCTTCAAGTCCGGCATGGCGAAGTCCATCCACCACGCTAGGGTACTCATCAGGCAGCGTCACATCAGGTATCGATTATTGCTCTGTTCTTTTTTCTTTTCCTTTCTATGTTTTTGGTTTATTCGATAGTTTTACATGCATTCTAATTAAATGAGCAGAATTTGTATGCATCAACAGTTTTTAATATGCTTCATTTTTATTGGCATTTTTTAAATACAATACTTTCTTTAGATTCTGTGGTCTTTCATTGAGGCAGTTAACATCATTGCTGGGGTAATACATTCCTGTAGTCAAAAAGCTAATTTCATTTGCTTTTGTTGGTCTATGTATATTATCATGGATTTGGTGTAATTTCTGCATTGAGCTATTCCTTGAACAGTATTATTTACAATGTTGCTGAATTAAACTATTCGGAAAGTAATCTAATAATCTATCTAGTTATTCTGCCAAATTACAGTCCTCATAGTGTTAGATGGGATTCTTAAGATAATCTGTTTTTAATATCTAGTAATCTAATATCAATCTGTTTTTAAGACACTCCTTTCTTTCTTTTTCTTGAGCTTTTACCTCATTTAAAATGAAAATTTTTTTGGCCACTATTTTCCTCTTTGAAAAAGATTCTATAATTTTTGTTTAATCTGTTGCTCCTATTGTGATGATCTAATATGGTTGATCTTGGTAAATACCTCTAATAATTTTGAAGTCTTCAGACTTGTAAAAGATTATGTTAAGTGACTTCTTTAAACCATGACCAATAGGTAGTGTTTGCATATATAGATTTCTTGTTTATATTAGTAGATTAGGACTCTTGTGGCAGGCTTCCTAATCAGATTAGGACAACATGCAGGCAATTCCTTTGTGATCTTAAAAACAGATTGATATCTGACATTTTGTTATTATTTTAGAAATAGATTGGTTTAACTTGTATTATGTATTATCAATTTTTCTTTGAAGTCTTTCAAATTCCTGATTATTTTTGCAGACTTGTCTATCTTTATGGCATGTCTTTCTATACTTAGTTGCTACATTATCATTTCTGTGGGTTCGCCTTATCATGCTGTTCGGTATACCATATTTTCTACTTGTCATATGTTTGAACTAAATCTGCAGAGTTGGGAGACAAGTGGTTAACATCCCATCGTTCATGGTGAGGGTGGATTCAGCAAAGCACATTGATTTCTCCCTTACTAGTCCATTTGGTGGTGGACGGCCCGGAAGGGTGAAGAGAAGGAATCAGAAGGCAGCAGCAAAGAAGGCAGCAGGAGGCGATGGTGATGAGGATGATGAAGAATGAGCAACATGCATTTGTGGTAATGGAATTGTGATAGCATTTTTTCTTTTGGATGAATTTATTTTCAGTTATCTGAAGGTTTCGTAGAAGTGAGAACACATAAATTTATCCCTGAATGACTTTTAATGCTTTTAGAGTTTGAGATGATGGCTTTTGACAGATCAATTTTATTTGGCTTCAGTTGGTAGGTGTTTTGTATGTTGTGGCGAAGAAGCTAATTCCAGAAAAAAATCCAACCTGCTATTGTCCCTAACGTACATAAGGAATAACACTGATCCCAATTAACTGCTTAGGTATGTGATCCAAGAAGGCTACTTGAGACCAATTTTGCTATCCAAACCTGTTCCAAACACAATTAAAGGACTGTTTAAATAGGTTGGGTAGACAAAAAAAAAAAAACTTGCTGCTGTTCCTGCTGTGCTCTCTAATGAATTTGGTCATAGTAATTGACATTTTGTTGGTCAACTTGATTTTGTTTATCTATGGTCAAATCATTCTTTGGGGCACATGCAATATGCAGATTTGAGACTTGGTTGGTGCTAATGTGTCGTTTGTTATCTGAGTTTTGTTTTTGTGTTGTGCCTCTTGTTGATTGAGTTGTGTTTTCTGTTCAGTTTGTGTGTAAGCCGTGCAAAGGAACGGTTAGATCTCTATTCATATATTCTATTACTTTTAAAAGCATTTAAATTATTTTAAACATTTTCTCATATTTTATCCTTTGTTTAAATTACGAGGTATTTAAATTTTCTACCATCTTAACTAGTGTTCTCTGATTGCATCTTCAACTAACTTTTCATAAAAAAGAATTATCAGTTATTAGCCAACCCCATGAAAAATTCACTTGTTTGGGGATATAATATGGGTTTACCCCTTAACTTCTTCGTGTACATTATCTTTTATGTTCCTAACTATAGAATGAGGAGGAAAGAAGATGGAGCAGGAAAATACAAATAGATAGCTAAGCCTTCATTTATCAACATGTCTCTCTCTCTCTCTCTCTCTTAGCAAGTTAGGTTGGATCGTCTGGATTGGGAGTTTCCTGGTAGAACATACACATGAACGTGATGTTTACTTCCTACCCACCTACACTATGCATGCTGGTGCGTAAACTGCCCCAAGTTGCAGCATGTCCCGCTTAAAAATGAACATAACTGTATAATTGCAGTAGAAAACTAGTATTGTCAAAGGATAAATATCTTGCATATATAATCATTACAGGGTTTGACAATGGTACCTGCATAAATGCTGCCACAAATTTGTAATCGATGCTCACGAAAACTGGATTTAAAGGGCACATTATGTGATAATGCATGCTGAGAAGAGACATCATGCCTCTAGCGACGATCCAAATGGATACCAACTGCAGTTTCAATACGGACATCATCATCATCATCATCAAGTGCCAAATGCTGCATATAGTCAAAGAAAATCTACTTGGCCACTTTGAAGTTCTTGCCATCGCTCTTTGTAGACCGGATACTGCTACTTGAAAGCTTGGTATATGGTACCAGACGATGAAACAAACCAATATGAACAGCCTCTATCGTGTGACCAGAAGGATGAAGAATCTGTGGAGTCAACAGAGGTGTCGTGCCTTCAGGATCAACTTATTCTTCTTATCCAATGAACCTTGCAGAAGAATCTTTCTCTGTTATTCTGATTCTCGTTAATGGGAACAAGCAAATCTACTAGAGGATGCTAACTGACCAGAAAGGCATGTTGTAGAATGAACACATTCTCGACCACCTGTGTGAGTGGCTCCCGTTGACATGGATCTATTATATTCCATGGTCAGGTACTCCTCACTGTAAGAACCAGCCTGCTGCTGATGACGCCAACAGTTGGGACACATCATATATCTCCTTGGCCAAATGTAGTTCTCATTTATGATGCCAGGGTGATGTTCATGCTAAGAAAACCTAAGCAGATTATGGATCCCATCACCATCAGGCTGAACACAGGACTCACCGGACGTATGTACCTGGTGAATATTGACCTTGTACAAGTCATTAACTGTGGTGGCATTTGAAAGTCCAATTGCGGAACTGATGGTATTTGTTGGGGGAGCTGGATCTGGGGCCTCCACGGTCTTATGCACATGACGGGAAGGTCTTTTTGTCACACTACCTGGCAATAAAGCCCTCGTGTCTCTTCCCCTCCGCTTTGTTCCGAGAAACCCACATGCAAGAGCTTCTAAAGCTTTGGTAGTTGGAGGTCGGTTCCTGGTACTCTGCCTCCGAGACTTGACCAGAGGCTGTTGATCACCAGGTTCTTCAGTAAGATTCTCCGCTGCCCCAAAACCATCAAGCTGCTGCTTTGTTTCTGTGAGGTTTACAGCTTCCACTTCATTCAGATCATGCTGACTGTCAGCCAACTCTGAGTTGAGATGTTCGCCATTCTCAAAATCCAATGGTACATTTAGATCAATCAAATTTCGTGATCCAGGCTTTCCATCACAGAATGTTGCCTCGAGTGTAGCAGCATTACCGCAACATTCTTCCTTAAAATCACATTTTTCCAACTGACCTGGACCAGCATTGGTTGAAATTTTGGGATGCATGTCTCCAACAATATCATCACTTACTTTCTGTGCACCCAACTTGGGCTGAGCTCCTTCCTCCATTAGTTTATGGCTATTCAAAAGAGAGTAAGCACGGTGACCACTTTGTTCCTTGCAGGCAGTCAACCTTCTTCGTTTAGGCATAGGTGCTAAATAAGACTGTCGTTCAGATTTTGCCCTGCGGCTGAATTGAGACTTGGTATCTTTTATGTGCAGCTTTCCATTTAGCTGACCAAGGCATTGATCACTTGAAATGTAACCATTCGCTGGTACTATTGTGCTTGATAAAGTCAGTGCATTCCCAGATGGAGCAGCATGCACTGCCTTGTCAACGATGCCCTTGCTGCTCACTTTGGGCTTCTTATTGTCAAATGCGTCTGAATCATAGTCTCCTTGATCATCTGATGAACTATCATCTGAATCTCCTGAACTATCACTTCCTGTTTGTCCTGTATGAGTTAAAGGACTGCAGTTACTTAGGGCCTCAATGGGTAGACTCCTCAGTTCTCTCACCTTAAATGGTTCATCACCTTGCACCAAACTAGTATCCACAATAGTGAACTTCATAAGTTCAGAATTGTAAATTGAAACCTTAGGACGGAGGTAGCGGTGACGTTGACGATCAAGCAGACCATTTTGGATCGATTCAGTATCCATGGCACACCCATTTTCATCCTTAGTGCCATCAGCTCCTTCAACCTCTAACTCCACAAGGCTGGGGTCTGATGCTACTTTATTTAGGACATCACTAACGGAATCAAAGTAGTGATGACCTTTGACAAGTTTTTTTCTCGAGAATTTCTTTATACCAGGGATAAGAAACACTAATGCATCCTTGGAACTAACATCTTTCGGTTGTTCTGAGTGCCATCCCCTGGCTAGCAGACGAGGCCAAACAGCTTCCCAAAACAGATCATTTGACTTTGCCTTGCTTAACCTAAAATCACCTGTTAGAATCTTGATGATGTCTCCAGACGTAAGAGAAGAACATGCTTTGCCAACAGGAATCTCAGACCGAATAGATAGTGACTGATTTGATCTAACTGGATCCGAGATAATGGAAGTGAGGTCATGTCCTTTTCCAATTCCGATGGCTTCAACTAAAGCTTGCAAACCAACTGTTGTCTTTAAAGTACAAACAAATTCTTCCAAAGAAACCCTGCCCTCATTAAGTATATTTGTGGCCTGAAGAAAAAAAGAGTTGCAACTTTAAACAGAGAATATCCAGAAATGAACACAAATGTAGTATCTGTATAAAATGTAAAGCTTGTTTCTAACATTAAACTAATCCTTGTTCCTTTCAGGTTAACGAGATCAACAGAGAACAACAGAAAGCTACCTCCAGAATGAAGCGACAGAAACAAAAATGTTATACATAAAACTGGAGATAGCATTTATGCAATTTTTAGTCACCAAAGAACAAGATGAACAATACAATTTTTAAGGGTTTAAAGAACTCTAAACCTTACACTAATCAGGAACTAAATATTTTTGACAGTTGTGTCTTCAGTCAAGAGCGACTCTTGAACTGTTGAAAAATTTTCTATATAATCCTTTCTAGCTGAGGCAACAAAACTCTTCTTATATAGTGCATCTCTTCTTTGTTTGTTAAAGCAATTATATTTTCTAGAGCAAATTATATATAAAAGAGAAACTTCAACTCATGTTCTTTTTTGTCATACTACTATAATCTTCAAATCATCAGGTTTCTATATAATCCTTTCCAGCTGAGGCAACAAAACTCTCTTCTTATATAGTGCGTCTCTTCCTTGTTTGTTAAAGCAGTTATATTTTCTAGAGCAAATTATAACTGTATAGTGCATACTACTTTATAGTGCATACTCTTATAAAGGTTTTGTCATACTACTATAATCTTCAAATCATCAGGTTTAACGATGGCCTTAAATATAAACCAATTCCAACAGGCTGAAGTTTAAAAATAGTGCATTTTTTACTTTTTCACAAACTTCACCACCCATCAAAAGCAGACAGATCAAATGCGAGGGAGAATAGGATAAAAGCCACAAAAGTAAAAGTCCGAGTCCCACAGTAATCATGAAAAGGCCACAGGAGAGATTAAGTTAAAAACATAGACATGGATTTCCTGAGCTTTCTATTGCATAGTAGAATCATGAAAAGGCCACAGGAGAGATTAAGTTAAAAAAGCTGCTTAAGACAGAATGAATCCTCAAACTAGATATAAGCAGGAAAATCCGCTCCCACAGTAAAAAAAAAAAGATTATCTAGAACAGGATGTACTCAAAATTCCAATAAAAAACTTTCATACTTTGATGTAAGGCACTACTTTCACAAAAGTAATCATGCTGCAAATTGACCAAACTTAAGGGCTAGAACCAAAAAATCTACTGTTTTATGGGTGAAATCCATTCCCCAGAGTTGACTTGTATTTTGCATTATGAACCTACATTGGTCACTTGTAGATCCTTGAGATATTAAAAAATTCCTCTTTGGCAAAAAAAATCCCAATCAAACGAATATCAGATTCCAAAAGGATGTTCTTTGTGTAGACAATTCCTATTGAGGCCAAATAGCAACATTTAACAAAGTTCAAAAGGCTAATTTAATGATCATCATGGTTCATGTCTCGAGAGCAGGCTCATCAACTAGTATACTCAAAGTGGTAAGAAACGCATAAAAGGCTTTCCTTTATTCGTTGACCAATAAATTACAACAAAAGATCATTCAAGATGTATGAAGAGTAACTGAAAGTCTGAAACAAGAAGTGGGGGTATAACCATAAGATAGATCTCAATGGAGAGCTAGCTTAAGTAATGGGATATAAAACAAAGATGCTTCAAATTGTGTGTTGTCTCGAATTTAAATATGTGCCAAACACTGACATTTGTAGAGTGTTTTTTAGATGAATGTCAGATACTTTTTAAGAGTTTCCAATTGTTAATGTTCATTTTCAAAATTTACATTCAAAAGATTCGATAGATACTTTGTCAATCTTTATTTCATAAGGTCTGGTTAAGTTAGATCAAGCTTTTTCAATTCTAACTTGACTTAATATTGTTGGCGATTCTACTATCAGGCCTCATCCTAGGGCAGTCTCTGACCATTGTCCTATATTAATTTTGTTCATGGTATATGAACAAAATTAATAGTCAACTTGTTTTAGAGGAATAATAGTCAACTCGTGGCCTCATTGATTTGAATATACCAAGCTATCCTATGTTTAGAACAAATTTCATGCTCTACTTAGGCAAATTAACTTAAAATGGTTGGCTAACTAAATGGATTAGTAAAAGGAACTAATATACCAAATATTGTCACAATTTGATTTCTCCGTGTCATAGATGTGATTTTATTCATCACGTTAAGATTCAAAATGACATTGCCAAGAAACTAAGTCTTACTATGAATGAATTTGTCTCCTTTTACTACAACTTGTCAAATAGTAGTGAAACTGTTGATGAGGGAGGGATGGGACGGCCCTAGGTGGTTGGATATCCAAATCAAGAAACAAAATATAGTCATTCTCCTTTTATTAGTATTGAGATCTACGAGGTTGTGAGGTTTTAGTCTTTTCGAGATGGACAAGAGGCTTGGACATTTTATACGTACTATTAATACTAATAGGCTATTATTGAGGGTCCATGTAAAAGGTTCCTAAGCACTTCTATTACATATCTTGGACTAGGACTTCCATTGTTTTCATTTCCAAATACAAGGTTCATTTAAAAGTAAGGATTTTGGACTGATTTCCCTTTGTAATTTTTTTTTATTTATAGGAATTTTTTCTAAAGTTCTTTCCAACAATTCAAAACCTCTGTTAACTAGTTTAATATCTTAAGAGAAATATGCTTTTTATACTTTTATGTTTGAGTGTTCTTTTACGAAAATTACTAATTCATAATAGGATTAAGGGTTCTTTTATGTTTATTTTTTGAAATATTATAATATGTAAATTGTACTAGCTATTATTCTTGTTCATATCTACAAAGCCACTTTGGTTACTATTCTTCAATCAGGTAGTCTATTTCTTCAAAGAAAAAAATATAACACATTTTTGTTTCCCTTTCATAAGTATTATATAAAATATTGACTTTTAGTGAGTTAATCTGATCCTGAAGTATCTTAATTTTAGCATGATTTTCATTAACATAAAGCTGAGACATGCTTAAAATGATCATCATCATAAGTGTGAAATTATGATTGAGCCCACATGGATATGGAATGGGGGGAATTCTTCTTAAGTGACAATATTGGCGGAACTAAATTTATGAAACTAACCATTTCATCCACTACTGATAATTTTAACAGGTACCATTCTTGCAAGTTGATGTTCTAAATCTAATAGCTAATCTTGACAAAATCTGGTTTCTATAATAATAGAGGGCAGTGACACAAATTCTCATTCTCTGGTTCTCATCTGTCATTGGGCATGAGCATGAGTCTTCGAAATAAAATTGAACAGCCATAGTACATATATGTTGACAGTTTATGAGAATTTGCAGAACTTCCTTCATGCTCTAGAAGGATTTCCAATATACTCAAAACACAAATGTCTATAAGATTTCCTTAGTTGACAGATGAGACTAGAGGGTTGCCACTACACATGGACATGAGTTTAAGCTACTGCACTTCTCAACTATGAACCTTTAATATATTACAATCAACAAGAGATAGTTATATAATTAGGAAAAAAATGCTAGAAATAGATGGAAAGTACCTCCATCAGAGTGTGTTGGACATCCTTTGGTATTCTAGGTAGCACACGGGATAAAAATTCTTGTTGTCTCCATCCAGTAAAAATACGGTGTCCAAGAATGCTCCTCCTGCTTCTTATCTTTCTACATTCTGACCATCTACAATAGGCCTCAGATTTGTAGAAATTTCCATAATAATGGGAGAGTATATCTCCCATCTTCTTACATTCAATAAACCTTTTCACTTGACCTAGATTCTTTCCGAAAATGTAAAGACCAAGGAGAAAACTTTGCATCTCATCCTCACTCCAAGAGGAAGATGGTGAACCAGGCAATGCACTGTCACCATTAGCTTCACTAAATCGCTGCAGAGGAACACCACTATCCATTCTCCTCTTGTTTATAGATTCACCAAATTCTTTGCAACCATTTTGTGTGCCAATACATTCATCTTCACATGTAAGGCTACAAAGATTTACACAATTATTTGAACTTTTTTCTGGAGATTTAGTCATTATCTTGTGTACAGCATCAGCTTGACTTATCTCAGTGTTTCCGTAGTCCACTGACTCGCTTTTAATAGAACAGCTTTGATCAACTTTGACATCATCAGCTCGAATTTTTTCAGTGTTGGTACCAGAAAACTCTTTCTGAGCAACTTTGGTATCATCACCTACACGTTGAACCCACATAATTGAAATGGGTAATCCTACTCCAACATGATGGTCAACAGCAAGCACGTTGCTGGTACTAGTTACGCATGCTTTTACCGAAAGGCATTGTGATTCTGTTGCTAGTGGCGGAATCTCCACTTGGTACTCATCTCCTATCCGAGGACATAGTTGTGGTTCATCGTAAATACCATTTCTGCAAACGGGATCTGGTGAAGGAAATTGGTCAGGAAATGTCCTAGCAGTTTGCTCCTCCTCCATGTAGTCCATTTCAACAGTATCCATCTGTCAACACATTGAATTGAAAGATAAAAAACAAACCTCTGCATTGCATCCCAAATTTTAAAGAGAAAAAAAGCTCAAACGTTGAATCAACAATTAAGAAAAAAGTGGTCGGATCATCCTTGAATTAACGTGCTTTTCCAGATCGTCGGTGCGCAAGTATACTTGCGTCTGCAAACAGCTATTCCCTGGAGAAAGACATGGTGTCCCAAGTATCAAGAAGGAAAACCCATAAACGATCGGTAAGTACAAAGATATCACGCCTTCGAACTAGTCGAAAGATTGATCAATATTGAACAGGTACGCTCCACCAAAAATGTTGAAGACTAGTCAAAATTAAAAGGTTCTGGATCGGGCGATCAAAAACAAGTAGCCGGCCCTAAATAGCAAGCACGAAGCAGATCCCGACGACCCCTCACATCGCGAAAAGACCACACCAGAACACGAAACCCTTCTTCAGTTTTCACCTAACAACAGCCTCAAGCAATTAGCGATCCCGCGGCCAGCGAGCAAATCACGAGGCGACGAGCCAAATCATCAACCTCCCGACCTTACACGCTGCGAATCCTCCGAAGAAGGAACACATCTCGACGACGATTTCCGTGGTGATTCACCAAATTGTACGCATCACCACGTCGACGGCCGAGGTAAAAACAAGGCGTTCAAGAAAGCTAACGAACGGGAAAAAGAAGCGAAAGCAGTACGAGATTCAAAAGAAGAGGACGCACCGAACGCTGCCCGGAGATTGGCGTCGCTTGCTGTGACTTGGACGAAACAAGGAAGAAATCAATCGACGACAAGACGAGCGAAGCGAGAGCGACAGCGAGAGAGCGAGCGGAGAGGCGGAGGTCAGAGCCAAAAATAGGTGAGTCGCTCTTATAGTTAATAGAAAAAATATATTTATTTATTTATATTTCCGAATGATAGAATGGGGGATAAAATAGAAGTGTCTAATAATGCACAGTCATTTTCGGTTACCCAATCTGTACCTGCCTTTAGACTGCATTCGAAACCAGCCCGCGGTGATCCCCAGGTGGGTTCCACAGATACTTCCAATCATAAGTAGGTGACCGAGTGCTGATGTCTGACGAAGATCACAAGGATGATCTAATTATAAATCAATGTTATACAGAATTTTCTATTGGACAAATAGTTATATTCAATATTAAATCTAAAAATTATTTTCATAATTTGATTCATAATAAACCAAGCAACAAAGAAATAATCTTATGATGTTGGGATGTAATTGGAATTTTCTTCCGCACAGAAGTGTAATGTCTCAGTGGGTTAGGCAGACGCCAACGACTTCGGACACGAAAGCTGTGTGCATCGATATGGATCAGTAGGAATAATAATTGTTTGTATATTAGATATTGTGATTTTGGACTGTGGCTTTGTGAACAGATCGATCGGCAGGCATCAGAGTCGTGACTTTGGCCGTGAACAAGAAGCATTTTATTCACGTAAGACAAGGCTGCCATGCAGGTTGCGACGGGTGGGTGTTTGCTGTCGGGTCTCACGCAGCGAACAACCGTTGGCCGACTACCGAGAGGGATCGGGTGCGAAGGGTCGGACGCCCCAAGACGTTGGCGGCGAGGCAGGAGGCGTGTGTCCAGCCAGTTTCGGACACGTGGAAGGTGTTTGTTTCCTGAATTTCCTGTTTTCTGTTTGGGAAGTCCATTTTTTTTTTGGTCATTTTTGCATGCCCTTTGGTTCTTGCAAGAAAAATTATTATTATTTTTATATTGTAAAGGATGGCATGACCTCCTCTCTTAATCATTGTCCAACAGTGACATACACATGTCTAAGTAAAGAGATCTTTTTGACTAAAATGTGTGAGCTAGGCTTCTTATCCCGTCGTAAGCCCATGTGGTTTGGACTCCGACAGAATGATGAACTCGATCGAGGCCCGACTTATAGATGCCCAATGTTCTATTCGATCCAAGGGGCACGTTAAGAATGACGCTCTCTCCAACCATGATGAGGAGGTGTTATTGCGATTACGAACAGATCTCTCTTTCATTCGGCTGGTGGAAGAAGCCACCATGATTGGGTTACACTGGCACAAAGTCCATCGGTCCAAGCCATGCAAAATCCATTAGCCACCGGTCCAAAACTCGACTTGACGGGAAGATCATTTGCTCCCACACCATGTCCCATTCCTCCCTTCACCTCCCCCTCTCCCTACTCTCTCTCTCTCTCTCTCTCTCTCTTGGTGGAAAGCAATCTATTATTCCTCCTACGTTTCTATGGAAGACGCAACACGGATACGGAAGTGAACTTGCTTCCCTACCTCGGTGGAGATCGAGAGAGTACGTACGTACGTACGTACGTCCAGTCTGCAGGATGTAGATTTCCTCGTCTCTACCTGCCTATACAACGTAGGAGAATGCTGTCTCTCCCTCGCTACTGTTCCCTTTCCTTCGGGTGAGCCACGTTTCGGAGATGGTAGACGACGGCAAGTACTCAGAACAGCAAAAGATCACAAGAGAATATTGAAGTGTGCTACAGTGAACACACTCCACTGTTCTCCCCCTCTCCTTCTTCCTTCCCTTCAACGAGTCACGTTCCGAAGATGGCATGAGACTTCGAGTACGCAGAATGCAGGAGATGAAGGGAGAATATTACGTGTAGAACAGTGAACACTGTTGTGTGAGATACACCTCTAAGAACACTGTTGATTTAGGTAAGAAGTGGATGATCTTAATTTCGATATACACATCGAAAAGATTGTTGACACAGAATTTTTCAGCTGTGAGGAATGGAATTAACAGTAGTTGACAAGCAGAATATTTGTACTCGTACATCTTTTCCTGTGGACTTGTAATGGCCACTGTTTTAGGTACACAGGGAACACTACTGCCTTTGGAGGCGACGTGCAACTTCTTCGTCACTCTATTGTTCTTAGTTCGTTCTTGGTCTCTTCATGGGGCATTATTTGATTGACAGTTGATGATTTCATTGTCTTTTTAACTCAAATTTACTTTGGTTTAATGAGAGAAATATTAACGATAATGTTATATAACATTGGTTTAACGAGAGAATATTTCTTTTATATGTTTTATCGACGTGGAACTGAAGAAGTACTTATGATTTAATGAGAAAAATATTTCATGTGTCATCGATAAAAAATAATGTTAATATCAGGGTTTTTATAGTTTTGACCAACTTATTAGAATTTGATTGAGATAGTAAGGATGACATGGACGAAGGTAAAGGATTGAGATTAGAGGAATGGGGATGTCATGGTCCACATACACTCGATACATATACTTACACATGATACATGTACGTACATAGTTTAGAGCCGGTAAGTACAATACTTGGAAGTAATCATCATGAACAAGAATCTTATTATGTGGACAATATAATGTAAATGGATAGGTGAAGCCATCAAGATAATCTTGAATGATCATATGAAATCATAATCAAAGTAACAATTTCTCTCTATCGTCACTATCGTCATCTTCTCCTCCTTCTTCTTCTCTCTCCGTCACTTGTGCGGCACAGTGGCACTGTGCGGCACTCGCAGCATGCGGCGGAAACCCACTGCACACACCCCTCTCTCTCTCTCTCTCTCTCTCTCTCTCTCTCTCTCTCTCTCGTGCACTCGCAGCAGCAGCAACAGCAGCACCACACCACACCTCACGTACAGCCTAGTGTCTTCGCTCGCTCACCCACACAAAAAGGCCACTGTTCTCCCACCCCTCTCTAACGCTACTCCCTCACCCGCGCGTTATGAACCCAAAGTCAAAGTAGTATAAAGACATCCCCCAAATCCCGGGCGACCTATGCTGTGGACAAAAGCATATGTGTTTTGGGTGTCGTGCCACTTATATTTCCGCTACACTTGGGTGTGAAGAAGAACTGTCCGCTTGTTGTCTATTTTCCTCCTCTATTTTGTTGTTGTTGTTGTGTTTTTTACTGCACCCATCCAAGTTATCCCCCTACTCACACCCTATTTCCCTTCTCTTCCTTTGCCTTGCATTATATCAAACACTTGTAGACCACCTTTTCCTCACACCTTTTTAGATGGGCTTGACTCTCCTGTGACTGCTAAACTCCTTCGTTCCATTACCGATGCCATGTACATGGTGTTTATCACCATTATATCCCAGAAAAATTCCCCGCAAACCATGCCTTTTTCTAAATATGCGTGTGTTCTTCTGCTTTGTTCCGTCGACAGGGTTAAGAGTGGGCCAAAAAGGTCATTCTCAAAAGTAATACTGTAATTGCGAGTGGAGCTGATTTCTTATCCTATAATGGGAGAGAGAGCTCATCATATGCATCAAAGTTCTCAAGACCTGAGTGGGGAAGTCAATGGTCATAGATTCCAAGACCGACCGTGTCGTATCATGCGGGATTTAAAATGCTAATGCAAGCTCCGGTGTGAGCTGTTGTTGCAGCAGCTGCTGTTGCTTCTTCTTCTTCTTCTTTTGCTAACCCAACACACACACACCTGCATGGCGTACTTTTTGTAACAGTGGCAGGACTGAGATAGGGAAACAAGGAAAGAAATGAAGTGTTTTTTTTTTTTTGTTTTTGGTGATTCCAGCAACAGTTGTGCGAGTGAGACAGTGAGTAGGGACAGTGGCCTTAATTTCGAGTCCGGTGTTCTTCCATCAAATCTCTTTTATGTTGGGACAACTCATCTGTTTCCACTTCTTGCCTCCATGTACTTCCCAGGCTCTCTCATCTGTCCCACATTCCCATTCTATATGTCGATCCTTTTCCTCTCTTTTTGACTGAAATGTCTTCACGTCTCCTTTCCTAATGGCTTTTGCGAGACACGAAAGCTCAGCTTCTGTTGCTTACCAATGTCCGAAATGATTATCTTCGATTAGGAACTAAGAAATCATCAGCACAGTTCCACTTCGCTCATCACATGAAGCAGACAGAAGAAAGAGGGGGGTGGGGGGGGGGGAGAGGCGGCATTAAGGTAGTCAAAGGGAGGAGAAGCATGGGGCCCTTCTTAGCATCCTCCTTCATGTGACGGTCACTTAAACCAGAGACTGCCCTCACATAGCAAGACAATGCCATGGAAAGAATGTCTTGATGCAGCTGAAGGTTTCCCTGAGATGTCTTGACACCATTCTAACTGCTCCATTTCAAACTTTAAAGGAGCAGACAAGAAAGTCCACTGCAATTTGATCCATATATAACACCCTTAAAACGCGGAAGCACATGTGAGATTTTGTGTTAGGAACGATGATGGACCGAGACCATTGGTTTAAGTTCAAACATATAGAGAGAGAGAGAGAGAGAGAGAGAGAGAGAGAGAGATCCTTCACGAGCCTACGACGACGCAAAATCTTATGATGATTGATATGTCAACCGCCATAGATTATCAAGTCTAGCTTTGGATTTGGCTTTATCAGACATCTATGCCCTCCTACGACACAGTCGTTAGATCGTGGTGGTTTGAACTCGGCGCAGATTTCTCATCTTTGTCATCTTAAACGAAGCCTCCCGGAGAGCTAAAGAACAAAAGAGAGTAATCAAATAAAGCAGGCGGGCATCATAAACTATCCCATAAAACTGCATGGATCATCCTATGCTACTTGTAGACGACATATGCACCCATGTTCGGATTCATTAATCTAATCACACCACTTAGGATGAGAACAATGGAGTTGATTGTTTAGACAAGGATGAGAGAACCTGAGAGGATTAGTTGCTCGATCTTGGTTACTCCACTGTGTGCTGTCTGGGAGCTCAACAGTTTAAGCTTTTAAGAAGCAAGAGAGAGGAAATTACAAAGGATAAGAAAGCGAAAGATCCATCTGGTTTTGGAGAATGATTTTAAGCTTGTCAAGATGGGGTCAGGAATCCATGACATCCCCACCCCACCCCACCCCTATCACATCTACAGTGTCCTTTTCCCTCCCAAGATATCCAACATCACTCATTTAAAGCCCCCCCCCCAACCTCCCTCCCACCCACACCACCCCGAGCTGAGACACCCTCTCATCCCTCGAACACCTCTCTGAACTCCGCCATCTCCCTTTCTGCTCGTATCCACCTTTTCCCACTGATGTCTTCCTCAAAGGCCTCGGACAATACAACAGTAAAAGCTCAAGGATACACCCCACCCATGATGGACTTCTGCCAAGGTAAGCCTTATCATTCATCGTCGTTGTCGTCGCCTTCCTCGTCGTCGCCAGTGGCAGGGACCTCCTCCGGCGAGAGGAGAGGGAGGAGGAAGCCCACAGAGCCAGGGAGGTTCCTCGGTGTGAGGAGAAGGCCTTGGGGGAGATATGCCGCCGAGATAAGGGACCCTACGACTAAGGAGAGGCATTGGTTAGGAACGTTCGACACCGCTCAAGAGGCTGCCATGGCGTACGACAGGGCAGCCCTCGCCATGAAAGGCACCCAAGCTCGAACCAACTTCGTCTACGCTGACACCCCTCTGACCACATTTCACGCCGTCACCCCTTTCCACTCCCAGAGCTTCATCCCTCAGCCGATGCCACCGCTTCCCGGCCAGCCTCACCAGCTCGTCGGCGCTGCAACCGCCATACAACCTTCCAACCACAGCAGCTTCTCGATTCAAAGTCATCGCCATAGCATCTCCGCTCCGAGTCGCCGTGATGTCGACAGCCTTCTCTTCCGATCAAGTCGGGACGCCACCAACATGCCCGCATTCGGATCTCCAGCAGAGATGGACATGTCTAATGACTTCTTATTTTCTGATGACACTAGGTCGGGTTACTTGAGCAGCATCGTCCAAGAGAGCCGCCTCAGGTCCTCCCGCAAACACTCTTCTGCGAACAGGGGTAACAGCAGCTCGAGTGAGTCGAATGCTCAGGTGCTCTCCCCTTCCAACCAAGTGCAGTGTCAAGTATCCACCAGCAGTTGCGGTGCAACGAATGGAGACCCGTTGGGTGGTGGAGTGGGTTCGATGAGCTCAGAGGACTTCCCTTGTCTTGCAGAGATGAGCAAGGGATTCTGGATGGACGAGCCTGTGTGGGAACTCAGTGCATGCGGATTCCCTGACGCCAACGACATTAATATGGACAACCTTGGCGCTTCACTACCGCAGGTCTCCGTCTCCGTCTCCACCTCACCATCGGTGTCTTCACTGACTGATGTTTTCGACTTAGGTTACCCACTTTTCTGAGCGCTCATTTCCATGAGACACAAATGCAGCATTCCGCTCTCACTCTTCACTGAGACATCACTCATAGGCTTTAGGGGAGATTCAGAAAGCACACACACGCACGCACCTGTGGGCTTCCTTTTGTCCGTGTCTTTGTGGTTTCACGCAAGTCGTCAAGTCCTCCAAAAGGGCTTTTTTACCTATTTAGAAGAAGAACAATGATGATATGTATTAGCTTTTCCTTGTGCAACATTCTTCCTCTTTGCTTCCATGGGGAGTTCTAGCTGAAGTATATAGATATATATATATATTTGGTCTTCTATCAAGGCATGCATTTTATTTTTTGTCTTTGGAAGGTAAAAAGGCATCAGCGTAGAAACTTAATCTGACAGACAATCTCATATTCGTACTTTCCCTGCTGCACATACTGCTCCTTCTCCTACCCTTAGAAGAAAGGGAAAGATCATGTACAGTCTTAGATCATTAATGCCTCAGACATGATCAGCTGGTTGTGTTCCTAAACTATATCACGATGCACGCATGCATGAGAATATTTAAAGTCTGATTAGAAGTTCATGCTTAGTATTTTACTGGTTTAGCAGCTACTTAAACCACACTAAACAACTGCTGTGTGTTGAAACACAAACCTGCAGATGGCAAAGCTACTTCACAATTTAGTCAGAGGTATCTGCAAATGATGTACATAACTTGCCAGCGCTTGTGGTACAAAGCAATGACTGTGTTGGTTTCATGCCACTGGAGTTTATTTTATTTCTGTTCATTAAAATGGTTCTACATATATTTAAATGCCTACCTCTTTGGTGGACACACTGGGATGTTATTTGGGTTGAGGAAGTCCTTATCCATGAAGACGAAGATGCAGGAGCAAGACACATGCATGCATGATGTTGGGGAAAGCTGGTAGATTGGGCTTTGGCCGCACATAGGTGCAAGATCTAAATGAGAGTAATTAGATTCTCCACATACACTATCTCATAAAACAATGATATTATACAATCTCAAAAACATATAGGTACGAGGCATTCTTCTTTGTATGTGTTCTAGTCGAATCTTGGTCAAGCACTTACTTGATCTATTCTGAGAGTGTCAAACCTTGTAAGATGCAGCAAAGAGCATTTCTAACAAGTCTTTATCTTTTATTTTACGGTAGATTCTTTGGATCGTTGTTCTCATGATCCACACATAACATGTTTATCTCGGACTCAATTACATTTGTGTTGCACCAAATCCATGATACAATAATACCTTACAAATTCATTTAATTTTATTATTAGTTAGACCTTTTGGCATCGGATCTTAGAAAGTTCAGATACCCTTTCAGTATATTTATTTTGTTGGGACTTTTGAATCCATATATACGGACACATTTGATCCGGTATCGTAAGTTCAATTTCAATAAATCTATTGGCTTTGTGTCAATGGAATCTCATCATACATACATAACAAATTGGTATATTATATTCATACCATAACATATGAACAGTAAAAACTAAAATTCTTATGGTACTCACCGGGAAGAAAATAGATTTATGGACGGAATCAAATATGCCTTATCAGCCTCCATTTGCACCGGTGTCTCTGAACTATTCTGCAAAGAGCTTATGATATGGAGTAAACAGTTAATGCCACATTATATTGATTAATCAGAAGCTAATATGATGTAAGGCATGTAGACGAACAAATCTACCAGCTACAAATTAATCCATCACATTAATCTTTCGGTTAATGCACCCATAGGTCTGTGCTCCGTTTTCCCTACTTAAATTCCAATTTCATTGCATTATAGGTTAGGAAATATTAAGAGTTGAAGAGTGAAGTTGGACTGACAATATAATTTCACATTCGCAAAAATTAAGAAAGTCGAATTACATATACAATCAGATAAATTTAAGTTTTTGGATTAAATTGATATTAAATCTTATATATATATATATATATTAATCCAGATCAATGAGATAAATTCAATTGGAAATATTTTAACTTGAGATTGGTTTTGGATTTGGGTAGATAGTCAAGTTTGATGAGACTAACAAACATCTTACCACTTGTCATTTCTAAACTTCTTGATCAAACTCCAAAAGATGTTTCTAATCTTCAAGAATCAAAGCTTCAAAAATTGATGAGATCAATTACTCTAGAAAACATATAGGTACTAAATTACTCTACAAGAATCAAAGCAAGGAAACTAGAACACACAGCTTTGAAGTTTTACCGAGTCTGCAGCTATGTTTGACATTACCTGAACATTTCTTTCTGCCAGCACTCAGCCTTCTGACTCACTCAAGTAGGATTGCTGTTCACTATAATGGTTACCATACAAGAAGACCAGAGATTCCTTTACATTGTGCAACTTCTCTCATGCTATGCACAGTGCAAGTCCCAACCCCATCATCAGCTGCTGATCTTTCCTTTTCCGCAGGGCAAAGTGCTTATCATGTCCATCTGACACACCATAACAATCAATTTGATCTGTTTCATTGTGCTCTGCATCCAGTCTTTTGAGTACCCTGTGAAGTATTTGAGAGTTCACCCATTGGGTGTTCTGATCCAATTCTAAGTCTGCATCTTTATCCCCTCATGAGCTTTCATTTTTTAACTACTATTTTCCATAACCCTTTGCTCTAAAGTAGAACCAGCTACTTTTCTCCGCTTTCTTTCCAGTTCATTCACTTCATGTTCATTAGCTCCACAATCATCTGTTAGAACTATAAAATGCCAGTAAAAAGTGTCAGATGATGCATATCTTACAGAGACCATACCTTTACAATTACATTCTCCAAGCAAAAGTTCTGATTAACCAGCTTTAGAGACTACGGTAGCTTCCAGAAATTTTGAAGTTCATGATCATGATTCAGTGGCTCAAGACTCCCAAGACTTGCAACAGAGTTAGGCAGCAGTTAAAAAGCCTCTTGTGCTGAAAGCCTGGATCTCAAAGTAAATGGTCTTCTTTACTTTACTATGAGCTAACCTGAGCATTAATACTCAGCCAAAAGAGGAAGGAATTAGGAGGGATCATGGAGGCTGTTGATCTAATCATCTCGAAGAACCTTACCATGATTTCACTCATATGCTCATCC
The DNA here is from genome assembly GCF_036884655.1 of Musa acuminata AAA Group. Classification (NCBI taxonomy): domain Eukaryota; kingdom Viridiplantae; phylum Streptophyta; class Magnoliopsida; order Zingiberales; family Musaceae; genus Musa; species Musa acuminata. Next base: position 49,871,835 of record NC_088334.1, on the reverse strand, counting down.
AATATAAACTATGTGGGAGACAACATAAAATCAAGTGAACTTATCATAATAAAAGAACCCCAGTATATGAGAATATATTGAGCTGTCATGACTCATTGCAGGTCACCTTTTGTTGGATTGGTGGTACAAATCTTAGCAATTGTGTATGCATACTTCCTGCAGTCCTGCAAGGAAGAGAACATCTTTACAAACATGATGGTTATGTGAGAGGTTGGACCATCTGCTTTTAACATGAAGCACAATCATATGGATTAATTGAAGTCACTAAAAAAGATTAGGTTTTTTATGGGCCCAGACATTTCATAGTCGTTTCTTTTCGATTTGCCATAATGAGGGTCACCAGCTTCAACTGTGCTAATGATTCGTGGCTTTACCATCATGTCATGGAGAAGAAATGTACACTCTCAATTTTTTTCTCCTTTTCCCCATCCCTATCCCAATTACTTCTGTTCATAATTAATCAATAGTTCAGAGAAAATTGCTGATCCTGTCTCACCAATAAAAGATCAAAAGATCAAACATCAATTGGATGGTCAAATCTAAGTTCCTTGGGGTAACAGGATTATTTAGGTAAGTAAAAACTGCAGCTGTAGAATGAGAGCTAGATCTAAAGCACATAATGTGTCTCACACTAAACTATTTCTTGTTCACCTTCATCATAACCTGCCAAGCTTTCCAGGAAATTTGCTTTAAAATATACCTGTTTTTTTTTTGCTCACAGTTGGCTTGGCTTTCACTTTTGTGTCATGTTCTTTTCTTTTCTCTTCTTCTTCTTAAAGAGACAATGCACACCCTACCAGAGTCCTGAAAACTACAGCAACATAAAGCAATTAATATTGAATTAGGTTTCATGAATGGATCCAATCACCCCACTAACCTCAAACATTACTTTTAACTCCAAAAGACAAGAGAAAGGCACAGCTGTCTACTCCTTTATTAATCAGCCATTTGCAAATAAAACCCTACCAAACTTGTGCACTTATTACTAAACCATTCAGATGTTGATCACTCTGTAGATGTTTAACTCATGACCCCTACAATCCAGAAAGGCTACCATTCTTTTTGTTGTACAGTTTCTCATGTCACTAGGTGCTCTTAAAGAACCCGTTTCTTGTCCATTTGAAGGAGAACCTAATTACCTTCGAACAGTTGAAATGCACCTTTGCTTTCCTGGGGAAATAAAATAATAAATTTGAGACCACAGATTTATTACTGTCATCATAAATGGTGGTTTTGCTGCTACTGGAAACTGTATTCAAGCTTATGATTCTAACTTCTCTGATCAGCTTCAGAGAACAGTAGTGTTTATTTAGTGACCAAAGACATTTTAAGATAAAAGCATCAAGCATAGTTTATTATCTGGGGTAGGATTTCCTATAGGGCAGCATCAATAATGCCAACATAGACACAAATTTTTGGATAAATAAATAGGAAAAAAGAACTCCAGCTCATGTCATACTAAAATAATCATCTGCATACCATCTTTTATCATGAATCTTTCAGTGTACAGAGAAGAGAGTAAAGGTTTTTACCTCCAGAGTTTTGACTAAAAGACATGCATCCCAGTATACGTTTATTCTATGCTTTTTTATAACAATGCTGCTATAAATTCTACCTTTTGCACAATGTAGTTGAAAGTGTCATCCAAAAGTGCAAATCAGATCATCAACTATCTCACTGTTCAAATAAATTTACTTCTCATCAAGCCTATGGCTTTTCTCCCTGCCACCACTCCACCCTCATAAAGCTCACACTCCCTTCTCTCCTCATACATCCACCAAAACTTGGACTTTCTCCTTCCTTACAGCAGCCTAGGAACATACAAGAACAGCCTCATTGTTATCAGAGGCACAGAGAGATGGGGGTGGCCACTGTCACTGAGCTGAAGCAGCTGAGTGTTGTTCCTGCAAAGCGAATTTTCCGATCCAGTTTGAGCACACGGCAGGCCACCGAATGGTAACAGTGCTCTTGTAACCATGCATGAATTCATTTCTATTTGAGTGTTCTACTGATAGGTGTATTGGTATTCCACATATTTGCTTTGGTTCATGAGCTTCTAGACATCTGACAAAAAGAAAAATCTTATGATGGACATCTAATTTCTATGTTTCATCACAAACATTTTCTTCTCCCCTTCTAAACTTTACATGATAAACCTTTACGTCGCCTCATGCATGTTTGCCGCAAAATTCTGCATATTAGTTATCTTTTACGTATCTGTCTCTCTGCTAATTCACAGTGTAATACAGGAGAAGAAAATAATTCTGTCTAAAAGATGCACTACATATGAATTTTTTGCTGCACATTTGAAATCAAATTGGCTTGGCTAGCATGCTGTACATATTTATCATTGCTGGTGTTAATTGGTAAAACTGAAGAAAGCTGAAGAGAAGGAAACAAGAGGATTGGCGACTGTCAACTTCTGGCTATTTAGTGAACTTTGGCAGCAACATAAATGCCATACTACTGTTAGCATTACAAAAAGATGGAACTACGTTTCACCAATGCGTTAAACCTAAGAAATGCACCTGAGTAGATGAGTATTGTCTGAAATAAAGTTCTAGTGAAAAAGATAGGAGGAAAAATGAAAATGAAAGTAGGAATGCTATCTGTCATCAAACGAAAAATTTCACTGCATTAGTTACATCTTGTTCCTAAAAAACATGTCAAACATCATGCTCGTAGAAGACTGTTCTGTTAACTAAACAAATTTCCATTGTGTAGTTCTAACTCTTAAACTTCCTGACCTGACCTTTCAGGCCACTTTCTGATGTTTCTAGTGATCTCACAGTTGAAGTTGGTACATCAAGCTTTGCACTGCACAAGGTGAGAATAACTCGATTTCGAATGACTTAAATCTTTTGGTAGACTATGGTCAAATTGTTGTGTTTCTATCAATTTTCATGAACAGAAACACAACAATTAAAAACATCAGCAGAACATTTATAAAAAGTTCCATTTCATAAATTAGCTCTTCGCTAGCTAGCAAGTTTCTTCCTTTTCTTCGATGTTCTTTATCATGATACTATCCATAAATACTTCATAAACAAATGTGAAATGCTTACTTTTAGCAGTTCAAAGCTCACCACATAGCCATCGATCTCTGCAGTTCCCTCTTGTTTCCCGGAGTGGAAGGATCAGAAAGCTCATATCCGACGCAAAGAACTCAAAGGTGACGCGCATCAATCTCCATGGCACACCGGGAGGAGCAGAAGCATTCGAAATCGCTGCCAAGTTCTGCTACGGCATCAACACAGAGCTCAACCCATCCAATGTTGCCATGCTGCGGTGTGCAGCACATTACCTGGAGATGACTGAGGAGTTTGCAGAGAAGAATTTGGAACTCCGAACAGAGGTCTACCTCAAGGAAGCAGTCATCCCCAACATCGTCAACTCAATCACCGTCCTCCACCACTGCGAAAGCCTCCTTCCTGTGGCAGAAGAGATCAATCTGATCAACAGGATCCTCACAGCGGTGGCAACCACCGTATGCAAAGAGCAGCTAACCTCAGGCCTCTCCAAACTCGACCACAGCTTGCCTCATAAGCCTGCAATGGCAGGGGTGGAACCGCCAAAAGACTGGTGGGGGAAGTCGCTGGCAGTGCTGAGCTTAGACTTCTTCCAAAGGGCTCTCTCAGCAATGAAATCTAAAGGCCTGAAGCAGGAGACTGTGAGCAAGATCCTGATCAATTACGCACAGAGCTCTCTCCAAGGACTCACGGTGAGAGACATGCAATCATCTAAAGGTGGCTTCTCAGATGCAGACATGCTGAAGCAGCAAAAGATCGTGGTAGAAACCATCGTTGCCCTGCTCCCGAGCCAGTCAAGGAGGAGCCCCGTGCCGATGGCGTTTCTTTCAGGACTCCTGAAAACTGCAACCATGGTCTCGGCGTCGACCATCTGCAGAGCAGATCTGGAGAGAAGAATTGGGCTCCAACTCGACCAAGCCATCCTCGAGGACGTACTGATCCCTGCCGCGAACGCTCACGGTGGGTGCCAATCCTCGTTGTACGACACGGAGTCGGTGGCGAGGATCTTCTCCATCTTCCTGAATCTGGAGGAAGAGGAGGAAGACGGCGGTACTTTGAGAGAGGAAAGAGACGGCTGCTACGAGTTGGATAGCCCGAGATCTCCGAAGCAAAGCGCGATAGTCAAAGTATCCAAGCTTTTGGACAGTTACCTCGCCGAGGTCGCACTGGATTCCAACCTGACTCCATCCAAGTTCATCGCTCTTGCGGAGCTACTCCCGGATCATGCTCGAGTTGTGAACGATGGTCTATATCGAGCCGTGGATATCTTCTTGAAGGTAGGTACATATTCCTGTTCCTGATCTTCCATTCGATTGCTGATCATGCGAGAGAAGTGGAAGCGTCGTCTCTCATCATGACGGATCGGATCAAATCGCAGGTTCATCCCAACATCAAGGATTCGGAGCGCTACCGCCTCTGCAAAACCATAGACTGCCAGAAGCTGTCTCAGGAGGCGTGCAGCCACGCGGCACAGAACGAACGGCTGCCCATCCAAATGGCGGTGCAAGTGCTGTACTTGGAGCAGATCAGGCTGCGGAACGTCATCAACGGAGGCCATGACCAGTTCTTCTTCGGCTCCGCAATCGGCCAGTGCGCTCAGAGATCAGGCAGTGGGGTGGGGAGCGGCGCCATCTCTCCAAGGGACAACTACGCGTCGGTGAGAAGAGAGAACAGGGAGCTGAAGCTGGAGGTAGCGAGGATGAGGATAAGGCTGACTGATCTCGAGAAGGATCATGTTTCCATGAAGCAGGAGCTCGTGCGCGCCAACCCTGCCAACAAACTACTCCGATCTTTCACCAAGAACTTGAGCAAGCTGAGCGCTCTGTTCCGGATGAGGGTCGACGTCAAGCCCTTGAGCGCCAAGGCAGCGTCCGATGCCCGTCTCTTGTTTCAGAAGAGGCGGCGCCAAGCCATATGGTGAACCCCGCGGTGTGTATATTCGATCGTGTTTGCGATGACGATCTCGGCATAATGGTTTTCCATAAATTTTGTTTCTCTGTCAAGCAAGTCTCCTTCGGGTTTACAAGATCAAATGCAGTCGGTCTTTTCCTGATGAAGACTGTGCATGAAAAGGATCAAAAAGGTTTGAATGTTGTGAATATTTGGAACTTATGACTAGCTTGGTAATCGTGGGAAGTGTTCAAATGGAAGTGCAATCAGCAGTGAAATCATAAGAAGAACAAGCTCTGTGATCCCAAGGAACGAATAAGATAGATGCAATCAGCACTTACACCTGGAAGACCATGAAGCAGTACAACATTACTTGGCGATAGTACAATCATATGCCATTCTACACCATCCAAGGCTCAGCAAAATCCTATTTGAGAATCAAACCTTGGCTTTCCCAAATTGCTACTATAAGCAAGCCCATCTGGGATGCCATGGGAGATTCGATAATCCATCTAATAACACCTTTAAAATCACCTTGATGAATAATGTGAACAATGATGTTCTCTCCACATATGGGATTTAATGCATAAATAAAGCTTTAAATAAATAAAGATTACGTTATGGATTATACTTTGCTAAAGCTAACTGTCAGCAATTGTGAGAGTTGCTCAAATGTGGCAGGAAAAGAGAGAAAAATAAAAATATCAATAAAGGAGTGAGAGAAATTGTAATGCCAACTATTCTAGCAGTACAGGAAAGCCATATATTAGTTTTTGTGCATACAAACAATTTGAACTAATACTCCTTTTCTCACACATGAAGACGTCAAAGTCCGTCCTAGTAATCGCCAGGTTGAATATGTGAAATGTTATGCGAAGCAAGTTATGGTTAGACTCATATGCAACTGCAACAAACAGTTCCTACTCCTTTGAGGTTATAATGAGTAATCCCAAAGCACCAATCAGCAAGTACTGCAAGAAACAAAATGAAGAAATCATGGTATACACAATCTAAATTTGATATTTATTCATCTGACAAAGCTTTGGTCTGCAAGAAATATAGATTTTATTTTTGCTGCAAGGCAAAAAAAAAAAAAATCTAAATAGGAGAGCAGCCACTATATCTATGTTTGTCATTCCTTAATACTGAAGTGCAAGATTTTCACAATATCTGAATGACAGCTATTTGGAAGAAAACATACCTTAAAAATTGGCTTCTCGGTCATGATGATTGTAACCCAGCCAACATATGGTAAAAACCTGATACGATTAAGATGTAAATGTCATTCATTGAGACAAGACTGCTGCTGATGATTAACAAAGTGGGCTATGCTGATGGTTGAAGGACAGTTGTGCCAAAGAAATCTAGGAGGAGGATGCAAATCTTAAGCTGAGTAAAATTGGTCTCACCCTACAGCCCGCCCCATGATGTGGTGCTGTTCGAGCCAGAGCTGACCATGAGCATACAGAACTCGATCATCTTCACCGTTATTATCCCCTGAGTATTAGATCAGAAAATTATTAGAACTGTAACCTCTCACCATACCATGCCATTGAAGGAGACAAACAAGGTGGAAAACAAATACAGGAATTAATGTAATTTGGAACCTCGCAAGTTGAAGATACACAAGGCTACATATTACATATGTTAGTTCAAAGGTTAAGCATCCTTTATTACCCAGAGAAATTTAGATTGTACCTTTTGTAAGAATCTGAATTTCTCCAGTATTGTGCCGCTCATGGACCTGGGTATATATAAAAAAATAAAAAAGATCAGAAAATTCAAACCTGAGAAATAGAACCGGAATCCTATTTGAAACACACAAAACATGGGCTCAAGCAAATGAAAACTTCATGATCATAGAAGAAAGTGACAATACTAGCACAGGATAAAAGCACACCTTAATTACACGATGAACAATTGGAATATCACGTCCCTGCAAAATTAGATAATAGAATTTCACAGATCAATATTAGTAAATTGCAAAACATATATGAGTAGGCCTGTGAAATTATCAGCATGAATTGTCAAAGTGTCACTAGTTGCACAAGTATTTGACATATATAAATGAGTGACAAGATTTGTAGAACTATGTAGGAGACTCTATTTAAAGGTCGAAATAACAGAAGTATCTCCATATATATTTTATCAACACAAAATCAAATCAAGCACAATGGTGATCCAGGTGAAGAGCGTGCATATAACAACTGATTACAAAATTTAGCACTCATCAATCTGATTCTACTGTTTATTTCCTTATCCTTGTACCTTGGAATTACATGTCTGATCAGGTAACCAATATGTTACATTTATCTCCAAAATAGAGGTTGAACACTGTAATAATTGTTTTTTATTATTTCTTTGTAATCTTAAAGAAGAGTCATATCGGTTACACTCTTCAGTCATGTATTAACAGATAGGTAGGAGCAAGTTTAAGGATTCTATGAGTGTCTCATGATGATCATTTGACATAATTAAGTATTCTGGGGTCTAATGCCTAATTGTCTTTCCCTCTATTAATCTGTCTCTCTTCTTCGCTTGCCTATTTAGCTCTGCCGCCAACTATCAGTAACTAGTTTCATAAAGCATCTTTATGACCGCATTTGCATGCAATTAACTCATTGTCAAACTCAAGGGAGAAAAGAGCTTGTTAGACCCACAATACAAAATTTACTAATTTAACCATGTCTTTGAGTTTATCGAAAAACTAAATGTTAATAAGATATTAGAATGGATCTTATTAGTTGCAATGAACTCATGATGGCCGTAGAGAATGTAGAAATAAGAATATAATCGATTGTCCCAAAAAATTCGCCAAGCATCTTATCTTTTAGTCAAATTACTAGTAGAAAGAACATATGTTATATGGCAGCGGCAGCAAATAATCTTTAGAATAAGAAAACAAACTGAAAACTGAACATACAACAAAATTTCAGGCAATTTTCTGGTTTAGTGAAAAGGGAAGAGCTTGGGAGAAGAAAAACGGTGTAGCTCTTTTTTCCATAATGAAGGGGAAGAACTTAACACTGAAACAGCATGTTACGTTGCTAAAGCCTAAACACAGATCAATAATTAGCATAAATGAGAGGCACTAAAAGTCAGATACAAACTTTAAACTAGTAAATAATTTTGCCAATAAAAAAACCACAAGATGATAGACATGGAGGGGAGTTGGCACCAAAACATAATAAACAGAAGTTTATGGTAGTGTCCACAGTCACAATTGTACTTACATCAACATTGAATACAACTATTTCTCCAACTCGAATAGGATCCTTATTCATCTGCAGGAACAGAATGTCTCCCTGCAACAATAAGAAAACAGTTTCATAGCATAATAAACCTCTGGAAGTTTAAAAAACATACTTCAGCATAGATGACTAAGAGATTTTTTTGTATTTAAACAGATAAAAAAGATAAAATAAAATTTAACATAAATGAGAACATCGTGGAACGAAGATGTCAATTAAGTGTGCTGCAATATCAACTAATGGATACCCTAAAACAAATTTTAAAATCAAAACCATGTTCTACAGACCTAGAACAATGCCCAAGAATACATTATTCTAAACCAAACCATAGTCAGAAAAGGGCAAGCTAAGCACGAAGTGGTTCACAGATCATGGTGCATAAGGAACAAAAGAAAGCTGGAATCTCACAAAATCAAATCACATGGAAGGGTTTTAGTGTTAAAATATTTTACTGGAAGTTCATATAACCTTTTTTTTTTTTGAAAAAATATGGGTGCCATGTTTCTTCGTAGAACAATCTTCGAAGAACATTGCTTTAAAGGCCAAAAGTTATGACATATAATATGGGGAGAAAGTAAGCAGTACATACAGCGAAAATAAAATGAACAACTGGTCAGCTTTTCATTGTAACAACCCTTCGAGCCAAGGGAAGGTTCTTTTTGAGTGAAGGATGGCCCCTTATGCTGTCTCCTTCTTTGAACATCAATTTCTACATCTATATCATTCACCCTTTTTCCCGCCCCAACTCTCTTTCGTGATATATTCAACTATCTGTTATAGTACTAACAAATATACAAAAATTTCATAATAGCAACAATTTCTAAACCAAACATGCCCACTGTTCTGCATCAAAAATACATTCAATTAAAAGAAGCGGGTACCCAAAGGATCTCACCCTCTTGAATCCAGGCTCCATACTTCCCGACAGAACGACAACGACAGGCGATTCGCTTCCCGTCACACACGTCAAGCCTTTCCATACGATGAGGGCCGAGGTCACGATCATACCTGCGACAAATAACCCCAATTACAGCATCAACAAGAGGATTTAAATGATTCCAGTTCGTGCTCCAAGGCTACACAAGGGTTCGGTAGAGAAGACAAGAAAATCAAAGAGAACAGGAAAACCGTTATTCAACAGCGTCATCTCCCAATCTTGGAGAGAAAGAAATACCCTAAGGGTGAGATTATATGACGGGGGAAAACGAACCGAGGCTGACGATCTGGGTGAGTACGTGCCTGATCTGAGAAGATCGGATGGAATCCAAGCTGTCGGCAACCCACCCCATTTTCTTGCTCGCTGTTGCTCTCTTCACGTGATCTCCGCTTACGCTGGCGTCGCCGGCAGCCGGAAGGACCCTTTATTTGCGCCGTTACCGAAGTCGAGGTCGATACATGCATCAGAAGGGGGGTTACGTGTATCAATTGCCGATTGAAATACTTGTGTCCAAAGGGCGTTATTTTAAAAAATTGAATTAATAATGGTTATTCAAAAGGGGGTTATTTAAACCACCATTCATAATGGTTATCAATAACTGAATTAAATCAATATATATATATATATATAAACTCATGAAAAATCGGATTCTCGATTATTAATTAATATTTTTTTAATAACCGACACCTGATCATATCATTAACAAATCCTAACAATAGAAATAGCAAATCCTATATTTACATTAGCAGTCAAAGCCAGCTAAGAAATATTTATATTATTTTAATAATTTTCTTCCATAAATATTATATTAAACTACTGTTGGGCCAAGTATTATTTCGTATAGTTAGTTGTCTTTCGTATATCAGTTCTTATACTTTAAAAACTTTAAAAAATTATATTGACATAGTTATAGTGAAAGTGAAATATCTAGGTTTATTTACTCTAATAACGTTAATTTTATCGATGAAATATGAAAATAAAGGGTAAAAAGATAATTTTAACGTTCGATGATGGAGTCGGTCGTGATGGATGTCGACGTCACTCCCAACTCATATGCTCCAAATCCGTAGCACTATATGCTCAAAATCCCTAGCATTAGCCTCCTCCAAGTCTGCATCGTGCTCGTCAGTTGATCGCTAAATCTCCTATCACGACTAGTGGCTCCCAGGCATACCACAACGCTTAGCCTCATAGCGAACGGTGAGGGCCTCATCGCCATGAAAGCGCTTAACTATGGCTAGGCTTAAAAATCTCCTATCACGATTAGTGGCTCTTAGGCATACCATAACGCTTAGCCTCATAGCGAACGGTGAGGGCCTCATCGCCATGAAAGCGCTTAACTATTGCTAGGCTTAAAAATCTCCTATCACTACTAGTGGCTCTTAGGCATACCACAACGCTTAGTCTCATAGCGAACGGTGAGGGCCTCATCGCCATGAAAACGCTTAACTATAGCTAGGCTTAACTCATTAAAATTGGTTACATATGTGGGTGTCGGGGGTTGACAGCTTACGAGCACCGACTTGGACTCCACCAACTACAACGATGATTGTGGCAACGATAAGAGTGATAGGAGCTCTAACGACCCCAACTTCGAGTTGAGGTTGGGATTTGCCTAACGTTATCGTAGCTGGTAGAGTCCACATCGACACCCGTCAACTGTTAACCACCCAAGAGTCGTTAACTGCAACAGAGAGATTTGATGGCCCGATCATGACAACGAATGGAGAGGACCAACGTTGAAGATTTGAAACACATGACCCGATCATGACAACGAATGGAGAGGACCAACGTTGAAGATTTGAAACACATGAACTAAGCGCTACATCACCATCCACCAGCATTGAGTCTACCACTAAATATTAAAATTATTTTTTATTTTTTATTTTAATATTTTTGTCAATAAAATTGATACCGTTTGAATAAATAAACCTAAATATTCTATTTTCATAATTATAAGAATACTAATATAATTTTTTTTAAATATAAACATCTAAAAACAACTAACTAGATAGGACAATCTATAATTAGTTAGCTCGATGCTCTTACCCGGACTTTTAATTCGATAATTGTCTACCAAGTAAAAAAGATGTATCTGCTGCCGCAACCAGCCAGAAAATGTTGATCCACGTTGGTTGACAAAGAATGCAAGTCCATTAATGATTCCACAAGTTCAGAAGCTTTGGCAACCCAAAGCCCAGCAAATTATGAAGTCAATGACAACAGATGAAACGCAGGAATTTCACCAAGAGTGTAAGGATAACTGCTTCTCATACTACCAGATGATCCTGATGGATATATTAGCATGATCTACGGAAAAGCAAGGCACACGGTCCAATCTAAAACATAACATAGAAGTCACATTGTTAGCCACACAACATTGCTGAAGAGTATATCCACGCCAGCCATAAAGACAGACCACTACTCCAAGCCAAAACACAGCTGATCCAATTCCTTCCAAGTTCTTGGTCTGTTGGAAACTATGAATTCTCCTTTACTGCCTCATCAATTTCGTCGATGTGGTCCAGCATAACTTTCCACTACACAGAACAAGAGAATAATGGATCAACTTGACAAGAGAACACATAATGTAATTAATTATCATTTTATCATATTGTTAATAATCCTATCAAGCTTGTTTGAGCTCTTTTCTTGTCTTTTGACAATAAACAGGGGCAGACCGCTGTCCTCCAAATTCATGCATAGATGTAGCAAAAATAGCACTGGTGGATTCAGATTAAGTTTCATCTCATGTTATTGTATTCCTTGGGTTTGAGGCAATCAGCAGTAAATGGGATGGTTTGCATAAGTAACAAGAGCTCAGAACAAAACTAAAGAAGATATGTATACACATACCTGATCCATTGGAAGTGATATACCTGAAGGGCGAAAGCATATAGCTATAATTAGTGAAAAGCCATATGATAGACTTAACAGTTGAAGAATTCCACAAGTTTATACAAAATATGCTCAAAGAAACATAATATTGCTATGTTCAAATGCTAAGGTAAAAAAACAACATGACATGCTAGTGTTGTAGTTTAAACATTTTAAACATTTGTCTTGAAAATAATGATGACAGGAGTTGAATATATATAGAAAAATGACAGTTCACTGCACAAGGCTCCTGGGTTTAGGGAGGCTCAACTTTGACCATACCTGCTGATCCAAAATTGTTGGGACAACGTTTGTTATTGTTATTGTTATTGTTCTAATGCCAATTATGCCTTAATTACACTCTGCTAAACTTAAGTACATATTATCTAATATGTTTAGTTTGCTATATAAAAATATTTATTCAGAAACCAGCATCAATTACACAGAAAAACAATGTTAAAAAATTAGACTTGAAGAAACTACAATTTATTAACACAAAAACATGACCGGTATAATGATATATGCACATGCAAACCTTTGATAAAATACATTCGAAATTTGTAGGCAAACTACCACAAGATTTTGTTTTGCAACACGCCTTCATCAAAAACAAATTTGTATCTGAACTGTTAATTAAATACTATAAGACACAACAGTCACATTCTAAGTGTGTCTTCAAGATGTTACTATCACTGTTGTGCAATGTATTGCTTAATAATCCTAACTACTAAGAAGTGTTTAACTTCAATGATTCAAGGTCTTCAACCTTATAATGCTACAAGTTGGAAACCAATGACAGGCAAATGAAAAGCCCAGACTCTAATAACATAAATGTATGTATAAGTATCTCCACTAAATGAAATATCAACATCGGAGTCATTCAGGCACATATAAGCTATGACAATAGGATTTTCCATTTGCATACCAAATCACATTTACACAAAGAATTGATTTTCTAGTGTGTATACATTAACTGAATAATCTAACTCTGTGAGGGTTAGATAATTCTATCCCACAAATTTATTAGATGAAATATCCTACATCTTGTCATGACAATAATATTATGAGCTTCATTAAAACTGCATTCAGATATACACTAGTGACATTCAATTGCACAAACAAGTACTCTGTAATGGGCCCAGCTTCCTAAGACATTGTCACAGGATCTACCAAAGACCAATACCCTCTCAGAAAGCAGCTTCAAAGTAAAATGAATCTAATCCAAGTTACTTTTCATTTCTTTTCAGATGAGATAAGCCAATAACACAAATTATGTCTGACAGAAATGTTGGATTTCCAATGGTTAATGGCATCATTGGTTCATTACTATTACAATTTTATGTGCTAAATCAGCATTTTTTTTCATTCTACCAAATATAAAGTTTACCACATGAAAAATCTTCAACTACTAATACAATATCTAACTTAAACATTTAAGTCTGTCATCATATTCCTGAATTTTCAAGAATACATTAACAGAGTCTCACAATAGTGGCAATGAATTGCTCCCTTCCCTCTTTACAAATACCAATTGTCAAAAATTTATGTGTATTGATTCCTTAAAACTGTTTTTCCTTCTTCATATATGTAACATATGAAGTCACTCTTCCAAGTTTCATACCCACAAGTTCACCACATTTTTATATCTTTGAACTAGTTCCAACTGGTTTCTTACTATCAACAACTATCAGTTAAATTGTTTTTTAATATTTAGAAAACTTCATACTTTATGCAGGTAGTGATCAGCATTTGAAACATTTCTAAGGACCTTCATAGCTTCATCTACTAACAATATATACAGATATTTTGGGCAAAAAATAAAGGCTAACATAACCCTACAAAAGCTTCTTTGCTCACCCAGCTATCATTCCCTTCATGATAATATTAGGTACAATATTTTTACTTATTAAAAAAAATTAAACTCGAAAAAAAAAATTTCACTGTCCTATATACAAGGAACAAAATTCAAGGTTCCTATGAGAATGAGCTAGAGAATTCTAAATGTTAGATTCACATTGCAAATTCTACCAAACACAAGCAAAAGCAAATTTGAATCAAGAGTTCATTAAGGAAAGGCAAGTAAATAAAAAGTAAAACTTGTAATCAAATTACGTAATAAGAAGTATAGAGCAATCTGTTTTAATATTGCTTAAAGAAAACACTTCAACATCCTTTCCCAAGGCAAATCACACAGTTTAAACTCATAGTTCAAACAACTTGATAAATTTGTTTAAAGAATAAACATGCTTAAGTTGACTATATCGCTATTGGACTCCATCAACCTTAAACTATATTAACTAATATTTCTTTAGTTGGCCATAGAAGACTAAAAAATTGGACTTGAAGAAGACTAAAATTAACTAACAAAAACACTTGATAACAATTGTATGAGTGCATTGGACAAAGTCACGAATTGCAAGCAATCTCTTGCATCTTAACCACTGAAAATCATTCCATAATGTGTATCTGTTCAAAGCAAAATTGAATCTCCATTACTAATAAATTATTCCAAAATCACCAAGATATCCTGTCTACTGTAGCTGATCCTCTATTAAATAGTCCTTATTACTTAGACGTAAGAAGTCAGAAAAGCAAGTACTGCATGATGCATCTTACAGGTCATAAAACTGAAAATTGAAATGCAATTGGTGGCAAATGAGAAGTCCAAACTTCAAGACATTAGCTTTGATTGCAAATAATAAAAAGTATAAAACATAGAATCACTAGGATTTGATCAATCGTGCATGATATAAATCACATTTATTCAAAGAATCAAGTTCCTATTGTATACATCAACTTAATAATCCTATTCCATTAATGCTTGATAATTCTACTTCCCCAGAGTTATAGTTAATGAAACACTCCAAATGTTGATTAATGCCCATAAATCTATGAAAATATAGAGCCACTTCGAATGTAGCATATACACTAATATATCACGAACCTGGAATAGTTCCAATTTCCAAAGAAATTGTTTCAGGAACTATCAGAGAACCATACCCTCTTGGAGGAAAGCTTTGGATTCAGATAAACTTTATCCAAGTTTCTTCTCGCTTGTATCTAAATGACATATCAATCAGATTCATCATGTATAAAAAAGATCCCGGATTTCACAACAGGAACAATTTTGGCACCACAGATATCTGAATTTCACATCGGTGAAAATTTCATAACTATAGAAATCTTTTATGGTAATTTCTCCTTGCTCATTATCACAAGCTTGAAAGTTTACTACATGAAAGGGCTTCAACTCCTGAAACAATAATTAGCACTAGTTTGGTTAAATTGAAATGTGAAAATGATAGAATGTCTCCATCAAGCCTCACAATAACAATGATAAGTACCTGGAAGGCTTTGTCAAAACTAGCACTAAGCTCACATTCTATTGCCTTATATTTATTGAATTAAATGGCAAGAGATATATCTAAAAACTTTCTACTTTATAACATTCCAATCTTCAAAGTTTATTGGCAGCTCACAGCTCATAGAATTATGTCTTTATTCTACACCACCCAACTTCTTTCATCCTAATGCAACATATGAAGTTATTATTCCAATCTTTCATGCCGCCAAATCAACTACTTTTTATATCTTTAAACCAGTCCCAACTAACTTCTTTCCAGACGTTGCTACGAAGTACCGATTAATTTGTTTCCATGTCATTCAAAAAACTCCATACACTTATCAATGCTTTGTACAAACATAATAATTGAGTACCTTAAACTACTGAACATATACTATAACTTTTGGTCCAAAATTATTCTTAGTATGCCAAACCCTATCGAGATAGTAGGCTAACATGATCACGCGCCCATTGTTCCACCCTCCCGATAAGCTTCCATGGTGGTCCAACTTCCACTCCAACAACAGTAAGCACAGTGCATCTTACTTATGAAAAAGGGACACATATTGCACAATAACAACCACCAAAACGATATGACTCGATGCAATATAGGCAATGCTTTCCCTCGTCAAATGACACAACATAAAACGATAGCCTGAAGGAGGCCGAAAGAAAGGGATAGAGAATACGAAAGGACCTTTCTTCCCGGGCAGTTCCTTGCCATCTTTGACATAGAACTCTCTGATGTCAACCACGACCTTACCCTGCCACAGCCGTACCGAAACCCTCCGGTTCTTCGATATCTACCACACGAACAACACACGTAAGCAAATCCACGACATCGCGATACCCCAAGACTAGAAAAATAAAAGAAGATAAATCTAGGGTTTGTGCGCGGTCCAAACCTGACAGACGACGATGCCATCGTCTCCGCCATCATCATCCGAATCCTTCTTGGCGAACTTCCTGGAGGGAGCAGCACCATCGCCTCCGGCCCCCTCCTCGTTCTTCCTCTTCCACCCCTTCTTCCACATCTCTCCTACTCCTGCGCGCTCGCTACCGCTCCTTCCTCGGTGGGCTTCGAACAAAAGCCGCGCCCCAACGATACTTCTTCCATACCGAGAAAGGTCTCCCAATTATGTCATTCTCGATCAAATCGGATCGGGTATGGACTGGATATTGAGAAACCCGCATCCGAAACCACCTCTAAAGGCGAACTCAAATGGGATGTGTCAAAGTAAACATATTCAAAATGAAATTATTATTTTGGTCAGATAAGTATTATTTCAAACTTATTCAAACCACTATGTAATCATTGAACAACAACACAACCCAAAAAAATTAATTTGTAGTTAAAATTAGCATTTTCATACCACTCCAACATTTTATTATTTACACAAAAAATAATAAATGCTGAATATTGTGACACCTAAAATTTATTTCTTACTTTCTTGTGCCAATTTATTGTCATAATCCTTTCAATTAACTTCTAATTACTTGAGAGCAGCCAGCAGCATATTTAATTTAATTCAGCTTACTAAATGACTCATAAAAGGACTCACTGTGCATGGTCCCAATATAAACATCAAATCCCAAGAATTCTCAACTGTGTGATTCTACAATCCACTCAGAATCACAAACCATTGCCTATCCCTCTATTGCCAACAGCAAATGAACACAAAGAAAAGAAGAAGAAGAAGAAGAAGAAGAAACACATCTGAGATTTACATTTGCTCTAAGACAATGATGACACAGTTGCCTCAACTTCTTCTGGCCTCCACAGTGTCTTTTGAACACACAACAATCCTCCTTTTTCCTTTGAGTAGCCCATTCTGACTTCCCAGTTCAGTGATTTTGCCATGCTCTCGACCTCTTCAAGTGTCTCTGCATTATCCCTTACGATAAGCTTGCCTTGCGGTCTCAGAATCCTATCCACTTCAGCGATCACTGGCAGTAGTTTACATCTGCATAGTAACAGTCCCTCCGAGCGAGAGACAAATTGGTCAGTGATGTGATGTATGAACTCCACAGGAGTGCGAAAAGGATATCATGATGCCGACCTCTTCTTTGTTTTGGAGAAGAGATGATCCGCGTGAAGTAGATCATATGATCTAGGATAGGTGCTGAAAGATTCACACCAGTCGTGATACATCCCGAAAAGTCCACGCTCATAAATAACAGGAAGAGTGTCCGGTGAGTCGATGGTGACGATGTTCATCACCCATGCGTTCACCTCTTGCAAAGCTGCAGCAAAACTGAAAGAAGCAGTGATGAGAAACACCATTGTTTGATAGCATGGAAACTGTGTTCAGAAACAAAGGATGGTTCTTAGCTTCGTATACATCCTTTCTGATAGCAGAAAGAGCAGCTTAACAATGCATGGTTTTCACGTACCCTCCGTAGACGGCTCTCATGTCCATGACGTTCCTCACACCAGACCAGTCGATCCCCAGTCCCTTGAGATACGAATTGCTTACAACGCGTTTCCAGTGCTGGAAGTCTGCCTTGAAGTCCTGTGGTGCAGGCTTTCCATATACTCCAATCTGTGAGCTATTCAGCCAATACGGTGGATTCTCCGACCTCTGCGGCCATTGCTGCGGCCACTGTGATCCCCGGACGGCCGAATCCAAAGGTACTTCGTGCATGCACGCTTGCAAGGGGACGTTCCTGGAGATAGACGTGCCATGTGCAAACACGTTGATTCATTGAACTCATACTGCCATGAAATCGAAAGACAAGTAAAAGAGTTACCAGGCGGCGTTGGGGTCATCAGAGCCTTGGCAGAGTGGAGGGCTGCTTTCGCTTCGTTTCGCGTAGCATTCGTTGTTCGAAGGCTTTCTGTATGTTACGATGCCGACCTTGTTGATTTTATCCTTCGTCTTGTTCACCATCTCCCAGCACATGGACTTGGTCAATTCTGTCATGGCTGCAACCATTCACATTCACAGCAGAGGTTAGTGATCATACTACTACACAAAGAATTCTTACAAGCTGATACTAGGAAAGTTCATGTGGATCAAAGAACAATTACCATTCCAGATCTCAACATCCTCCTCAAGTTTTTGGTAAACCGGTGTGGCAGACCAGACAAAGTAACCACCAGGACGCAGCAACCGGTTCAACTCGAGCAACAGCATTCCACCTGCAAGGTATTCCAGCAGATTACCTGTGAGTCACCTCATCCATGGCATGAAGCTTTGTTCTCGTGTTGAGCTACCTTCGATATGCCAAGGGACCCTACAGCGGGCACAATGGATAACATCAAAGACGATTCCAGGGAAAGGAAGCCTTTTGGTACCCATGACTGCTGAGAAAGCTGGAATTCCTCTTTCAAGAGCAAACTGCACTTGCGCTTCATGCTCATCTTTAGGAGCAAATGACATGGTGAGCACGTCTCTGTCGAATAGATAGCCTCCGAAACTGGCCACTCCACAGCCAACATCCAATACAACACGGCTATTTTGCCCCCAGGCTATTTCAGGCACAGACTACAGACCAGAGTAGCACAGAAGAAATGATCAAAATCATGCTAAAACTGATCAAACAATTTGCACTAGGAATCCATCTTTCATAGAGTAAAGCATAAAATACTAGAGAAACTGATGAGGACTAAAGAACTATTTTGATTAGGAATTAATTGGAAGCTGTAATCAACATAAAATACCAGTTCAAGCATGCCATAGAGCTGATGATAGTAATGATACAGCTTTAAACAACAAAAGGAATTGTATATGATGACACCTGATCTGACATTTGAGGCTCCATAAATTGACATCATGAAGACAAAAGTACTTGTAAGCAAGAAGCAGAAAAGAGTAACAAGCAAACCTCCTGGATGAAATCAATGTAGTGCAGTGCTCCATGCTTGAACTGAGTTCCTCCACCGGGAAAAGTGAGGTACTCACCAGACACTTTCACCCAATTTTGATGCCCCTTTATGGTTGCAAGCTCTGTGTGAGGTACATTATGATACCATATCTGCAGTAACATTAGAACTGTGAAAATGAATTTTCTCTGACATAGATGCAATGCACGAGAGGTACCTTGTTCCTGCTATTTGGCCACTCGATTGGCTGTTTGTATCCTTCGGGAAGAGGAAGAAGACAGGTGGGAGCTTCATCAGGGCAATGCCTCTCCCGGTGTTCATAGTGCTTAGTAGTCTTGAGCTTCTTGATGGCGTCCTCGTTGTCAAGGCAAGGAATGTAGTCAGGCCCAGTGGAAACATTGCAGAGCTTCCAGTTGTACCCAGTACCATCTTCCTTGGGTGTAGCTTGCACTTCTTTCTCTTTCTTGGACTCGGCAGCTTGAGTAGACCATGCATCATTCTGAGTTCTGGCCGTCTCATTTAGAAGCTCCGACTGAGCTCCGTCGGGAAACAACTCGCTGGAGACACTGTCCTCCGTTTTGTTCCCTGTCCCTGTAATGGTCTCGTTGGATTTTACTTCGGCCTCCTTGTCTTCGTTTTGCTCACCTTTCTCCTCTATCTGACCCTGATCCTTTCCATCTTGCTCTGATGTGTTGTTGCTATCGGACTTCTGTTGCTCATCTCCCTTAGCTTCATCTGAATTCTGCTCGGAAATCTTGTTTTGCTCACCATCTGCTGTTTCATTAACCTTCTGATCTGCTTTCTTTTCCTGTTCACCATCAGTAGTTACTTGGTAAGGCTCCTCTGTGCTGCTCTTGTCTTGGCCATACTCCTGAACACCTTCTTTGATCATCTCTGCACCCTCTGGTTTCTCATCACCATTAGTAGTTTCATCTGAACTCTGTTCTGGGCTTTTGTCTTGCTCACTTTCTGTCGTTTCATCAAACTTCTGGTCGGCTTTCTTTTCCTGCTCACCATCCGTAGTTTCTTGAGAACTCCCTTCCCTGCTCTTGTCGAGGCTATTCTCCTGACCACCTTCTTTAATCATTTCTCCACCCTCTGCAGTGCCATTCTCATCACTATATGTCTGCTGGTCTGCTGTATTTTCCTGCGCACCATTTGCAGATTCTCGAGGATTCTCCTCTGAGCTCCTGTCTTGAGCGTTCTCCGGATCACCTTCTTTTCTCTCGCCACCTTCTTTGATCACTTCTTCACCTTCTGTATTCCCGTTCTCATCACTATATGCCTGAGCTTTTGTGGAATCATCATCCTTCTTATCCTTGCCATCCTCCCCAAGCTCGCCTTCTTGGGTCTTTTCTGCCATGTTTTCAGCTGTTTTGTCGAGCAGCTTCTGCTCTTCCGACGACTCGGATTTGGTTTCAGTTGTAGGATCGCTCACGCTGGTGTCGGCATCTCTTCTCGTTGCTTCACCGGAGACCTCCGTTGAACTCTCTTCGAGTGGCGCTGAATAAGTCTCGGAAGCTTGTTGCTTCATCTCCGAGTTGATCTCGGTGGCAGACATGTCGACGGGGACTACAGTGGACGATGTCATCATCCAAACACCGACCAAGCAAAGAGCAACGAACACAACAAGGGTCGCTGTCGAGCACTGCGACGACGACGATGACGATGATGACCTCCTAAAGTCCATCGTGGAGCTTTTCCCGAATGGCATTTCGATTCACACACCAATACTGCTCGATCTATGTATCTAAAAGCAGAGTCAAGTTTAGAGAGGTACTCAATTTGTCGATCATCAGAGCGGTTGAGAAGTCCAGATTAAAATGCCAAGAAATCAAATTATGATGACTACAAACTAGCAGGAAAACTCACTAATTTATCTCCTGGAAGCGAGAAATCTTCTCCAGTTCAAGCTCAGGCATCCAGTAGCAATGATTGAAGCATAACAGAGGAAAATAAAGAAAGCAATCGGGCAGAGAGAAAGATCGCACCTTTTTGAGCTCGACGGAGCATTGGATCGCAAACGAAGTAGAAGAAGAGAGAAGAAGATGACAACGCCACAAGATTATGAGAGACGAGGAGCGGATTTAGGGAGCAAAAATTACTCCTTTTTGCCGGATAGAAAAGAAAGCGGTGTTTACTGCTTCCATGGCGAGGAAGCGAGCGACGAGAGAGAAGAGGGTGGCCACACGAACCCCGGCTTTGAAGGCGAGCGCCAATATGTGTGCCTCAACTCATTCATCCATTCCCATCTTAGTTAGGCCCGTTCAAATCGAAATCGAACCAAATCAAATCAGAATCGAACCGAACCAAATCAATTTGGTCCAAACTGGTTCAGTAATAATTTAATTTTTAATGTTATAAATAGTTTTGATTTAAGAGATATTCTTCTTTAAGTTCGAAGAATCTGTTCAAATCAAATCGAATTGATTTTAATTTAAAAAATAATAGTTCTCTGAAATCTAAAATTTCAGTAGTAATATTGAGCCAATTTTAATATCACAATTTATAAATGTTAATTCATGAGCTAATTTTAATATTACAGTTTAAAATCATAAATTAGTTTTAGTAGGTTGAAATCAATTACGGTTTGAACCTACCTATAACGATTCTATTCATCGTCGTCGTGATCGGAATGAGTACCGATTTAAACACACCTATTCATCGTCATCATGATCGGAACGATTCGATTTAGGTCAAATTTGACTCCATTTAATCGTGGTTAGGTCAAAATTATATTTTTTGTAAAAAAAATATTCTGATTAAAAATAGGGATAATATGACCTATCAGTAACTTAAGCTTTTGAATCAAGAGGCACCCAATCCAAATCTTTGAAAGGAGACCATCATAGCTTTGACAAATGCATGCAACTCATCTTTTCATGATAGTTTATGTTACTGAATCTGAGTAATTTGATCGTACATACATACATACGTAGGGCAAGGAAGAGAACATCTCATACAACGTACATACATACATACATACATGACCATCAAATAGATAATATGCTTAATCTCGCGGAAATCCAAGTATAGCAAGAACAAGTGCGATGATGCTGCCATTGATGAGTCCCCTAAGAATTCTCTGCTTTTGTGGTGTATATGGAGGATATCTAGCAGGAGCTTCCCCGCCAAATCCACGATATAAGATGGCTTTCTTGTGACTAAACGCATCAAATGAGAATTTGCCATGGTAAGCACCGATTCCACTCTCGCCTACGCCACCGAATGGCAGATGTGGGTTTGCGAGCTGCATGAACAGAAAAAAGAGTTGAGTTGCAAAATGTTTTCGAGTCATTTTATCTCATGATTAAAAGAATTGATAGTAGCAGTGGACTTGAAGGCATAACTGCACGTAGAACATATATTTATCGGAATCGGATAAGGGAACTCACATGCAAGGCGACATCGTTGACGAGCATTCCACCAGCAGAGACGTTTTTTACAAACTGATCTTCTATTTTTCGGTCTTTGGTGAAGAGATAGGCTGCAAGTGGCTTTGACTTTGAGTTTATAAAGTCAATACAATCTTCCACCTCGTCGAACTGACAGATCAAGATATGTGTCCTTTATCAGAAACTTTGTGAGTCTACAAAGGATGGCTTCTATAAGATCATGTTTTGTGGTGTTGAGAGTATCTTACTGTAACAATTGGAAGGAAAGGGCCAAATATTTCCTCCTTCATTATTGATGAATCATGTGGCACATCTAACAAGAGCGTAGGAGCTATCTTCCTGCAAGGATATATGGTGATGTTAAGGTTAAACAGCTTCGATTTCATTTTAAGAAAGAGCGGTAATAATATTTGAATCTTACAAGTGCTGTTCATCCCGCTGGCCTCCGTAGACGATCGTGCCAGAAACGTTCTCATCATCTAAAAGGCTCATCAAGCGTTTGAAATGGTTAGAGTTTACAATGCGAGACAAATCTGCTGATTCCAAGGGATCCTTCCCGTAGAATTTCTCTAATGTTCTTTTCATAGCATCCACCTGTCAATGTCGTCAAAAGATTAAAACTAGAACAAGCAGGATCAAACTTTCATCAAATTTCATACTGAAACTTCTACCAGTGTCGGAGCAAATGACTTCGTTGTAAGGATGTAATCTGGAGCGATACAAGCTTGCCCATTGTTGCATCCCCACTTGCCTACGGCAATTCTCTTTGCTGCAACCTTGAAAGATCAAGAAACAAGGATACATCAGTTTTGAAAAAACAGACTCAGATGCAAGTCTACATTAGTTTCATGAGTAAGCCCTCATTAATGCCAATGCAAGGAATCCTACATCTGTAGCAAAGAAGAAAACAAAAAGATAATTACTTTAACATCGACACTTGAATCCACAAGAGCAGGACATTTTCCACCAAGCTCCAAGGCTACTGGAGTTAGATGCTTTGCGGCTGCTGCCATCACAATGCGGCCCACTTTGCCATTACCTGTGGAGTTTCCGCCGGTTAAAATTGCAAAAGCCAGGCTCTTTAAAGTCTAAATGGCTATAGAGCAATAAAAAAATAAGTACATAAAAATCATAGGAATAATATGCAGACTCACACTTTAAAATGTTTGAAAAATCTATCAAAAACTTTAGAAAGTTATATTAAGGTAAGAAGCATGAAGTAGTCGGTCAGTACCTGTATAGAATATTTTGTCCCACTTTTGCTCCAGAAGTGCTGTTGTTTCAGGGATTGAACCCTCAACTATTTTTACACAAGAGTTATCTATGTACTCAGGTAAAACTTTTGCAAAAAAATATGATGTGGCAGGTGCAACTTCTGATGGTTTTAGAACAACAGCATTGCCAGCCACAAGTGCTCCGATTACAGGGTCAATAGACAGCACTGGGAAAAACAAAAGAAAAGAACTGTTATTGCTCTTGAGAAAGAGAAAATCAGGGATGTACAAGAATCCGGGTCGCAACAAAGTACCTTAAATTTGACAGTGCCATTTTAAAAGAGCAAACTGGAATACAGTCTAAACGTAATTACAGCAAGAAAATGAACGGCAATGACCTTGACATCAACAAACATTGAGAAAAGTACAAGTGACACTAACAGGACATTTTAAGTGCATTCACTCCATATATTATAATGGAACAACAATTTCCCAACTTGGTAAGTTAAACGACTGAAAGCATGGTTTTAAAATTTTTTTGACAGATTCTGGAATCCGACAGATCTATAACATAGCAGACTTAGTTGATATTCAGGTGTAGCCAAAAAACACAGTAAAACTTAAAATACAAAAATTATACCCAGCTTGCATACATTAATCTTCCGATATGAACCAAAGATATCTACTGTTGCATTTTAGAGATGTTGCATACATCGATCATTTTTATTGGTTTCTTGCTGAGTAACTTGGGAATGACTATTCTATCAAAGAGAAAGACAAAAGAATTCTGCATTGAGTTCAGATTGAAGAAACTCATGCAACCCAAAGAATAGAACAACTAAATAAAAAACACTCGAGCAATGACACAAAAAGGAGAAGCAAAGATCGAACATCACTACCGTTACTTATTCATGTCAAGTAGGATCCAAGCACCATAGAATTGTGAACTAGCAGTATAAGCCAAGACAGATCTAATACTCTCCAATTAAGGTAATAACATAAGATATATAAAATGGAAGCCGTTCGGGAATTATCAAACTATAGCTATATATAGATACCAAAGCTAGTCGGTGACAATATAATAGGAAGAGCCCTTTTATTCCACAACCAACAAGCCACCTTCTGTCCACACACTTATAAAATGCACATAGTTTGCACTTACGAAATGGATAGTTCCAAGCTGAAATGACCAGCACGACACCTAGGGGCTCTGAAATGATCTCTGCTGATGATGGAAAAGTTGTAAGAGAAGTTGGCACCTGAAGAGATTTAAAGACATTAATATTACAAGGCTAATTTAAAGAACGCCAAACAGTTATGTGACTTTGATTTTTTAGCAAGAATGATATTGAGGATACCTTTTCAGGTTTCATCCAGCGTTTCATTTCTTTCAAGGCAAAGGTACATGCTGCTTTTGCAAGTGAAATCTGCACCATGATCAATTGGTCATATACAGATGACAAGTTTTCTCAGAATACTCACTAGTAGAAAGGCATGAGAGAGCATCAATTTGCCCAAATAAAACCCTTTCAACTATAGAAACAACAAGAGCTTTTGTCTATGCCTACGTTGCCAATTGAATTCCATGTTAGAAGGTCATTGATGTTAGTGAAAAGTATGAGATTGTATATCCAAGGAGATTCACAGCACTTCAAACAACAGCTTTTCATCAAATTAACAAAGTCATGAAATGGTTGTGACACATGCTGTTGCTACTACTTTAGCTTGTCAGAAACTCAAGAATTTGTCGAACTAAACTAATTTGTTAAAGTTAGTCTTATTTATTTGATTTGCAGGTAGTCTTGCTGAAAATTTTGATCTAGTCAATGTACGTAAAGATATTGATGGTGTTTTAGCCATTGTGGACTAAGCCAGTTGGATATTTTTGATCAAAACACAAAGGTCCATTGACTTGCAGTTATTTGACCATCCTATATCAAAAGGTCTTGACAATTCCTAACAAGGAATAATTGATGAGAGCTGACTTCCCCATCTTCCATGTACTTTATGTCAATCTTCTGTTCACATTCTTTAGTCCTTTACTACTCTGTATCTTTTAAGTTAGGACTTTTAACAGTCCTAACTGAGTGTACCATGCCAATCTCTAGATAAGGCTAAGACAGATGAGGCTCCGGTACCTCGGAAAAATTCCGAGGCATCACACTGCAAGAAGGGTTTGAATTATTGCTTACCTAAGCTTGATTTCATTATTATATAATCTTATCGTGTAAGGCTAACGGTGCAACAATTCAATAAACTTCTACTCCATGCATAAGTACTGTCATTTTCGAATTATGTTAATAATGACAACTGTTAAATTCTGTATGAATTTATCTTTATGGTTAGTTGAATGCTAATTTATGATTATTTCGGTGTATTACTGCAAATTTTTGAGTAACAATCAAATCCGAGGATATGAGCATGAATAATTGAGTCATTATATCCACCATAACCAGACAAATATCATATAACACAAGCAGACAGGAGATAGTATTTCGCCGCAAAGTGTCTCTGCTTTGACTAACCATTTGTGATTTGATTACAGAACTAAACATATATATATCACTCTCCAATGTAAATTTCTTGATTGATTTGAACTTTGAAATAGATTTAATAATTGATTTAACAATTGCTATTAGAACTTGGAGGTATCAAGTAGAAATCAGCTTAACATAACTACAACATCCCAAGTTGAAACATATGCAGCAATGACAGAATGCAAAAACCAAGAACTGTTATATCGACATCTTACACTCCACCTATGCCTTAAAGCTGAATAGGAGATGTTCTCATCAAGAAAACTCTGATCGACTCCATATGGCTTGTTATCGTGACAAAAGATATAATTGTGTTAATCGGTCCATGATAAATTCACACAATATTAATGACTCTCGGATAGCAATTAAAGATGCAGAAAACAACTACAAACTAGCTATCAAATCATCATTTGTAACCAAATAATGGAGGACATCAGAGGACTAATCCACTAAATTCACTGTCTCGCTAATTAATCCGATTAAATAGAGAAGTTTTTTTGTATCAAGACTCCTACAAGTTCGTGCAGACCATAAATACTACGGCAGCATAAACATGTAGCTACAAGTAATCCAATTTGGTAGGAACATCATCATGTACCTACAACAAGATCACAACTTTGCAGCGGTCGAAAACCGAGGGCTAGAAAAAGACGGAACAAGGATGAGGATTCGGGCACCTCGTGGAGGTAGGACTCCATCTGGGGCTTGGCGAGGTCCTCGTGGAGCGCGGCCATGATGGCCGACTCCTTCTCGTCGATCATCCTCACGATTCCCTTCAGCTGCGCCGCCCGCCACTCGTGGCTCCGCGTCCGTCCGGACGCGAAGCTCCGCCTCAGTCCCGCCACCAGCTCCGCCGCCATCGCGCCATCGAAGCCCGCCCCCTTCCCCCTCTCCTCCCCTCCACTCCCCATCGCTCCCGATCCCCAAAGCTCCAAACTTCACGCTCCAAAGACGCCGACAGCGAAAGGCCAACCCCAGAGGCCTCAATATACGTAGGAAAAAGACAACGAAAAGTCCACAAAGTAGATCTGAAACCGAGGTAGGGGAAGGGACAACAAAGGAGATCTTTTCTTCTACGATCGGACACAAAATCGCCACGAAATCTTTTTGGCACGCAATCGGCGGAGACTCGAGAGCTGTGTTCTTACACTGCACGCCGAGTTCCTCGTTACGTGTGTTCTTTCTGCGTCGGGCTCCGTCGTCGGGGTGACGGCAATCACACGGTTACGGTGGAATTGGGCCACGTCGAATTCAGATCATTTAACAGCGCAATCCCAAGCGAGTCTCTCACGTCGATGGCGAAATGTCTTAACTGCAGCGTTGTGGCCGGCGAGACGACGTCTTCACCTCCTCACTATTATTCCATACAATAATAATTCTGAAAATATTATCCTAAGTCGTAGTACTTCGTCTGTGTGTGTGTGTGTGTACTTTAAGGTCACGAAGGGATCGGATACACAGATGGGGTGGGGCCCATAGTCTCTCTTCCCTTGTCACATTGATCATTGCTTCGTAACCTAATTCGTACCTTCAATAATATTAGTAATGATGATGATGATGATGATAAGGATATTTTATTTTTCAATATATTTTTTTTAATTAAAAGATATTTTCATTATATATTTTTAGAAAAATTATATATATATATATATATATAATATTAAATAGTGAAAAACATCACCTTCAAATGTGGATAAAATTATCATATATACAATAATATACTAATGAAAATTATAAATCATATTAATTAGTGGCCGGCACATGTATAATAATTCGATAAATAAAATAGGTCATCCGAGTTGTAGATTATTGTAATATTAATTTTAATTAAGTTGTGTGTTTGTGGTGATAAAACAAGTCAAAGTAGTGACAATTGTTTTACAAATGAAGAATTTGATGCCATCATTGTGTAAACTATGAGAGGTAGTCAAATGAAGATGGTTTATTATTCGAGATTTACTTACCTTCTATAGAAGACTATGAATGAGAGGGTATCGGACCGGACGTTGACCATTGGAACCTTTGGATGCATGAGTCATTGATTGATTGAATTGAACCGATCGATGGACGGATGGATGGATTTTAACTCATAGATTTAATAAAATTATAAAAATAATATAAATTGTATGTTGTGTAAAAAAATATAAGATATATGGATAATACTAAAAATAATAATTTTATACTATAGTGTTTATAGTGAACACATTCGTATCTAATCGAAACTCAACACGTTGTTGCATTCGTCGATAATAATTTTATATTATAGCGTTTATTAGCATTTGTCGAATAGAAAAATATTTTTTTGATTGATAGCACTTAAGAAATGATCGAGTATAAAAGGTAAATCAAGATATAATTATCTAAGTCTTATCTTTTTCATTTTCATATATGCTTAATCTACTTCTAGAAACCTAAAATAGACATTCGACGGATCATGTCGAGAAGGAATCCCTATCTAATAATAGTCTTAAGTACAAATTGACCCCACATTAAATATCGAAAGGAACTCTGCCGAAAGTGTAAGTGAGGGACCGATTCAAACAAATTGAGCATTCCAATCAATATTTTATCCCTATCATGTAAGTATAATTAGTATAATATGGATTTTTCTTTTTAGTTCTTGTAAGAAAAAAAAATATAAAATTTAAATAGTCAATCGTGGGTCTATTTTTTGCTTTTTTGAATCCGACAAGATGATTTGATTTTTACAATTATTAATGATAGTGACTCATCAAACCTATGAGAAAAACCTAACCTCAAGTTTCTTTCTTGAAATCAAATCTCGTGCATATTTGATCTTTATTAAGCCAATTTTTGTTCATGTGAGTTTACATAGATCCAAATACTTGTAGAAATTCGATGATTAGAAATTGTAATGCAATCCCTTCCATGGTATTATTTTGCAAGAGAATTTACTCCAAAATCATCTATCCATTTTTCTATTTTACATCTAAATTATTTGCTTTTCCTGATAAAATCTTGTACATAATATTTAATTTGTCTAATATGAAAACCAATGTGGGATGTAAAAATCCTCAATGACTTTACAATCATATATATATATATATATATATATATATATATATATATATATATATATATATATATATATATATATATATATATATATATATCATCACAAGGAAGATCAGATCCCTTAGGTGATCAAATTAGTGTTTAATATCAACTTTTATGTAATCTCATAATATCTATAACATCAAACATACAAAATTCTCCTAATTAATCTATGACACAAGTAACTGATTGCCCTCAAAATATGTCACACTGTCATTTTGTTCCAAGTTTGCCACAAGTCCTTGTAATAATAAATGAACATTTTAAATAAGCATTAACTGCAACATGTTATGTTGTCACATTCTTAATACAGCATCCTAATAAATTGTACAGAGACACATAAATATTGAGATAAAGCTTATTATGGTCTTAATGGCTGTTTTATGAATGAAGGATGGGTTGGGTTGGGTTCCATCACCACTTGACCTGATATTTTGAATTGGACAAGTCCAAGCAGCAACAGCTTGCATGTTAATGAAGGAGGATTAGATTAGAAATATTGAGAGACAATGACCAGTGGCCAAACCATTGAATTAGGTGAGGGATGGATTCATCACCTTTGGTAAGTTAATCTACACAGGAAGGGCAAGGAAACAAAGAGGGTTTAGCCTACCCTTCAAGTTTCTTTTAAGAGACTTAATCTAATATCTTAGCCTGACCTGAGTCTATAATCCAATATCTTTCCCATGAATGCAAAATTCCATGTAGGTGGATATTCTATGCATACAAGTCATAAAAACTTCATTCACAACCTTCCATCTCACTCCT
This sequence comes from Musa acuminata AAA Group, assembly GCF_036884655.1. NCBI lineage: Eukaryota > Viridiplantae > Streptophyta > Magnoliopsida > Zingiberales > Musaceae > Musa > Musa acuminata. Next base: position 49,841,693 of record NC_088334.1, on the reverse strand, counting down.
TGTTTTATTTGCCTGCCTTATTTGATCAACTCAAGTTGATGATAATTATTTTCTTTCACAAAGCATGCAAGTAAATGGAATAATTAAAAAATGTAAGTGGGATGGACAGTTTTGTAGGAATTCCTTCAAACTTTCTTAAGCAGCTAACAAGAGAAGGAAAAGAGGAGAAGAAGAAGAAGAAGAAGAAGAAAAGTGTAGCAAAAGAAAAAAAAAAAAAAAGGTTGATAAAGAGAGAGAGAGAGAGAGTGTGTGTGTGTGTGTGTGTGTGTGTGTGATTATCCTTAAAATTCACCATAGGCAGCAGTGCCAATTTATTGCAGAGTTACTACAAGTCCTTTATAGCTAAATGAACATTTCTTTTAACCTCCTAATATATTCTGATAAGATATCTAACAAGCCATGCATTGTAAAATCATTATATATAACCATTAATTGGACTCCATTACATCAGTGTGTGGTATTATTATATGTAGGACGTCTCTTTTAGACTCCTTCCACAAGTCTCAGTCGCGTGGCTTGCATGCCATAGAGAGAAGGTAGGAAATTGGCAGACAGTTAACTGCCCCCATCATATTACATAAAGAAGGTTTGGACTCCATTAATTGACATGACAGTGGACAATCTATATGAATGAAATAAGGGGTTCATTAATTGCTATGCCAATTTGCAAACCAATGGCGAGGAAACAAAGATTGGGTTGACAAAAACTTGTACCTTTTATGGATTACTCCTTTGATGAAGATAGAACTCGATCGTATTTGTCTCATGTGAGTCTTTCCCATGGCGTCCGGAGCTTTTTTCCTTTGTGATTGTAGCAACAAGCTTGTCTTCTGCGTCTCACATCTGTTATGGATGTACAGTTTTCACTTATCAGGGCTTTTAGTATGGAGATTGAAAACCTAATGTGATAAGTACTGAGAAATTGATTGGCAAAGGCCGAGTTATCGTTAGAACCAACAAGTGGATGTCTGTAGGTCAGCAGAGGAGCTATGAAAGCTGGAGGGAAGAAACTAAGCCAAGCAATTCGACAAAGACTATTCTGACGATCAACTCACATTATCTGTTAAAACTATGCTCAGACACGTTACAATGATCAACATGAACAACAGAATAAACATTTTTATCCTATTGATTATTCCCCGAAGAGGGTCTTAACAATGGATGATGGTTAGGAGTCGAAGTGTTAGGTACACCAGAACTGAACGCGACATTTTGAGAGGGGGCAGGAGCAGGGTGGATTGCCGAGAGAGGTAACCGCGGCCCAAAACCAAACATTTGCTGCCGTTGCAGGAACTGCATCTGCCGATGGCCGGGAAGATTGCTGCCGTAAGTAGCTGGCACATTCGCCTGACCAACCGAGGGTGACATGGTAGGCGGCACGGTGTTTGCACTGACAGCGGTTGGCGCAGACGCTGCTACTGATGATGATGATGATGATGATGATGATAAATTGTTTGCGGCTGATCCAAATCGGGTGGACATCATTCGGAGGCGTTCAGATGAAAGCCTTTGTCTCATCCTCTCAGCCTGTTCACATTCCTTGAGCAGTAAGGTTTCCAATTCTGCAAACTGTTTCAGCTTCAGCTCCAACCTCTTTAGCTGCACATAACCATGATTTTCGGACACGAGTTCAAATTCAAACTTGCAACATTACAAACACAATTTTTGAAAACATAAGATCAAAATTAACCTTGGAATTTTACAATAATACTAAACATCATTGCATTACGACAAGCAGGACTAAGCTAAGCACTATTAAAATCACTTCAAGTATATCCTTAGTACTCTTTTCATAACAGCCGATACAGATATGGAAATGGTGCTAGGAATTTAATAGATTATAGTCGAAATGTGATCGATGAAGTGCAATGTCAGTAAAATGCCACTTTGAAGTTCATTGTGTTCAAAGTACAGCACATGTCAACCCAACTCAAGAACATGAATTTCAACATTAACAATATTTCAAGCATATGTTCCTAGCGTCAATTTATTTTTGTTCTTGTTCAGGTGGTTTGATATTTGAGGAATCACTTAAATGCTAACATGACTTTTAAGAAATATTTAATTAAAACGTTATGTTTGCTAGAAATCACAATTTACGCCTTTCCTAATTTTTAACTACAATTTGCACCCTGTGTGTTCCTAGATAGTAACACTTTGCTCCCTGCAACATCGGTGAGGCCCTAAATATCCATGATATATGATTACCTAAAGAGTCCAATTAACTCAAGCTTGACATGTACAAAAATACCCTTGAGTTAATCAAAGTTTTAGCAACACAAGAAACTTCCATTATGAGAGAATTACAACAAACACCTCCGTGATAGTTTTTTTCACCAATAAAAGTTTTAACCAATAAGCAACAAGTTAAGCAAATACGGATAGAGGATGATGAAAGAAGGAGAGAAAAAAGAAAATTAAGGATTAGGTTGATCCAAAAGGAAGAAAGTGTGGGAAAAAAGAGAGGTGAAGATAAAGGAAGAATAGAAAAAAGGGAAGGGGAAAATGTAACCGTTTTACTCACCAAGGAGCTTATTAGTAATAATTAAAGGTAAGGCCAATTTCATCATCGGGGTTGTTGAACTTTAAACTCTGCTAATTGATTACAGGCTGAATGTAACTTAAATCTACCAAATTTATAATACCAAAAAGTCATTACTGCTGTAGGGGGCCCCTGGGTTTTATTTCTTTTTTTAGGTGAGAAAGCAAGAGGCAATAATTTATGCAGATCATGATTGTCAAAGAATATTGAAGATGAACCTTTTCGTAATAGAATTCATTAAACATGTCAATTTTTTCCTCGAGAAGCTTTAAAAAGAATATTGGTTTTTCAGGAGTAATTGTGCAGCCAAAATTTTGTATATGCAACTTGAGCTGCCTTTGAGCATGGGTGCACCTACAAAAGTGAAATTTGCACATATTTACATAAAAACTCTTTCGATCTGTCATACTTTAAAGTTTAAATTCCATCAAAGTTTACAATCCCCATGCGAACAAACCAAGTGGTCAATTAGGAATGGAAACATCATTAATACGTTCCATATCCATAACTGTTTCTGGGAAAATAAGTGGATATAGCCATTTCACTTTCTGGATTTCATTACTCATTTGTAGCATGTGAAAAAGCATCATGGCAGTATTATTTGAAAAAACACCATTAGCTTGCTTAATTGGATGTCCCAGTTAATTAGGAATATTATTAACCTGATTGTAAAGGACTTCAGCATAAAAATTTACGCTCTAAAAGTTTAAACAGTAAATTGTGAAGAAGGTAACAAGCAGAGGCAAGACAACCAATTCTTTATCTTGCATTGGAAGCAAAAGTTGTGAATTCCTATTCAGTGAATTATTCTAAATTCTTCCATCAAATTCACCCAAGAACTTGTTTTCAGTTTACCCCTGTCAAAATTGGCCAAACTAATCAAACTACCAATTATCCATCTCAAATGTACCATAAATCATGAAAGAAGCAACAAACACTAATAAAACCTGGTGATTTATGATAGTTGCAGCCAGTCTCTGAATTTCACGCTCCTCTTGATCTGCAAATAATTTTGCTTTCACTGCAGCTGCAGATAGGCCACACATGGCAGCATATTTCACAAGTTCAGGAGCAAGCGAAGTAGACTGTGGCACTTGAACTTCTAGAGTTCCATCTGACAGTGAATTAAAATATCAAGGGACAACTTCCACAATCATGAAATCTAAACCAGAAGAATATCAGCAATATACCTTTGTGAGGACCCAAGTTTCCATGTGGCCCACAGATGCCAACTTCGGAATGCCAGCTCTCAGATCTGATCCTTCAAACATGTAAAAGAAGTGAAATATAATTAATTGACAGCAGAAACAGTGGCCTCTAAATGTGTATATAAAGCAATAAAGAAAACTAGAATGATATGCTAGATTGGGCACCAGGAAGAATATAAATGTAATCCTAAAACATGTACAACTGATTTTAGCATGTCTTGTATCACCTCACATCTTTTGAAGAGAAAAGTAACAATTTAAATTGAATACTAATGTAAATACTGAGCACCATAATACGATTGCAATCATGTACCAATCCCATGAAGAACTGAAGCATTTTAGCACTAACCTGGAGTCCTCTCTAGTCAGGATAGACAATGCTGCACTTGCACAAGCTGCAGCAACTCTTGGTCCAATTGCGGAGGTCAAGAAGGCAACCTACAAATTTCACAATGTTCGAATAAGGTACTGAAATATTACAAGCAAAATATTTCTACAAGAAGCAATCAACATCTAGGTAATTTTAAGAATTCAAATGCAAAGTATTTGACATTTGCTAATGTGATTTAATCGGAAACAATTGTCATTTTAGTTCTTAAAGTTTTCCTTGGTTAACAATACTTGTTTTGCCGATATTCATCAGCTCTACCATTTTCTCTCTTCCTCATAAAGGAAATAAGATGTTTAGATGGTATACTATATGCATATGCTTATTAGAACTCCTAATGACCTATGTATTCGGTTATCATTTCCAATCGGAAGATCCATTAATCCAATTGGAAGAAGATTTAAAATGGATAGATATTTTTCATCCTTTCCTGTCTTACGAAATGGTGAACATTATATTTGTGATGATAGCAACAAATAGCAAATTTCATAGTAGTAGTATTACTTTGTACCATAGTCGGTCATATTTCTTTCTTGTCTTCCCCTTCTGCTACCTCCCCTTCTTTCACTCTTCCCCACTCTTTTTTTTTTCCTCTTTCTGTTATGCTATCAAATTGGTTGGAATTGCCCAAAGTCAATTAACTATAACCGAGCTCAATCGATGTGAGCTGATTCTGGTAGCTACAAGACTGAGAAAAAGACTAAATCAGACCATACTAACACAATTGTTTCATATAGGAATCAGCCAATGTTGTGAAGCTGGCACAGAACCAAGATTTCCAATTTTAGGTACCAGACCAGTAAAGGTCCTTTCAGGCACCGGATCCGCCAGGTCCATTTCTGCATACCGATACATGGAATGCCAGAACATCCTACAGTACCCAGCGGAGGGAAAGAGGAGGAGCAAGAAGAATGAGGAACGAAGAAGAAAGCAAGAAAAAGGATGACGAGGAAAAGGAGGACAAGAAGAAGAGGAGAATTACCGATGAAGAGGTAGGCACAAGTACAAGTGCAAGCGGAGGGTGGACAAGTAACAACAGGCTGTAGGTGGATGGGTGGTAACTGACAACAATAGCAACACTTGGGTGAGACCAAGAGGGCTTGCCAGCCCTAAAGGCATCAAGGGTTTTTAGAACTTGTTTTTCTTTAAACCAGACAGGACCATCAGAAATGACCAGTCAATGTCACCCGATCGAGGCAGGATCAAGAATCTAGCTCAGAACTAGTTTAAGTCATTCCCTGGAGCTAATCATCTTAAAGTAAAATCAGCTAGGACATAATATCACGAATAATTCTGTAGGTGTTCAATGTAATGTTTGTGTATGTTCATATCTTTCAATTTTATTCATGCTTTGCACAGCATGTAAAGGGCTTACAGTAAACTTGACAATTCCATTTTGATTAGCTCTTATGGTCATTTTAGTCCTATAAATACAGGTTGTGTAGTCATCGTGTAGAGGCAAAACTACCCAAAAACAGTTCATCAAGACAACTATTTTCAAGGTTTTCTAGCTCCGCAGCGTAATGCAGAGTGTCAACCAGCATTGCACCCAAGAGCTACCCATGTGACACATGGCTAGATGGGCCTTTGGGGTAGGTAGTGTCTACGAGTAGTTCGCTGCCTTGTTTTGCAACAATGTCATGTGGGCACTTGTGGAAACTTTTGACCACAATGGACCACCTTAGACCCTTTGTCGTGCGACTATTTAGAGCTTGCGAAATATATGTTTGTAATTTGAATTTTCTATCAAATATTTAATAAAATATCTATTTGTGAAATCCTGAGTGAAATGTTTTCACTCACTCGTCTTCCCTTTTGCAAACACTTAAGAGACCATAAGAGGTTTTCGGGAGGTTGACCCTTTGCGGATGGACACGTAAGGGTGTCGCACGACTTAGGCAAAACCAACTAAGCCTGTGATAAAAATAGATAGTGTTAGAGCGAGACAATCACACTTAGGAACACTTGGCATATAAACATAGGGGACTTAGTGGGGCTGCATTGAGGGTAGCCAACACACACGACCATTTGAGGGAAACGAACGTAGAGACGCAAGGAAAGAGTCGCTCAAAGGAGCAAGCATCCGAGACTGATATTCAAAAGAATGGCCAACCCTTCACGCGAGGCACAATGACGACAAGTGAGCTAGAAAGAATGCATAGCACACAAAGGTTAGGATGGTTGAGTTCAAGCTATTGCTCGATGTTGACAACCAAACTTGACGGTGCTCAAGGCAAGTGAGGCGCTTAGTAAAGGAAGAAACCATACAAGGAGGGATGAGTCGTTCAATGATTGAAAAAGTTGTGTAAAGCTCATAGAGGCGAGGGAAATTGCTAAGTCAAAGAATTCAATACTCATGCAAGGGCTTATATGCGGACAATGGACTATCCATAGCCATCCCAAGGTGACCGAAACTCGACGTCATAGAGCATGAGAAAGATACGTCCATAGAAGGCTCAAGTGTGTAGTAAGTTCAGCATGTTGTTAGGCCTTGAGGATCGCAGCGAGGGCTATATTGGCAAAGAGTCGCAATCTAGCAAGTGTGTTCGTGATGG